>NC_051329.1:29931617-30282198 GCF_015220235.1 Choloepus didactylus | reverse complement strand
GCATTTTCCTGCAGGCGATTCTGGCAAAGTTCCTGGGAACAAAGAGTAAGGTTTTTATTGTTGAAATTAGAGCAATAGCAAATTATTTTAAGTAGCGCTTTTTATGCTTAGAATATCTCAAGGCTGCTTGAGTGAAGTGATCTTAATAAACACTTTTTTCCCCTTTATAGGAGATGCTCACAAGATACCATTTCATAAGAATAAGAAAATGTCTCATAAAAAGGGGGGATTTGTTTGATAGCTGGATAAGAGAAAATATTCAATAGAATTCGTTAGCTGGAAAATGGTTAGTATAGTCTTCAATAGCCAATAGAAGAACAAAAATTGTTTATTAAGATCACCTCACTCAAGCAGCTTGAAGTTCCTCTGACCATGAAAAGCCCTTGTTAAAAACTTGCTGTTGCTCTAATCTCAACAACAAAAAATTATTCTCTGCTCCCAGGAACGTTCCCAGCATTGCCTGCAGTAAGATCTGAGGGATGTAACCATATCGTCCCATAATCAGGACCTTGAAAAACAAGCCTGAATGAGGGGAAACCTGAAGATAACAAGAAGATGCTGACCAAACAGCTTTCTCTCTTCTACTTTTTTTTTCCTTTCTGCTTTCTTCTGGCTTCTGGCCATTTATTTGTCTGCTTGAGTTTATAAAAGCCCAAATAAGTCTTCTCACTCTGAACTGGTCTTGGAAAGCTTTTTTTTCCCTCCGGGTCCTTGCTGATGGATCTTCAATAAACCCACTTTCTCACCAAAGCAAAGAGACTTGTTTTTCTGCTTGATATGGGATCAGGCGGGCCTAACTATTTAGAACCGTGTTTTCTAATTGTAACAGTGTTAATTATGTTTTTAGGTTTCAACCACATCACACTGGCAATTACAGCTCTGGGAGGTATGTTCTTTGTATAGTTGATTTAGTGCAGCATCGTTGGTCCTCTGGGAACAGGTCGGTGGACTTCGGGGGTCCATGGGACTGTCTCATGCGCCCTCCGGCACCAGGCAACATAGCCCATCTGGAGGCAGTGCCCACTGAATGGCCAAAGTGACTGAGTCTTTCCTGGAAGGCAGAGCATAGGTGTCTGTAGTAAAAGGTGTTTTCAGGAACAGCACGTTCCCATCTGCTTCTGGAGCATGTCCATGTGATGTGGGTGACACCTTTATAGTTCTAGGGGCCACAGAAAAGTGTCTTGGCAGTAACTCCGACGGGGAGAGAGCAGGCAGGCACAGTACTAGGAGCCTGTGTAAACATGCAAGCACTTCAATTACAACAGAGGGCTGTTTCTTTCTTTGCATTTTAATAGGGTTGTATTAGATAATAGGTAGAACATAATTTATATACTTGCCTTGCCTCTTTTAAAAAGTCTTTCTTTGTTATTGCTGGAGATGGAGCTCTGACTTCTAGCTAACTGCAAGCACTTTCAGAGAAGTATCAGAGTAAAACAATGTAACTGAGAAGGAAATTTGGCTGTTTCTGTAACATATAACATTTTAAAAAACAAGTAAAACCATAACTAGCAGTACTATATTGTTGTTTACTCTTACGCAGATCAGTAAGCAAAAGAAGATTAGAAAAATTTTAATTTTTTTAATATTGTCTAATCATTTCTTGTGCAGCTTGTGATATTAACCATTTTTACCACTTCATTTTTTTTTCAAGGTGAAAGAACAAATTCTTTGAACTGTTGAGAATAAAAAGATATTTTTTAGGGCTTGACCTTGAGAAAGTAAAAGGTTAAAATTTGTTAGGTTTGAATCTGACCGTGATACCACAAATTTAGAAACTGATAAAGAAATAGCTTTTAAAAAACTCCCACATTTTTGGAAAATAATAAAATATCACCACATAACCATTGCGATAAAAGAGAATCACTAGGGAAATGAGGGAATATCTGGAATTGAATGATAATGAACATATTACAGTCAAAAATTGTGAACCAAAGCTAAATGAGCATGAAAGCCAAATTTTCAGCATTAAACATATGGGAGGAGGTTATAAACAATGAGCTAAACTTCTTTCTAAAAAGTTGCAAAGAGTAGCAACAGAGCAAACCCACAGGGTCAAGGATGAAGAAATTATAAAGAATGGGGAAAGTAGAAATGAAATCGAGAAGAAAATAGCTTTACAGAAAATTACCAAAATAAAAAGTTGGTTCTTCACAAGATTATTAAGACAAACAAACTTCTGGCAGAACTGGTCAATAAATTAAAGAAGAAAAAGTACAAGTAAACCCAAGACCTGCAAACTTTCCCCTTTCCCTATAAAGACCCAGGTAGTAACTATTTTAGGCTTTGAGTGCAGTGAGCCCAGTCTCTGTTGCAAGCAACTCTGGTGATGTAGCAGGAAAGCAGCCAGAGACAATACCTGCACGGAACGGACAGGTCTGTTTTCCAACAAAAAAGTTACTTACGGAAACAAATGTGACTTTCATGTTAATTTCACACCACCAAAATAACATTCTCCTTCTAACCTCGTCCTCCAACCACGTAAAATTGTAACCACCATTCTTAGCTAGCTGAAAGTTGTGCAAAACCAGGTGAGGGGATGGATTGGCTTTGCTCCCAGATGCAAACTGAAGGGAGGGGGATCAAGGCCCAGGTGCGTTGTCAAGCTCCAAAACCGTGGAGCATGCACAACTGCTTTTTTGGAAAAGGTGAGACACCTGAGCTTATGAGAGTTGCATTCTAGGAAGGGAAACATATTCCTGGAGGGACCGAACCTCTGTTTCCCAAGCCCTTCCAGAGACACCAAGTCTTTGCCACTCTCTCTGTTCCCCGCAGCTAGACTGTGCAGCACCGGGTGGCCGCCAGGGGCGCCAGAGCGCACACAGGCGGGTGACTAGCACCTGCCTCTGGAAGGCTCCTGGCGGCCAATCAGACCCCAGCGGGCTCCTGGAGGTGTTGGCAGCGCCCCAGGCTTGAGGAGGCTTCCTTGTCCCGGTTTTTGCCTGGGGCTAAACTCGGGCCTGGTGCCTTGGCCAAAAGGAACTGAGCACAAACCCTGAGTCACTTTCCAATTGTATGTATTTTTCACTTGGTGAAACGCCCTACAGCTTACAAATCACTCATGCCAAGCAAGGGGAGCTGGCTCTTGGCTGTCCTGGGGGCTGCTGGTCAGCAGACAGCCCTTCCCTCTGGGAGTTTCTTCTTCTCCGCCCTAAGCGAGTGCATGGACGCACACACAGGCACTACTACCCCCAAACCTTAGGGCCACATCACCAGCCGGACCAGCCTTAGCCCCATCTCTTTTCTTTAGTAATTTGCTCTGCTTTCAGCACAGTAATCTGAACTTAGCCTTGAAGCTCTGAGGCAGGCCTGGAGCGGGGATGTGGTAGGAAGACACACGTCCTCAACTAAAGAAAGGGCAGAATGGAGGTGCCGGTTCCCACCGCTGGCCAGGCCAGTAAGTGGGACTAAGCCAGCAGGGGCTCCCCATCCAAAGGGGTGCTTGTGTTTGGGGGCAGTGCCCTCACTTCACCCCGGTAGCCCGACTCCCCGTTTGGCCCCGGCAGGTGGAGTGACCTCTGTGTCTTTGGCCCCAGGCGGGCTCATCTCGCCCCGCGCTGTTTCAGGCAGGGCGGGGCGTAGGGGAAGGCGCGCGGTTGGGGCGCGGGGAGCCGGACACCGCCCATTTGAGGCCCGCCTCAGCAGGAGGTAGAGCAGGGGCCAGGCGCGGGGCGGTGCCTCGGCGGGGCGGCCGCGCGGCTTCACCTGCCGCTGGGATCCCGCGCAACCAAGGCGCGGGCGGCTGCGAGGGCCACAGACGCCCCAGACGGAGGGAGCGCGCCGCAGTCCCCACTTGGCCTGGCTCCGAGGAGCACGGGCGGCGAGCGCAGAGGACGCAGCCAGGCTAGAGGCGCGGGGCAGGCGCGGGGAGCGGCGGCGGCGGCGGCAGGAAGTGGGCTCCGGGCACTGGTCGGGCGCCTGGACACGGCGCGGCGGGGAAGATGACCGCGGGCTCCTGCGCGCTCTTGCGGCTCTCGCTATCCAGCTAGCTCAGGGTAAGTTGCCGCCCCCGGCCTCTTGGGAGTCGGGGCCACCGAGGGACCGACCCCGTAGCCTGCGGGGCGCGAATATGCGGTGCGAGAGTCTTCTCAGCTTCCCAGGCTGTGCCAGTAACAGCGCCGCGCGCTCCGTGGCACCCATCCCGGCACCCGAGTTCCTCGAAGCCGCCAGCGGTAGGCAGGAGTGGGAAGGCGCCTGGGCGGCGTGGAGCGGTGGAGCGGGGCGAGAGTGTGGACGGGTGGCCGGGGTACGGTCGCGAGCCCAGCCGGGAGCGGGACCCGGCGGGCATCCTTCGCAGCCTGGTGCCCGTGGCAGCTACCCGGAGCCCGTCTCTCAGGCGCTGGCATAGCCTGCCCGCTGGCGTAGCCGGCGCGCCCTCCACTGCCCGGGAGCCGTGCGCCTCCGGAGTTATTAGCGCGCCAGCAGGGCTCAGGGCTGAGGGCTAGGGGATCCTTGCTGGGGCCAGCTGGGGTACAGGGGACCATCTGGTCCGGCCGCTTCTGCGATTGGATTGGGGATCCGCGGTCCCAGCACCGCCCCGCTTTTGTTCCGGGTGTCGGCCAAGACCGTCTCTGCGACTGGGTGGCGGATGTGGACGCTGGTCACCCCTGCCGCCGAGCCCCGCCGCGGCGCGGGCTGCAGCAGGAGTCCTGGCGGGGCCAGCATGGCTGGGAGCGGGACGGGGTGGCGGGTTCCGGGCCCGCTAGGGCGGGGAGGGCGCTCTGGGGTCGCAAGCTGGACTCACGCTTTGTTCCTGGGGAGACGCGCGGGCCCTCTCTCCAGCTTGTGCTCTGCATTTCGCAATGTGTAGTTCCTGGGTGGCGGGGGGAGGTTCTCAGAAGCTGGCGTTTGGTGTGTGGGGAGGTCTAGGCGAGGCCTGGGTGGAGGCAGAGGGGCCGCGGGAGTTGCAGGCACCCCCTTTCGTGACCCATAGGCCTCGCTGCCTCCTCCCGGACCGCGCTGGTGTAACCTTGGCAGTAAACAAGTGCGAGCAGACAAGGCCGGCTCCGAGGCTGCAGGGCGGCCCAGGATGTCCTGGGCGCCTGACCCTGGATGGGAGGAAAGTTGCATGGACAAGTTTAGCCTCCTCCGGGGATGTGAGTGCTATTGGAGCTGCGTTCCGGAGGAACGGATGGGCGACTTGGAGCTTTACCCCAGCAATGAGGGCCCGGTCCTTTCTGCCTCCTTTTTGGTGCATTTGGGTGGAGGTGTGCCTGCATCCCATGCCAGCCCCTGGGTGCCCAGGAGCTCCAGGCTAGGAAGCCTGGGCGCGCGGGTTTGGAGGAGGCGTTGGGTGGGGAGGCGAGTTGTGCTCTGGCAGCAGGCTGAAGCTGCAGGCTGCAGGCTGCGCTCCGAGTTCCCTGTGCTCTTTCCCCTGTGGCGGGCTGGCTTCCTAATTACACAGGCAACTGCCTCTCCCTGCAGCCCTGAAGCCCCAGAGCTTGCCTGCGGCGCTTGTTCCCTGCAGCCAGGGAGGGGCCCTTTCACCCATCCCCATCCTCCTCTGTCCTCTAGGTGCCATGCAGACGTGAGTCCTCGTTGGGCAGGAAAGCTGAGCAAGTGTCCTAGGACAGGACGATGCCCACCCTTTCTGTCCTGGATGGGCTGGAGGTGGGGGCAAAGGAAGAGGGGAGAGGAAGGAGCTGGGCCCCTCACCCACCCCCTCGGTGTACCCCGGCCTCCTCACAACCGCTTTCAAAACTAGTTGCTTTGCCCAGTTCTCGGTTGATCCTCAGGACTCCTCTTTATTGGTTTCTCGCCCCCTCCTCACTTCTGGGGTGAGCCTGCCCAGTGGAGACTTCAGGAGGTGGCTGGTTCTCCTCCCCTAAAGCACAGAGCATGGGGCCCACAGGGAAAATGGCTCTGCAAAGGGCAGGCGTGGACTCTGCCTGTCCCCAGCTCCTGGCCCCACCTGGAGTCCCCCCCTCTCTTCAGGGGCTTCCTTGGCTGACACTGGGCTCTTGCTCTGCCCTGTGAACCACACAGGGCCCCCAAACTTGCTGTCAGCTTGCCCTGCACTCCCTGTGGCACGTCTTCCCAGTTGCTTGGGAGAGAGGCTTCCAGTCCCCACCAGTGCTCCAGTAAATCCCCAGAGGCCAGAGAGGCAGGGACAGGCCAGCCCAGCCAGGAGGAGACAGGTCATCGGCATTTTTGTGGCAGTGGAGACCTTGCCCACAGCAGATCCTCCATAAAAGACCATATTAGATTTCTTTGGTTTGCCCTTTTTTTTTTTTTTTTTTACAAAAAAAAAAAAGTATTTTCCTGTGAAATAAAACGTACAACCAAAAGAGCTCAGGGTGTGGGGCAGTAGGGAGGATTGGGGGGGGACACCATTTTGGGGTAGGACTCCTGTGCTTCTCATCCCTCCACCCCATGCCTTTGCAAAGGGAGACATTTCAGAAGGAAAGGGAAATACATGCTGTGCTGGGTGCTTTTTCTGGAGCACGTTATCCCTTGGGTACACCAAGTAACATCAGAACCAGCAGATTGGCAGAGCCCTTGGAAATCATAGCCCACCCCCAACCCCTAAATCATAGCCCACCCCCAACCCCTAATATTCACATGGGCACACGGACTCAAAAAGAATATGCCTGAGGGCACATACCAAATCAAAGACGTGAAGTTAGGACTAGGAACATCTAGGACTAGGAACATCTGGGCCACCTCAGCACTGGACTTGGTGTTGGGTGAATGAGCCCATGTAGTGAGAAGGTTTTCTGCTGGCAGCCCCTGCTCAGTGGTCCCTGCCCTCAGTCTAAGAGGAGGCTCTGTAAGGACCAAGAAACCCGTGGCGATTATGAACTTCAGGAATATTTTTTAGCACCAGATTGGGGCACTCTCCTGCCAACCCAGTTTCTTGGGGCCTCTCAGGCAGGGGCGATGCTCTTGAAGGCCCCTGTGGCCATGTGGGAGGTGGGGAAAGAAGCCAGCAGGGCTGGGGAAAGCCTCGTCCTAGGCCTTTCCACTCATCGCCTCCTCCCCGACTTCAGTGGGGCCCAGAGAGGACACGGTGGGGAAGGCCAGGGTGTCACCTTGTTTCTTGTTTCTGGGCAGGGCGCCACCTCCTCCCCAGCAGGAGAGAAGGTTCAGAATCGCTTTTCCTCAGGCCGGGAGGTAATGAGCAGTTCTTGTTCCCAAAATCCCACCAGGCTGCCGTGTGGAAGGCGACGTTGGTCATGACGACGGTGCACTCCAGGATGGCCAAGATGGTGTTCACTCCAGCTTCACAGTACATGTTGTGCCGAAAGTAGACAGCCAGCGCCGTGAGGAAGGAGACGAAGTTGACGATGAAGAGCCTCTGTTTCCAGCTGTAGGACTTGCGATCTGTGAGCTTCTGGGTCAGTCGCCAGAGAATGCAGGTGAGGAGCACGTGACTGAGGGATGTGAGGTCCTCGGAGGGGGAGACGTAGGTGAGCACTAGCAGCACAAGGTTCTCCACGACCTTGAGGCCGAAGTTGAGGCGGGAAAGTGGGCGGCAGCCAGGGCACGGGCATGGGCAGCCGAGGGAGTGGCTGCAGTAGACAGAGGCCACCAAGAAGCGGGGTGCCGAGTGCAGGCCGATGCAGAAGCACCACTCGTAGCACTGGGCACCTCCCCGCCGATGGCTGAGCTCACTGACGGCAGGTGATTGGGCACCTTTCAGTTTCGTTCCATCACCGCTTTCTTGGCCAGTGCAGTGTTTTCTTACAGGCTTCTGTGGGTCTTGATGCTCAGGACGGGGCGCGGCTAGCAAGCTTTTGTGAACATGCCCCAAATTGCTTGTCTTTAGAATGGAAGAAGGACAGCTGGAAAGGGTGCTATGAGAATTAGGCAGAGTAGGAGTGTGTGTTCCTAGGATGCTCTGAATCTACCAAGAAGTCCTCTCCCAGGCAGAGGTTCTGTGCCATCCTGGAGCCTTCCTTCTGTAAACAGCACACTGGTTTCAGAGGCTGGAGGGCTTGCTTCTTTCTGGGGTCAGTGTGTCCTGCCCGGCTGCCAATCCTTGGTTCCTTTGCTTTTCTGTCACATGGAGCTGTCTTCACCTTTGCCTTCCAGGTTCCTTTTCTGGAATGTTTTTGCTTTAACCTCCCTGATTTCTGTTCGTAGGCCCATATGGGGGATCTTTGGAGCCCATATCCCTACAGTTACACATGTGGAGAGTGGGGCCCATCTTGGAGCCCATTCACCTGTGGTGTGGACAGGTGGAGGCTGAGAACTGGATCGGAGCCCATATAACTGTCAGGTAGACACGGCAACTGGGGACAGGAATGGAGCCCTTATCCCCAGATGTAGACAGCTGTATACTGGGACCCAGCATGGAGTCTGTATCCCTAAATTGTAGACGGGTGGAGGCATGGGGTCCAACTTGGATTCGATATACCTGTGGGGTAGATAGGTAGATGCCGTGGTCTGGCTTGGAGCCCACATAACAGTGGAGTAAACAGGTGGAGGCTGGGGCCCTGCTCAGAGCCCATACGCCTGTGGAGTAGAGAGGTGGCTGTTCAGCAGAGCTTGCTTCCAATTTACCTGTGGAGTACACAGGTAGAGGCTGGGAACCAGCTGCAGTCCATATCCCCACAATGCAGACAGGTAGGAGGCCTTTGGCCCAGCTTGGAGCCCATATTCCTGTGAGGTAGACAGGTAGAGGCTGGGGCCCAGCTCGGAGTCCTTATTGCAACATGTTAGATGGGTGAAATCTGTGGCCCAGGTTCGAGCTCATATACCTGTGGTGTAGGCATATGGAGACTGGTGTCTGGCTCAGAATGCATATCCCAACAGTGTAGATGGATGGATATATGTGGCCAGGATGGATCCCTTGTAGCTTTGATGCGGACAGTTGGAGGCTGGGACCCAGATCTGTGTCCGTATACTCACAGTGCAGAGGAGTATAGGCTGGAGCCCAGCTTGGAGCCCTTAAAACTGTGGTGTTGACAGATATAGGCTGGGGCCCGGCTCAGAGCCCATATACCTGTGGCATAAACAGGTGGACAGTGGGTCCCAGCTTGGAATCCATATTACCACAATGTAGTCGGTGGGTGGCTAGGGCTGGACTCAGAGCCCATATACCTGTGGGGTAGACAGGTGATAAGTAGGATCCAACTTAGAGCCCATATCCACACAGTGAGAATGGCCAGTGGCGTGGGACCCAGCTTGGTTCCAGTATTCCTGTTGTGTAGACGGGTGAGGGCTGTGATCCAGCTTGCAGCCCATATTCCCGGAAATTTATACAGGAGGAGACTGAGGCCCATCTCAGAGACCATATACCTGTGGAGTACACAGATATAGCCTGAGGCCTGGCTCAGGCCCATAATTCCACAGTGTAGATGGTTGGAGGCTGGGGCACTGCTTGGAGCCCATATGCCTCCAGTGGAGGCAAGTGGAGGCTGGGCCCAGCACAGAACCTCTATCCCCGCGGTTTAGACATGTGAAGGTTGGGGCCGAGCATGTATCCTACATACCTGTGGGATAGATGGGTGGAGGGTGGCTCAAGGTTGGAGCCCATATCCCCACAATGTAGACATGTAGATTCTGGGAACCGGCTGAGAGCCCATGTCCCAACAGTGTAGATGGGTAGAGGCGTGGGGGGCAGCTTGGATCCGGTATACCTACTGTGTAGACAGGTGAAGCCTGGGCTCCAGCTTGGAGCCCATATTCCCACAATGTAGCCGGGTAGAGGCTGGGGCCCAGCTTGGGGCTATATACCTGTGGTGTTGACAGGTGGAGGCTGAGGCCTGCATTGGAACCCATATACCTGTGGGGTAGACAGGTGGAGGCTGATGCCAAGCTTGGACCCCAAATTTCTGCAATGTAGACCAGGGTTGGCTGAGTCCCAGCTTGTGGTCCAGACACAACTTGGTAGACAGGTGGAGGCTAAGGTCCAACTCAGAGCCTATATCCCCATAGTGTAGACAGAGGGAGGACTGGGCCTGTCTCGGAGCACAAATTCAAACAAGGTAGACGGCTGTTGGCTCTGCCCAGCTTGAAGCCCATATAACTCTGGGGTAGAAGGTTGGAGCACAGGGTCCGGCTCTCAGACCATATTCCCACAGTGTACACAGGTGGTGGTGTGGGGCAAAGCAAGGACCCCATATACCTGTGGTATACACGTGGAGGCAGAGGCCCAGCATGGAGCCCATATACCTGTGGGGTAGACAGGTGGTGACTGGGCATCACTTGGAGCTCATTTTTCACAATATGGAAAGGTGGAGATTGGTGCCCACATTGGAACCCATATAGCTGTAGATAAGACAGGTGGAGGCTTGGGTGGCTCAGAGCCCATATCCCCACAGTGTTTGTGGGTTTAGGCTGTGACTCGGCTCAGAGCCCATATTCTGATTGTGTATATGTGTGTACGCTGGGGCGCGTCTTGGACCTCTTACACCTGTGGGGTAGGTAGAGGAGGCTGAGACCCAACTTGGAGCCTATATGCCCATGGTGTAGATGACTGTAGGCTGCAGCCAAGCTTGGAACCCATATACTGTAGGGTTTGAGAGGTGGAGGCTGGGGCCCAGCTTGTAGCTCATACAACTAGCATCTAGACAGGTGGACGATGGTGTCCATCTTGGAGCCCATATACCTGTGGTAGACAGGTAGAGGCTAGGGTCTGGCTCGGAGCCTATATCCCTACAGTGTAGATGAGTGGAGACTTTGGCCCACCTCAAAACCCATAACCCCACAGTGTTGACAGGTTGAGAGGGGGTCCTGGCTAGGATCCCATATTCCCACAATGTGTATGGGTGGAAGCTGTGGCCCAGATCAGAGTCCATATATCTGTGGGGTAGACAGTTGGTGCCTGGGGCCCAGCTTGGAACCCAGATACCTGCCGTGTAAATGGGCAGAAGCTGGGTCCTAGCTCAGAGACCTGATACCTGGGGGGTAGATGGGTGGAGGCTGGGGCCTGGTTCAGAGCCCAAATGCCCACAAAGAAGTGGGGAAGGGGCTGGGGCCAAGCTTGTTGTCCATATACCTGTGGGGTAAACTGGTGGAGGCGAGGGCCCGGCTCAGAGCCCATATCCCCACAGTGTGGACTGGTTGTGGCATGGGGCCCAGTTTGGAGCCCATAGGAACGTGCTGTAGAAAGGTGGAGACTGGGGCCTGTCCCGGAGCCCATATTCCCTCGATGTCAGCGAGTGGAGGCTGGGGTCTGACTCAGAGCTCATATACCCACAAGGTCAATGGGTAGAGACCAGGGCCAAGGTTGGAACTCATAGAACTGTGGAGTTGACAGGGGGAGGCTGGGGTCCGGCTCAGAGCCCGTAGCCCTACAGTGTAGATGGGTATAGGCTATGCCCCAGGTAAGAGCCCATATTCCGCAAGGTACACAGGTGGAAGCAGGGGCGTGGTCCAGAGCCCGTATCCCCACGTTGTAAATGGGTGGAGGCTGTGGCCTGGATCAGAGCCCATATACGTGAGGTATAGACTGGTGGAAGCTGGGGCCCAGTTTGAAAGCCGTATACCTGTGGGCCCCAGATCAGTGCCCATTAGACCACAGTGTAGATGGGTGGATTCTGATGCCTGGCTTTGAGCCCATGTGCCCACAGTGTTGACAGGTAGAGGCGTGGGGCCCAGCTTGTAGCCCATGTCTTACAGTGTAGAAAGTTGGAGTCCTGGGGCCCAGCTTGGAGTCCATATACCTGTGGTGTAGACAGAAGTTGGAGCCCAGTTTCAGCCTTTATCGGTATGGGGTATAGATGTGGAGGCTGGGGACTGGCTCAGAGCCAAAATTCCCACAGTGTCTATGATTGGAGGCTGGGTCCCAAGTTGGATCCAGTATACCTGTGGGGTAACAGGTGAGACAACAGCCCTTCTCAGAGCTCATGTCCAGACACTTAGATGAGTGGAGGCTACGGCCCAGCTTGCAGACCATATACATGTGGGGTAGATGAGTGGAGATTTGGACCCAACCCAGAACCCATATCCTCATAGTGTAGAGAGGTCAAGACTGGGGCCTGTCTCAGAGCTCATATCCCCACAGTGTAGACAGTTGGAGGCTGGGGCATGGCTTGGATCCCGTATAACTTGGGTGTGGACAGGAGGAGCCTGGAGTTCCACTTAGTGCACATTTACCTCTGGGGTAGATGAGTTAGGGTTTAGGCAGAGCTCAGAGCCCGTCTGCCCGCAGTGTATACAGGTGGAGGTGTGGGACCCAGCTTGGGGCCTATGAACCTGTGGGGTCCACAGGTAGAGGCTGGGGCCTGGCTCCGAGCCAAAAATATGTGGTATAGACAGGTGGAAGCCTGAGGACAAACTTGGAGCCCATATACCTGTGGGGTAAATGGGTGGCGGCTGGGGTTGGGCTCAGAGCCAAGATACGTGTGGGGTAGATGGGTGGAAGATGGGGCATTGCTCAGAGCCCAAATGCCCACAAAGAAGAGGGGAGAAGGTGGGGATCAAGCTTGGTGTCCATGTACCTGCGGGGTAGAGAGGTGGAGGTGAGGGCCCGCCTCAGACCCCATATCCCCACAGTGTAAGTGGTTGGAGGCTAGGACCCAGCTCAGAGCACATACCTCCACAGTGCTGGCGTGGGGCCAGCTTGGAGCCCATATAACTGTGGTGGAGACGTGTGAAGGCTGGGGCCAGATTGAAGGCCATATAACTATGGAGTAGACAGGTGGAGGATGGGGTAAGAATGGAGCCCATATTTCTGTGGGGTAGACAGGTGCAGTAGGGCCCAGCTCAGAGCACATATCCCCACACTGTTTATGGGTGGAGGCTGGGCCTGGCTCCGAAGCTATATTCTCTCAATGTAGATGAGTAACAGGCTTGGGGCCCAGCTTGGAGTCTATATAACTGTGGTATAGACAGGTGGAGGCTTGGGTCCAACTCGGATCCCATATACTTGCGGGTAGACAGGTGGGGGCTGGGCTCCAGCTCAGAGCCCATAAACTTCTGATGTAGACAGGACCCAGCTTGGAGCCCTATACTTGTATAGACAGATGGAGGTTGGGGCCAGATTTGGGGCACAAATAAATGTGGTATAGACAGGTAGGGGCATTGGGCCCAGCTAGGACCCCATATACCTGCGGGCTAGATGTTTGGCAGTTTGGGACCATCTCAGAACCTATATCATGGCAGTGTAGACAGGTGGAGGCTAGTACCTGGCATGGAGCCCATATACCAGTGGTGTAGACAAGAGGAGTCTGGGGTTCTGCTTAGAGCCCATATACATTTGGTGTAGACTGGTGGAGGCAGGGGTCCAACTTGGAGCATATATACCTGTGGGGAGAAATGCGGAGGCTTGGGTTGAGAGGTAGATGCTGGGTGCTGCTCAAACGCATGTCCCCACAGTGTAGACTGGTAGAAGACGGGGCCCTGCTTGGAGCCCATATCCCCAGAATGTAGATGGGTCTAGGCATGGGTCCTGCGTCAGGGCCCCGAAAACTGTGGTGTAGACAGGCGCGGGCTGTGCCCAACTCGGCGTCCATAATCCCACAGTGTACAAGGTGGAGGCTGGGGCCCGGCTCGGAGCCCATATCCCTACAGTTACACATGTGGAGACTGGGGCCCATCTTGGAGCTCATTCACCTGTGGTGTGGGCAGCTGGAGGCTGAGAACTAGCTCGGGGCCCATGTAACTGTCGGGTAGACACGGCAACTGGGGACAGGAATGGAGCTCTTATCCCCAAATGTAGACAGCTGGATACTGGGACCCAGCACGGAGCCTGTATCCCTAAATTGTAGATGGGTGGAGGCATGGGGTCCAACATGGATTCGATATAGCTGTGGGGTAGATAGGTAGATGCTGTTGTCTGGCTTGGAGCCCAGGTAACAGTGGGGTAGACAGGTGGAGGCTGCGGCCTGGTTTGGACACCAAATAATTCTGCAGTAGACATGTGAATGCCTGGGGCCCAACCCGAATCTCATATACCTATGGGTTAGATTGGTGGAGGTTTGGCTCCACCTCAGAGCACATATCCGCACAGTGTAGACAGATGTAGGCTTGGGCCCATTTTGGAGCACATTTACCCAGGTGTAAGCAAATGGACACTGTGGCTGAGCCTTGAACCCATGGTCCTGTGGTCTAGATAGGTGAAGGCTGTGGCCTGGCTCAGTGCCCATATCCACACAGTGCAGACAAGGGGAAGTGTGGGGCCGTGCTTGCAGCCCATATACCTGGTGTGTAGACAGGTGAAGGCTGGGGCACAACTAGGAGCCGAAATCCCCACAGTGTAGACAGGTAGAAAATGGGGCCCAGCTGGGAGCCTATATACCTATGGGTATATGGGTGGATGTTGGGGCCTGGCTGCAAGCCCAAATCCCCACAGTGTAGATGGGGGGAGGACAGATCCCAGCTTGAAGCCCATATTACTACAATATAGACTGATGGAGGCTGGGGCCTGGCAGGATGACCATGTTCTGGCAATGTAGATGGGTGAAGGTTGGGACCCAGCTTGGAGCCCAAATCCCCACAGTATAGTCAGGTAGAAAATGGGGCACAGCTTGGAACCCATGTACCTGTGGGTAGATGGTTGGATGTTGGGGCCTGAATCCCAGTCCAAATCCCCACAGTGTAGATGGGGGGAGGACAGAGTTCATATTACTGCAATACAGACTGTTGGAGGCTGGGGCCTGGCAGGATGCCCATATTCCTGCAATGTAGATGGGTGAAGGTTGGGACCCAGCTTGGAGCCCATATACTGGTGGTAGAGACAGGTGGAGGCTGGGATCCAGCTTGGATCCCCTACCCCGAAAGTCATTATGGGTGGAAGCTGGAGCTCTGCTTGGAGCCCATATCCCCACAGTGTAGAGCGTGTCGGCTGGGAAAAGCTTGGTATAGAGCAGTGGAGGCTGGGGCCTGGCTCGGGGCCCAAATAACTGTGGTGTAGACTGGTGGAGGCTGAGACCCAGCAGGAGCCCATAAACCTGTGGAGTAGGTGGCTGGGGACTGGGCAAGGCTCAGAACCCGTATTGCCACAGTGTAGATGGGTGCAGGCTGGGGCTTGGCTAAGAGCCCATATCCTCACAGTGTAGCTTGGTGGAGACATGGAACCCATATACTGTGGTGTAGACATTTAGAGGCTGGGGCCCAGCTTGGAGCTATATATACCTGTGGTGTTGACAGGTGGAGGCTGAGGCCTGCATTGGAACCCATATACCTGTGGGGTAGACAAGTGAAGGCTGATGCCAAACTTGGACCCAAAATTTCAGCAATGTAGACTAGGGTTTGCTGAGTCCTAGCTTGTGTTCCAGATACAACTGGGTAGACAGGTGGAGGCTAGGGTCCAACTCAGAGCCTATATCCCCATAGTGTAGACAGTGGGAGGACTGGGCCTGGCTCGGAGCACAAATTCAAACACGGTAGACGGGTGTTGGCTCTGCCCAGCTTGAAGCCCCTATAACTCTGGGGTAGAAGGGTGGAGCACAGGGTCCGGCTCTCAGACCATGTTCCCACAGTGTACACGGGTGGTGGTGTGGGGTAAAGCAAGGACACCATATACCTGTGGTATACACATGGAGGCTGAGGCCCAACTTGGAGCCCATATACCTGTGGGGTAGACAGGTGGTGACTGGACCTGACTCAGAGCTCATATTTCCCCATATAGAAAGGTGGAGACTGGGGCCCACATTGGAACACATATACCTTTGGGTTAGACAGGTGGAGGTTAGGGCTTGCTCAGAGCCCATATCCCCACAGTGTTTGTGGGTTTAGGCTGTGACTCGGCTCAGAGGCCATATTCCGACTGTGTAGATGTGTGTACGCTGGGGCATGTCTTGGTGCCCTTATACCTGTGGGCTTGATAGGTGGAGTGTGGGTCCTGGCTCAGAACCCATACATCTGTAGTGTAGATTGGTTGAGGCTAGGGCCTGGCTAGGATCCCATGTAACTCTGGGTTAGACAGATGGATGCTGGGGCCTGCAATGTGGATGGGTGGAGGCTGGGGCCTGGCTCGACTTCCAAACAACTGGTTTTGACAGCCATGGGCACAGGGCCCGTGTAACTATGGGCAGAGGGATGGAGGCTGGGGCCTGCCAAGGAGCCCATATCCCCTCAGAATAGATGGGTGGAGGCTTGGAACCCGGCTTGGAACACATACGCCTGCAGTGTAGACAGGTGGAGCCTTGGCTATAGCTCAGAAGCAGAACAACTGTTGTTTGGACAGTTGTAGGCATGGGGCCCAGCTTAGAGCCCATAGAACTGTGGTGTAGAACGGTGGAAGCTGGGGCCCAGCATCAGCCCATATAGCTCTGGGGTTGACAGGTGGAGGCTGGAGCCTGGCTCAATGCCCAAATAACTGTGTTTTAGACAGGATGAGGTGTTGGGCCCAGCATGGAGACCATATTTCCATAGTGAAGATGGGTGCAGGCTGGGTACAGCTTGTAGCTGCTATCTCCACGGCATAGACGGGTACGGCTGGTGCCTGTCTCAGAGCCCATATCCACACAGTGTAGACAGGTGGAGGTTTCAGGTGAAGCTTGGAATGCAAATAGCTGTGGTGTAGACGGGTGCATGCTGAGGCCCAGCTTGGAGCCCATATACCTGTGGGGTAGATGGCTGTAGGCCGGGGCACAGCTCAGAGCCCATATTCCCACAATGTAGATGGTTGCAGGCTGGATCCTTGCTCAAGTCCGTATCCCCACCGTGAAGATGTGTGGAGGATCTGGCCCAGCTTGGAGTGCATACTCCCACAGAGTAGACATGTGGAGGCATGGGGCGCCGCTTGGAACTCATATACCTGGGGTGTAGAGAGATGGAGGCTATGTCCTGCCTTGGAGCCCATATAGTCACAGTGTAGACAGCTAGAGACTGGGGCTCAACTTGGAGCCCATATCATATGACTGTTGGCTAGAAAGTTGAGGCTGGGGTCCAGTTCTTGCTCATATTTCTTCACTGAAGATGGTTTGAGGCTGGTGCCCACCTTGTAACTCATATACCTGTGAGGCTAACAGGTGAAGGCTAGAGAGCAGCTCAGAACTCATATCCCCAGAGTGTAGATGGGGGAAGGTGTGGGGCCTGGCTTGGAGCCATTTATCTGTGGTGTAGACAGGTAGAAGCTAGGACTAAGCTTGGGGCCCAGATGACTATGGTGTAGACAGGTGGAGGCTGGGGACCAACTCCGAGCCAGTATCCCAAGCATGTAGACAGTGGAGGCGTGGGGCCTTCCTGGAGCCATATACTGTGGTGTAGACAGCTGGAGGCTGGGCCCTGCACTGAGCCCATATCCATCTAGTTTAGCCTTGTTTTGGCATGGGGCTGAGCTTGGAGCCCACATAAATGTGGTGTAGACGAGAGGAGGCTGGGGCCTCGATCGGAGCCCATAACCCCACAGTGTAGACAGGTAGAGGCTTCGGCCCATGTTCGAGCCCAGCTAACTGTGGTAGACAGGAGGAGGCTGTGCCCAGTAACAAGCCCATATCTCCACAGTGTAGACGGGTATAGGTTGAGCCCAGCTTGGAGCCCATATCCCCATAGTGTACTTGGAGGTGTGGGGCCCACCTTGGAGCCCATATACCTGTGGTGTAGACACGTGGAAGTTAGGGCCTGGCTCAGAGCTCAGATGTCTGTGGTGTAGACAGGTATATGCTGGGTACCAGCTGGGAGTCCACATTCCCACAGTGTAGCCTGGTTGTGGCATGGACTCTGAGCTGGGTCCCAGCCTGCAACTGCCTATACTGTGGGAATATGGGCTCTGAGCTGCGCCCAAGGCTTCAACCTGTTTAAAACATGGATATCTGGGCACCGAACCAGGCAGCCTCCAAGCTCGGCCTCAGTCTACACCCGTCCTCATCGTGGGGATGTGGGCTCCATTTCTGGCCCCAGCCTCTACTTGTCTACCCCATAGGTATATGGTCTTCAAGATGGACCTCATGCTCCATGCGTCTACAGTGTATGGATATGGGCTCTGAGCCAGTTCAAAGCTTCCACCCATCTCCACTGTGGGAATATGGGCCCGAAGCTTGGCCCTACCCTCCACCTATCTACCCCAGGGTGTATGGGCTCTAAGCGGAATCCCAGGATCCTCTTGTCTACACTACTGGTATATGGGCTCCATGCCAGGTACCAGCCTCCACCCATCTACACCGTGGTAATATGGGCTCTGAGATTATCCCAAGCATCCACACATCTACTCCACAGGTATATGGGCTCCTAGTTGGGCCCCAAACCTCCACCTGTCTATACAACATTTATTTGTGCCCCAAGGCAGTCTCCTGCCTTGACCTGTCTACACCCATATGGAAAAGTTCCAAACCAGGTCCAACCTCCATCTCTCTACCCCTTAGGTATATGTGCTGCAAGCTGGACCCCAGCCTAAAACAATCTACAGTGTGGGCATAGGGAATCCAAACTGGGTCTGTTCTCCACCTGTCTACACCAGACTTATATGGGATCCAAGCTGGGCCCCACGACTTCAACCCGTCTACATTGTGGGGAGATGGGCTCCAAGCCATGCCCCAGCTGCCACCTTCCTACATGATGGGAATATGGGCTCCAAGCTGGGCCCCAGCCTCCACTTTTCTACACCATAGGTAACTGATCTAAAAGCTGGACCTGATCTATATCCATCTACATATATCTATATCCATCTACATATATCCCACAGATATATGCTCTCCAAGCTAGGGTCACTGTCTCCTGCTTTCTACACAACAGTTATTTGGGCTCCGAGCTGGGCCCCAGCCTTGATCTAATTGAGGGGATATCAGCTGTGAGCCTGGCCCCTGCCTCCACTTGTCTACCCCACAGTTATATGGGCTCAAAGCTGGGCCCCAGCATCCACCCGTCTACATTGAGGGGATGTCGTCTCCAAGCCATGGCCCAGCCTGAATTCATCTTCACTGTGGGGATATAGGCTCCCAGCCAGGCCTGAGCCTCCACCTGTCTATACTTTGGGGCTATGGGCTCTGAGCTGTCTAATCCTCCACCCATGTAGCCCAGAGGTCTATGGGCACTAAGTAGAACCCCAGGCTCCTTCTCTCTACACCACAGGTACATGGCCTCTGAGCTGGGCCCCATCCCCACCCATCTTCACTGTGGGGATATGTGCCGTGTGCGAAGCCCCAGCCGCCACCCTTCTACATTACAGGAATACGGGCTCTGATCCGGGCCCAATATTCACCCATCTACCTGGCAGGTATATGGGCTACAAACTGGGCCCTACATATCTACCCATATCACACACTGTGGTGATATGGGCTTGCAAGCCAGGTGTTAGTCTCCACCTGTCTACCCCACAGGTATATTGGATCCAAGTTGCACCCCAGCCTCTACTTGTATACATTGTAGGAATTTGGGCTCCGAGCCAGGTCACGGCCTCCACCTGCCTATCCCAAAGCTATATGGGCTGATGCTGGGCCCCAGCTTCCACCTGTCTACACCACAGGTATATGGGATCCAAGCTGGGCCCCAGTCTACACCCATCTTTAGTGAGGGGATATGGGCTCCAATGTGGGCCCCAGTCTCCACCTCTATATCCCATAAGTTTATGGGTTCCAAGCTAGACCCCAGGCTCCATGTGTCTACACTGTGAGGATATGGGCTCCGAGCCGGTACCCAGGCCCCAACTCTCTAACCAAAAAATACATAGGCTCAGAGGCTGGACCCGTCTTCCACCCACCTACATTGTGGGAACATGGGCTCCAAGCTTAGCCCCACCCTCCCCATGTCTACACCACTCTTATGTGAACTCTAAGCTCCTGCTAGCCTCCATCCGTCTACCTATTAGGATATGGCCTCAGAGCCAGGTGCCAGCCTCTGACTTTCTACACCAAAGATATATGGGCTGCAATTGGTCCCCATCCTATACTCGTATATACTGTGGGAATATAGGCTCTGAGTCAGTCCACAGCCTCCACATGTCTACATTGCAGGAATATGGGCTCTGAGTCAGGACCCACGCCTCCACCTGTCTGCCCCTCATGGATATGCGTTCCAAGCTGGGCCCCATGCCTCTAACTGTCTACACTGTGTGGATATGAGATCCAACCCAGTCCAAGCCCATACCCGTCTACACTGTGGGAACATGGGCTCTGAGCTGGGCCACAGCCTCCACCAATCTACCCCACAGTTATATGGACTCCAAGCCTGGCCCCAGCATCCACCTGTCTTCATTGAGGAAACTGGGCCCCGAGCTGTCTACACCAGAGGTGTGCGGACACCAAGCTGGGCTTCAACCTCCATCTGTGAATCCTACAGGTATATGGGCTTGAAGCTGGTCCCTACCTCCACTTGTCTATACCACAGGTATATGTGCCCTTAGTGGAACCCAAGGCTCTTCCTGTCTACTCCATACGTCCATGGGCTCCGAGCCCGGCTCTAGGCTCCACCTGTCTACACTGTGGGTATATGTGCTCTAAGCTGGCTCCATCCTCCACATGTCTACCCTACAGGTTCATGGGCTCCAAACTGGGCCCCAGCCACAAACAATCTACAAAGTGGTTCTGGGGGCTCTGCACTGGGCCTACCTTCTACCTGTCTTCACCACAGGTGTATGGGCTCCAAACTGGGCTCAGCCAACACCTCTGTACCTTGTTTGAATTTGGGCTCCGAGCCGGACCCAGTCCTCCAGCTGTCTACACTATGGGGATATAGGCTACAAGTTGGAACCTAGCCTCCACCTGTTCACCCAGTTGTATCTGGGCACCAAGCTAGGACTCAGCCAACCACGGTCTACATTCCAGGAATATGGGCTCCAAGCTTGACCCCAGGCCTCCACCTGTCTACACCACAGGTATAAAGGCTCCTAGCCAGGCCCTGTGGGGATTGAAGCACCAAGCTGGGCCCAAGCCTCCACCAGTCTAAACTGGGGATATGAGCTCTGAGCTGGGCCGAAGCCTCTACCATCTACACTACTCATTTCTGGGTTCCAAGCTGGGCCCTAGTCACCACCTATCTGCAATATGTGTAGATGGACTGTGACCAAGCCCCAGCCTCCATCCACATACACTGTGGGTTTATGGGCCCTGAGCAAGG
Organism: Choloepus didactylus; assembly: GCF_015220235.1. Taxonomy (NCBI): domain Eukaryota; kingdom Metazoa; phylum Chordata; class Mammalia; order Pilosa; family Megalonychidae; genus Choloepus; species Choloepus didactylus. The sequence goes on along the minus strand of NC_051329.1, from coordinate 30,261,315 downwards.
CCACAGGCTCCACTTGTCTACCCCACAGGTATATGGACCCCAAGCCAGGCCCACACGCCCCCACCCATCCACACTTGTGGATATGGACTCCGAGCCACACCCAACTTCTACCTCTCTACCCCACAGATGTATGGATTATAAGCTGGACCCCAACCTTCACCTGTCAGCACCACAGGTACATGCACTCTGAGCCGGGGCCCCGCCTCCACCCATGTATGTTGTGGGGGTCTGGACTCTGATGTGGGCTGCAGCCTCTACCTGTTCTACCCCATGGGTATAAGGGCTCCAAGACAGGCTCCCTGCAGGACAGGGCAGTTTCCCACATGGCCAGTGCAGCCCAGGGAGCTGTGCTCTCAGATTCCTTTCCAGCCTGGAGCATGGGCTGGGGCCTCTCCCCCGCTGAATGACTCTGTCACCTTATGTGTCCTCTTTTGGGGTGACTCTGATGTGTCTCCACATTTCTAGCATAGCCCCAAACTCCAGCAAAAATCAAACAGCAGAGGACATGTGGGCTGCACATGTGTACTCCTGGCACCCTCTGTGGCATGATCCCATGGTGATCAGGAAACCCCCATGGGGAGGGTGGTGTGTGCTGGGGAGTCGGCTGCACCCTTTGCAGAAGCCATGTTCCATTCTGTCCCTGGCAACCACGTGTGGGCCTGTCCTCTTCTTGATGGTGAGGAGACCACAGGACAGCAGGCAGGGCCAGGGTTAAACCCCAACCTCCGCCTCGGGCAGGAACAGCAGCTGGGGTGTGGGGTTCAGGGTGGGGCCTGCTGCCTGTTTGGAGAATGGGCAGGGAGCCTGTGCCGGGCCTTGTGCCCACTACTGCAGTCGCCTTGTTCACTCTTGTTTTTAACCGTCTAAAGGTGTGTGTGTGGGTGTGACTGAGTGTAGTGTACACTGCTTGATGCCCCCGCACCCAGGCCACAATGGTTAGGAGTTCCCCCCACGTGCAGACATGGATCACACAGTCTTGAAGCCCAGGGGGCCATTGTGGGCATCACCTGGATCAGGGAAGCTTCTGGCCATTGAGTTTTGCTGGAGAGAAGCTGCCTTGTTGCAGGAAACAGGAGGAAAAGGCAGAGATTCAGGTGAGTGTTCAGAGCCGAGTGTGGGAGGTAAAAGGGTTCCCCTGCTCTGTGCAGTCCTGTGGCCATGACTGGGTGGCCACGGAGCCTTTGACATGTGGCACCTCCCAACTGAGGTGTGTGGAGAGTGTAAAACGTGTGTGGGGTTCCCAAGAGTTAGTGTGAACAAAACAAAACTAGAATGAGATGGATGGGGAGAAACTCTGCCCTGAGTGGTCGGACCCAGGCTTTATCGGGGAGGCATCTGCTGAAGTGGAATGTCTTGGCCCCACAGGAGCAGAGTCATATAAGGTGGGGGCAGGGACGTGCTTGAGCACCTGCCTGTGCTGCTGCCGTGCTCAGGAGCGGGGCCCAGAGAACCCAGATCAAGCCAGGGGGAGCGTGTGCACCTCATGGGGAAGGGCAGGCAGGAATCTGATGAGCACACACAGGCATCACTCCGGGGGTGATGAGGACAAAGAGGAGGAAGCCATGGGTGTGGGTCCCAGTGCTGGGGCCAGGGAGGTGATGACAGAGACACGAATGACAGCAGGACTGGCCAGGGGGTGGGAACACCCAGTTCCCACAAGTGGAAAAATGTCCCAGTGGCTGAAGAGGAGGGACCTTGGCAGGTGTGAGGGGTGAGGAGCCCCTTCCTGGGAGCCCAGCGGCTCATCACGGGGAGAGGCCAGCAGAGCTTTCCGTGGAACAGCAGTGATGGGGCTGCTGCTCCCTGTCAGACCTTCTGTGGAAACCCTGCAGAGCTCCTCTGCTAAGGGTTCAGTCACATGATCACCCCGAGGGGTCAGGGAGCCGGGGAGGCCTTGCTCCATTAGACAGGACCTGTGGACCCCAGTGAACTGCTGTTAGGGGGAAGCACTGAGACCTGGAGCCACTTTCACACCCCCGAAGTACTCCTGGCCTAGCCTAGGAGGGCGAGTGGGACTGGCCCAGACATGCATTTCCTGTGCTGAAGGCCCTCCTGGTGTGGGAGCCTCCCCTGCACCCACCTCTCACTGGGGTCTCCCCTCCCCTGAAGTTCTCAGTAGACAGACCCAGTGTCAGAGCCCAAAGCACCAGCAAAGGGAGTGGCTGCAGCACTGGCAGGTGAGGGGTGTGCACATTCCCCTGGGGACCCAGACCCACCTGCAGTGAGTTGGTCACGGCTTTGGGCCGGGGCAGGACTCTGGGCTAAACCACACCATGTTACTGGAAGTCCCCCTCACTGCCCCATCCCAGAGTCCTCCGGGTCCCTGAGGAAACGTGGTGGCAGCTCCCCAGGCTGCCCACAGTTAGTTCAGGGAAGGCCGAGTGCTGGTCACCACCCCCGACGCAATGGCCACATCCAGGACAGACTGAGGCAGGTGGGGGCTGCACGGAGGGAGGACAGTCATGGGGAAGGTCCCCTGGGCAGGGAGTCAGCAGGGCACGACTAGGGGGCCGGTGGGGGTGGAGGGCGGTGACGTCACGGGGGAGGGGAAGGTGACCTCACGGGGAGGGAAGGCGGTGATGTCACAAGAAGCAAGCTGAGTCCTGCCAGCTGATTGGTGGGTGGGTTTGGGGGCGGGGCCCAGATACCAGGCAGTTGCCAAGGATTGAGACTGAGCAGAAAGCCTGAGTGAGCCGAGATGGCGCCGCTGCTGCTGCTGCTGCTCCTTCTGGCCGACCTGCTCAGGTCAGGTGAGGGGTCCTCCCTCACACACACATCCCGTACCAGGAACCCCGTCCAAACAATGGGGTCTCCCTGGATTGCATCCCGCGTCACTTCCTGTTGTGGGCCAGGGGATCCCTGGACCTGCACTCGACACCCGACATTCCCCCTCCTGCCTGGGGAAACCCGGTTCCTACCATCCACCGCTGAGTCCTCGATGATCCACCGACATCTGTGGACCCACAATCGAGGTCCTTGGGGAGACCAACCACCTGCACAACCCCTGACCCAACCGCCCAGCTTCCAGCTCCCGTGGATCCACCAGCAGTGGTGGGAGAACACACACCGGTCCTCGGAAGACAGCCTGTGTGCACCACGGCAATCAATACTGTGCACTCTCAAGACGCCAACACATCGGCAGCTGCAGACCAACAATCGGCAAGGCTTGGACCACACGCTCCCTGTGGAACCAGTGTACCAACCACACAACTTCAAGCCGCCACCGATCATCCTGAAGACATGGACTGATGATCAGTGTCCTTTGGGTGACTTTCACTGTGCTCAGGTTTTCTCGCAATTGAACACATTTGATCCACCACCAATCCACCGGCAGCCTCGCACCCGCACACGTCAACGCTTGGACGCCCTCCCACCTGAAGAACCTCTGGTCCAAGCCTCCATCCCCACCATGTCTGAGGACCTCTTGTCCAAACCGGCCATCATCAAGACCCCGCAGGTCAAGTGGCAGCTGCCGACCTGCATTTCACACCCAGTGGGCAATCTCCTGCCTCTGGACCCCTTGACCCAGGTTTCTGCCTTCCAGCCCCTGATAATCCACCATCCGGCACGGATCTCCACTCAATGCCCCTTTTACCACTTCCTGTGGTCAGAACCCCTGTCCCAACCGTCCGTCACTGAGCTCCAACAGATCCACCAGCAGCCGTTGTTCCACACCCAATTCCCCTTGGACCCCCTCCTCCTTCCAGAACCCCTGTCCCAAGAGTCCTTTGTACCTGCAGAGATCCACTGGCAGCCAGAGACCTGTGATCGATGCCCCATGGAACTCCTCCCACCTCTGGAACCCTCATCACAATCCTCCATCCTCCTGCCACTGCTGTTCCAATGGAAAATGGATACCCAGATTTCTGGGGACACCTGTCTGCTGAAGAACCCAGGAGAAGGTGACCTAGTTAATATTGATGGTTTAGGGACCAGGTTTGAGGCACTGGCAGTAGCCAGAAGTGTTCACAGTGCAGTTCTGCCTCTGAGTCACCCTGCACAGGGGATGGCATTCCCATGGCCAGAAGACCTTGGCCTGGGGACTGAGTCCAAGCTGCTGTCCTTGCGCTGGACCTTCTGCGGAGCCATTTTGTTCATCGGCGTTCTCTTGTCTAAAGCATGGAAAGGATGGCGAGGTCATGAACATCAGATGGACCTGGAGTTGCGAGAGATCTGCAAAACCAGAAAGCTTGTAGGAAAGTCATTGTTGGACTGTGAGGAAGCACTTGATCACCTGGAGTTGAACGCTAGAGTAACCATCAGTGTTATTGCCAATCTGTTGGAGGAAGTCTCTGAGTTAAATGATGCACTCAGAGTGTGTGAGCTGGAACACTTAAGGATTTAAAGATCTCCCTCACTCAGCACGACCATCGTCAAGCCCTGGGATTCCTCTGGAACTTGTTCCCAATTCTTATCACCAGCTAATGGGCTGAGGGGAACTGGATCTCGAGGATGTTCTTTAAATCCTGTCCTTCCTGGGTCACCAAGCTGAGAAGGGAAATTGGCAGCAACCATTTGTTTTCTTGCTCACGCACTCTGCATCTTTTAGCTCAGAGACCTCCTTCCAAAGATTGCCAGTAACACTCATGGTTCCTTTAGAATTTGTCTTTTTGTTTTCAAGTGCTTCCTCACATTTAAAAATGACTGACCTACAAGCTTTCTGGTTTGGGAGAACTCTTGCATCTCCATGTCCATCTGCTTTTCATGAACGCACAATCCTTGACACTCTAAAGAAGACAACTGGGTCAGAGTATGGACTCTGCTCTGAAAGTTGTGGGTATTCTTGGGGCCTCAAAACTGAGCGATAGACCATCAGTGCCCCTTGTCCAATGTCAGCACCCTCAACCTTCATGGCCAAATCCAAATCTGGCCCTTCCATTGGAAGTTACATTCCAGCCTGAGCTAGAAGTTTGGATTTATCCTTTGTGGGCAGAAGAGAAAAGACCCATGGGGGAGGATTAAATTGTGTTATAACCATCTCTATGTTGTGACCACCATGAGAAGGATCATGAAGCCCGTGGACTCTAAACAAGGCCACCAGGATCCAAAACCCAAGTCCACCCGTCTGATCTCTGTGCCCGTGGGCAACTGACTCACCCTCTCTGCTTTTTCACTTATGAAATTGTATAATAATAATAAAATATTAAAATTTCTTCTGGTGTGATGGTGATTGAATGAATGTTTGTAAAGCTTTTGGTACCTGACCAGTCACAGGGAAAGGGTGGTGTAAGTGTTAAGTCTGTTCCCAGAGTCAACTATCTCCTCCAAGGGGAAGCCGTGGCTCCTGGGGGAAGAGCCCTGTTGCAGCTGGTTGTTTTCCTAGCAACTCCATTTTTCAGCCTGCGTTTGAAAGGGCAAAGGAGGAGTTAGGGGCAGGGTGGCCCACACAGCCTGCATGGTGTCTCACGGCCACCGGCTGGATGGATGTGGCCCAGGACACAGGTGTGGCAGTGAGCCAGAACCAAAGGAGCCACTGGAGGCCTTTGAGGCAAAAATGGCCAATGCAGCTGGACCGAGCTCGTGAGAGCTGTGCTGAGGAGAGATCTGTCTGGACCGGCTTATGGCCCTGCCTGCCATGCTGGCTGCCTCAGCCTTGGAGGCAAGGACCTGTTGTAGTCCTCCTCCCGCTGGACACTGCTGTCTGCTGGTCCTCAGTGCCCCTCCTTGCTTCACTCCTCCTTCACTGCTCCAGTTCTTTGCTGACCCCATGGTTTCCCCCTGTGCCCCAACGTTGTCTACACAGGCTTCCATTTCAGCCCTCCCACTCTGGGGTCTCCTTAGCAGTTATTCACCTTTAAAGCTACATATGGTTTTCTGGGAGTACAGGGAAAATTGGAAATAAGTCACGTGATATAATTTTTACATCAAAGAGAAAAGTGTGGCTTTCAATCCACAGAACTGCAGGCTCCGGTTGTGGAAAAGACCTTATGGGTCTGACCCTCCTGCCCCCGATGGTGTCTCAGCACCCACAACCCCAGGCTGCTCGCCACCTCCCTGGAAGATGGCACATTTGGCCACCATCCAAGAGCAGACCCCTGCCTCCCACAACTTCCACCCGGTCATCTTTGTTCTGCCCACTTTATTCTGGGTCACTCAAAATGAAGGTATATCTATATATTTTTATTAGAGAACTTAAAAGATCACAGAGAAATCATGCAGGAAATACAAAGTTACTGTCCACCACTCTAGCACTGTTTTCCCTATTACCCACACTTTGCATTACCATGGTATCTGTGTTAGCACTGATAAAACAGTAACTTATCTTTATACTATCAACTCTAGGCCATTGTCTACATTAGGGTTTACTGTTTCTCTTGTACAGCCCTATGATATTTAAAACATTTTAATTCAAATAACCTGTCATTCTTTTAAAAGTATGCTTCATAACTTTGGATGCTGAATGTTATGGATGAAAAATTTGTGAAGGCTTTGGATAATATTCTCCTCCTACCAAGGAGACAATGAGGGCAAAAGGGGTCTGGGTGGCCACAGCACCCACCCCAATTCCAACTTGGGAAACTGGTATTATCCCCCTAGTAAAGTCTAATTGTGGAGGGAGGGGGATTCTGGTGGGGAACTCACCTGGAAGCCCCAAAGGCCAGTCTCCCCTCCCTGCATCAGCCAGGAGCAGGCCTGTGGCTCTCTCACCTGCTTGGGACTCTCAGGGACTGGAGCCCTAGTTGGTCCCTCCAGGAGAGCAGGTTTGCTTCAGGGATTCTCCATCTAGGCAGCAATTACAGACCATTGACAGGGCTGGCCCCATCCTTCCCAGTCTTGCAAGACCCAGGCAATCTTGAGATGAGTTCCCCTTTACCAAGGTCAGCCAAGGTCATCTTTTCTGATCCCCCTGAGGCCCCCAAGTGCAACAGCACTGCTGAAAGAAGGAGACTTGCTCGTGTCACTGCAGGGCTATGTCCCACCATCTTTCCCCAGCATGCATGGATCAGACATTTCAGCCTGGGTCTGTCTACATACCATATGATTCCCCATATGGCCTGCATCACCGGTCCATGGACAGGTGATTCCCAGGAATCCCAGCATCTCAGGACTCCTGCTTGGAAAGGCCTCCCCAGCCCCTGTGAACCCCATGGACCACCCACCCCTCTCCATGCCAGTGAGTTTCCTTTCTCCTTCCCGCACTGCTCACCCCTGATTGTTCACGTCCTACAGCCTCCCACACTCCTCCCTCAGCAATCACTGCCCAGCTGGGGGTGCACCCCTTCCACACCCCAGACCACTGCTCTGCCTCCAGGCCCCAAAAGTCCCATCCCTCATTCCCTGATTCCCAGGCCCAACCGCCTTTTTCCCTGAGCCCACTCACAGCATCTCCCACCTCACCTGGGCCAAGTGTTCATGGAACTCAAAGGATCTGTGGGAACCACCCAACGGAGCCAATTCCCTTTTCCTGAAAGGGGAAGAGAAAAACCAGAGGAGCGATGACCTGGACAAGGGAAACCGCCCCGTGGGACAGTTGCTGTCTGGTGTGCGCAGCTGCAAAGTCTGCTGGACCGGCTGTTCACACCCCACAGTGTGAATTCACAACCGCAGCATGGTGCTGTGCAGAGCTGACTGTACACTGTGGATGATTGTATGGTATGTGAATGCATCTCAGTAAAACTGAATTTTGTAAAAAAGGATGACAAAGATTTCAGACTTCAATTAGAGGCATGAATGAAACGGACTTGGTTGAGACTAAGGTAAATGAGAGTAAAGAGTAAAGGATGATATTGATTGTGTTTTAAAATGTCAACCTCTATGTGAGAACAAAGGAAGAGATATTTATTTGTTGCAAAATCTATATCATCTGTAGCACACTATATTATTTAACTTGTATGGTCAGTTTATTAAAACACCATAAGTATATGGAACCTTGAATAGGGGATGAGATCTGTTTGGTTTTTACAGGTTAGTGTGAAGCCCTGATAAATCCCAGAGTAATTTGGGCAGAGAATAAAATCCCTCTTGAGGGTCTCGGGGGAAATGTGGTAATATTAAACTTCCCTGCATGGGGAATTCCTGATATTCTTGGAAGCATTGGGGACTACTAGTTGGGTAGGCTGAGCCCTTGATTTTGGGACTTGCACTCATGAAGCCTGTTACTGCAGAGGAGAGCCTAAACCTACTTATAATTATGCCTAAGGCTCACCCCCAGAGAACCTCTCTTGTTTCTCAGATGTGGCTTCTCTCTCTAAGCCAACTCTGCAGGTAAACTCACTGCCCCCAGCCTCCCAAATGGGACATGACTCCCAAGTGTGTAAATCTCCCTTGCAACATGGGACATGATTCCCAGGGTTGAGCCTGGCCCTGGCATCATAGGATTAAGAAAGCCTTATGAACCAATAGGAGGAAGAAAAATGAAACAAAACAGGGTTTCTATGTCTGTGAGATTTCAAACGGAGTTGAGAGGTCATTCTGGAAGTTATTCTTATGCATTATATAGATACCCCTTTTTAGCTTTAGTGTAATAGTATAGTTAGAAGGAAATACCTGAAACCATTGATCAGCCACCCAGTATCCTTGCTTTTTGAATATAGTTTTATAACTACATAGCTTACATGATTTCTCCATGTAAGGGGGCAGTGAGATCACCTGCCAAAGTGGCTTATTTAAAGAGAGGGGGCCACATCTGAGCAAGAAAGAGGCACTGAGGGGGAGACACTTAGGCACAACTATAAGCAGGTTTAGCCTCTCCTTTGCAGCAAGAAGCTTCATAAGGACAAGCCCCAAGATACAGGGCTTGACATACCAAGCCGTCAGTCCCCAGTGTTTATGAGAACATCAGCAATAATCCAGGTGAGGATGTCCAACACCTCCACATCCTCACCCAGCTCCTCAGGGAGGCCCCCTAATATATATTTTTATTCCCTGCCTGTGTGTCCTTTTTAAGAAATTTAAGATATTCCAGCTATGTTTTCTTCTAGAAGTTTTACTGTCTAACTTTTTACATTTAGATTTATGATCCATCTCAAATTGATTTTTTGTTTAATGTGTGAGAAAGTAAGACACCAAGGTTAATATATCCCCATATGCACATCCAAATTAACCAGCACAATTTACTAAAAAGACCACTCTTTCCTCCACTGTGTTACAGAAAAGCTTTGTGTGAGCCTGGTAAGTGGCTACATATGTATTCCTGGATTTTATTCCATTCTGTTTGTTCAGTTCTCTATCTTTATGTTATTTGACCCTATCTTACTTATTGTAGCTTTATATAAGTCTGTGTATCTGAGAGTGTAATTTCTGCAGCTTTGGCCTTCAATTTTTTTGGTTATTGCAGATGCTTTGCTGACTTTACTGGTTATAGTGAACATCTGCATCTTGTTTTTAAACTCATGTTCAATAGTTCAGCATTAATTATGATATTAGTTGTAGGACTTCTTGCAGGTACCCATGACAGTAGTAGAAATGAACTAGAAATCCCAATAAAATATAATTAAAGAAAAACAAACAAACAACAGTTTGGAAATTAAGCAATATATTTTTTTCCAATTTTATTCAGATATATTCACATACCATGCAGTCATACAAAGTACATTCAATTGTTCACAGTACCATTATGTAGTTGTGTGTTCATCACCGAAATTAATTTTTGAACATTTTCATTACCACACACACACAAAAATAATAAGAATAAAAATTAAAGTGAAAAAGAACAATTCAAGTACAAAAGAACACTCGGTGCCTTTTTTTTCCCCCATTTTTCTACTCATCCATCCATACACTGGACAAAGGGGAGTGTGGTCCATATGGCTTTCCCAATCCCCTTGTCACCCCTCATGAGCTACATTATTATACAACCATCTCCAAGATTCAAGGATTCTATGTTGTAGTTTGATAGTTTCAGGTATTTACTGCTAGCTATTCCAAGTCATTAGACACTAAAGAAGGTTGTCTATACTGTGTGTAAGAGTGTACACCAGAGTGACCTCTTGGCTCCTTTTGGAATCTCTCTGCCACTGAAGCTTATTTCATTTCCTTTCACACCACCCTTTTGGTCAAGAAGATGTTCTGCATCCCAGGAAGCCGGGTCTAGATTCCTTCCCAGGAGCACAGTCCACATTGTCAGGGAGATTTACTCCCCTGGGTGTCATATCCCATGTAGGGGGGAGGGCAATGATTTCACCTGCTAAATTGGCTCAGCTAGAGAGAGAGGGCCACATCTGAGCAACAAAGAGGCATTCAGGAGGAGACTCTTAGGCACAATCATAGGCAGGCCTAGCCTCTCCTTTGCAGCCACAGTCTTCCCAAGGGCAAGTCCCATGGTAGAGGGCTCAGCCCATCAAACTACCACTGGTGCTGTTAACCAATTCATTTTTAAACAGAGCTGGGAATAGGGTGAGGCAACAAGGAGACTAAGGTGCAAAGTGCCATTTGTCCTTTCACTTTCACAGACCTGAGAGTGGGTTGCTCCTCCATTTTGTGTTTGAGAATCTTTGTTTTCCCTATTCTAGTCCTGTACCTGGTTATAAATAATCCATAGATCCATATTTTGGAAATGAAAACATTTATGGAAATGATTTAAAGCAGTTTTTTGAAATTTATTTTTTAATGCATATGTTTGAAATGAAGAAAGATGGACAAATCAAATCACTGCTTTCCAGAAAAATATCTGATGATGGACATGTTCTGTATTTGAACTGTCCAATAGCCTCTAAACACATGTGACTTGATCTCTTGTTCTGTGACTAGTGTGTTTTATGTATTGAGTTTTTAATTTAACTCTGATCTTCATTAGCAAAGAATCCCAAATAAGTTATGTAGATTCGCTCCCCCTATGAGGTAGACTTTAACTCCCCTCCTCCCCTACTTCCAACCCCCCTCCATTACCTGAGTGTAGTTTTGGACTTAGGTACTTGTTTCCAATTAACAGTGGATGAAAAGGGGAAAATAACATTACAGTGGAGAAACTTCTCACAGAATTCAAGGCTAACTCCCCAGTGATAAGTCAGTTTGAAAGCAGGTATCCGTGCTGCAATGTCATGAGAAAGGCTTATCACTTTTGTGGTTTTCCAAAAAACCCATAACCCCAGTGTGATGGTGAGAAAAACAGCAGAGAAACCCAAATTGAGGGACAATCTACAAAACACCTGATCATTAGTTATTCCTTAAAATTTCCAAGGTCATGAAAAACTAGGAGTCTGCCAAACTGTTCAGAGACCTGAGGAAGCGAAGGGATGTGATGACTAAATGTGCTGTGGTATCCTGGATGGAATTCTGGAACAAAGGACATTATTTGAAAAACCAGTGAAACCCAAATAAAGACTAGAGTTTATTTCATAGTAAAATACAAACACTGGCAGTTAATGTTAGGCCTAAGGAAGCCATTTCTCATGTATAAATTTTAGACATTCCATATGTCTTTAAATCTGTGATGTCTTAATTTTGACTATGAACAGAAATCTTCAAGCTCAGAGTATCAATCATGTTTAGCTGTTGTGATCTTGATACCATTAGAAAACATGGTTCTGAACAGTCAGGCCTGCCTGAGCCCACATCAAATAGAGAAACAAGTCTCCTTGCTTTGGTGAGAAGGTGAATTTATTGAACATGCATCACTAGGCAACTGGAGGAAAAAAAATCTTTCCAAGACCAGTTCAGTGTGAGAAGAGTGTTCTGTGCTTTTATAACCCAAAAACAGACAAAGAAATGGCCAGAATCCAGAAGAAAGCAGAAGGTAAAAATCAGACACAAAGCTATTTGTAATGAAACATCTATTGTCTTGAAGTCCTCCCCTCATTCAGGCTTGGTTTTCAAGAAAAAGGCAGTGGCCAGCAGACTCTCTGGTGATACACCTTGCATTTTCCTGCAGGTAATGCTGGGAAAGTTCCTGGGAACAAAGAGTAAGGGTTTTGTTGCTGAGATTAGAGCAAAAGGAAGTTATTTTAACTAGGGCTTTTTATGCTTAAGATAACTCAAGGCTGCTTGAGTGAAGTGATCTTAATAAACAGTTTTTTTCACCCTTCTTTTGGCTATTGAAGAGTATACTACTATACTAAGCATTTTCTAGCTAAAGAAATATGTTGAGTACTTTCTAGTTATCCAGCTATCCCCCCCCCCTTTTGTGATATTTTCTGATTCTTAAGAAATGGTTATCTTGTGAGCATTTCTTATAAAAGGGAAAGTGGGCAGAGTTCTCCCTTCTTGTAGCTACTTCTGCTGAGCAAGGGCAAAGAAGTTCTTACATTAATCTGGAAGATGCTCTGGGCAGAAACTCACAGACACAATACAGGCAACAATAAGACAAACATACGGCAAACAGAATTACAGCCATGCTAATAAGGGCAATTCTCCATTTCATAGGTAAATTCATTAACCACTCAGAAAATGAGTCCAGTTTACTATAATCTTTAACCTGATCAATATCCTGCTGCATTTGATTTAATACTAAAGAGATATTGTTTTATTCCTCTGCTATATATGTGCAGCACTTAATGCTAATGAATGCACAAATTTTTTCCTTAGCTGCACTGGGTGTTAAGCTTACAATACTAGACATGCTGTCCCCCCATAGGAGCAGGACTTTGTGTTAATTATATTTTTAGGTTTCAACAGCATCACACTGGCAATTACAGCTCTGGGAGGTATGTTCTTTGTACAGTTTTTGTAGTGCAGCATTGTTGGTCCTCTGGGAACAGGTCGGTGGACTTCGGGGATCCATGGGACTGTCTCATGCGCCCTCCGGCACCAGGCAAAAGAGCCCGCCTGGAGGCAGTGCCCACTGAAGGGCCAAAGTGACTGAGTCTTTCCTGGCAGGCAGAGCAAAGGTGTCTGTAGTAAAAGGTGTTCTCCAGAACAGCACGTTCCCATCTGCTCCTGGAGCATGTCCATGTGATGTGGGTGACACCTTTATAGTTCTAGGGGCCACAGAAAAGGGTCTCGGCAGTAACTCCGACGGGGAGAGAGCAGGCAGGCACAGTACTAGGAGCCTGTGTAAACATGCAAGCACTTCAATTACAACAGAGGGCTAATGTTTTTTTCTTTATATTTTACTAGGATTATATTAGATAACGGACAGAACATAATATATATATACTTGCTTTGCCTCTTTTTAGAGTCGTTGTTGTTGAAGATGAAGCTGTGACTTGTAGCTAACTGCAAGCACTTTCAGAGAAGCTTCAGAGGAAAACAATGTAACCAACAAGGGAATTTGGCTGTTTCAGTGACACATAACATTTTTAAAAATAACTAAAACCATAGCTGGCAGTACTATATTGTTGTTTAATAATATGCAGGTCAGTAACCGACCTAACATTTCTTATGCAATTTATAACATATTACATGAACTTAACCATTTTCAGCACTTTATTTTTTTTTTCAAGGTGAAGGAACAAATTTTTTGCAATTGTTGGGAATAAAAATATGTATTTTTAGGGCTTGACCTTGAGAAAGCAAAATATTAAATGTTGTTAGGTTTGAATCTGACCATAATACCACAAATGTAGAAATTGATAAAGGAATAGCTTTTTAAAAAAATCCCACTGTATTAGAAAATAAATAATCTATTATCACATAACCCTTGTGATAAAAGGAGAATCACTAGAGAAATTAGGGAAGACATGGAATTGAATGATAATAAACATATTACAGTTAAAAGTTTGAGAAAAGCTAAATGAGTAGTTAATGGGAAATCTATAGTATTAAACGTATGGGGGGAGGTTATAAGCAATGAGGCATGCTTCTTGCTAAAGTGTTGCAAAAAGTAGCAACAGAGCAAACCCACAGAGTGCAAGAAGGAAGAAATTATAAAGAATGGGGAAAATATAAATGAAATAGAGAAGAAAATAGCTTTATAGAAAATTAACAAAGAGCTGGTTCTTTCACAATATTACTAAGATAAACTTCTGGCAGAATTGGGCAATAAATTGAAGAAGGAAAAGTACAAGTAAACCCAACACCTACAAACTTTCCCTATGAAGAGTCAGGTAGTAACTATTTTAGGCTTTGAGAACAGTGAGTGCAGTCTCTGTTGCAATTAATCAACTCTGATATTGTAGCAGGAAAGCAGCCAGAGATAAACCACAGGGAACTGACACCTCTGTGTTCCAATAAAATCGTTTTATGGACACAAATGTGAATTTCATGTAAATTTCAGGTCAACAAAGTAACATTCTCCTTTTAAGCTCCACCCCCAACCACTTAAAATTGTCAACGCCCTTCTTAGCTGGCTGCAAGGTGTGCAAAACCAGGCACATGTATATGGGGTCTGAGCCAGGCACCAGTCTCCACGTGTCTCCACCACAGGTTTATGGGGTTCAAGTTGGACCCCATGCCTCCATCCATCTACACGGTGGGGATATGGGCTCTTAACCAGGCAGAGTCTCCACCAATGTAGCCAAGGGTATAGGAGCTCTGAGCCAGGACCCCTGCCTCCAAATGTCTACCCAACAGACATATGGGCTCCAAGCATACAGCTATCTAACTCAGTTATATGGGCTCCAAGCCAGACCCCATGCCTCCTCCCATCTACACTATGGAAACATGGGCTTTGAGCCAGGCCCCAGCATCCACCTCTCTACCCCACAGCTATATAAGCTCAAACAGGGCCCCAGCCTCCAGCTGTCTTCATTGCGGGAATATGGGCTCTGAGCTGGGCCCCTTCCTCCATCTGTGTACACCACAGGTATGTGGGCTCCAAGCTGGGCCTCAGCCTCCACCTCTCTACCCTAAAGGTATATGAACTCCAAGCCAGGCCTCTGTCTCCACCGGTCTACAATGTGGGGATATGGGATTCGAGGCAGGCCCCAGCCTCCACCTGTCTGCCCCAAAGGTATATGGGCTCCAAGGTGGATCCTAGCCTCCACCTGTCTACACCACATGTATATTGGCTCCAAGCTGGGCCTCACGCCTCCACCCATCTAAACTCTGGGGATGTGTGCTCCAAGCATGGTCCCAGCATTCACCAGTGAACAGTGTGGGGATATGGGCTCCATGCCAGTTCCTAGCTGCCACTTGTCTATCCCATAGGTATATGTGCCCCAGCCTCCACCTGTTTAGCCTGTTCTGATATGGGCTCCAAGCTGGGCCACACAATCCACACATATCTACTGTGGGGATATGGACACTGAGATGGGCCTCAACCTCCACCTGTCTACACTGTGGATAATATGGGATCTGAGCCAGACCCCAGCATCTGCCTGTCTACACCATGAGGATAAGGGCTCTGAGCCAAGCCCCAGCCGCCACCCATATACACAGTGTGCATAAGGGACCTGAGGTGAGCCTGAGACTCCACGTGTCTACCCCACAAGAATATGCTCTCCATACTGGGCGCCAAGAATCCACCTGCCTACAATGTGCAGATATGTGCTCTGAGCAAGGCTCTAGCCTCCACCCATCTGTACTGCGGGTATATGGGCTCCAAAGTGTTCCACACTCTCCAACTATCTACCCGCAGGTATATGGGCTCTGATTCAGGCCCAAGCCACCACCCGTCTACACTGCGGTAATATGGTCTCTGAGTTGGCCCCCACCTCTGCATGTCTACACCACAGGTATATGGGCTTAAGCTGTTCCCAGCTTCCTCCTGACTCCACACAGGTATATGGGTTCCAAGCCAGGCACATCTTTTCCACCCATCTACACTGTGTGGACATGGGCTCCAAGTCAGTTCCTAGCCTCTACCTGTCTACCCCACAGGTATATAGGGCCCAAACTGGGCCCCACCTTCCACCTGTATACATTGTGGTAATTTAGGCTCTGGGCCTGGTCTCAGCCTCCACCTGTGTACCCCAGAGCCATATGGGCTGTAGTTGGGCCCCAGCCTCCATCCATCTACCCTGCAGGTATATGGGCTCCACACTGGGCCACATGCCTGCACCTGTCAAAGCCACAGTTTTCTGTACTCTGAGCCAGGACCCAGGCTCCACCTGACAAAACCACAATTATATGGGCTCCAAGCTGGTCCCAATCTTCCACTTGTCTATACCTCAGGTATAGAGGCTCCAACCTGGTTCCATACCTCCACCTGGCTACACTTTTAGAATATGTGCTCAAAGCCAGACAGCAGTGTCCACCCATCTACACTCTGGGCTAGGTCATATGGGCTCTGGGCTAGGACCCAGCTTCCACCCATTTACTCCACAGGTATCTGGGCTCCAACCTGGGCCCTAGGCTCCACCTGTCTACCCTGTAGATGTATGGATACTGAGACAGGCCCAAGCATCCACCTGTCAACAACACATATAAATGGGCTCCAATCCGGGCCATAGCTTCCACCCATCTATACTCTGGGAATATGGGCTCTGAGCTGGGCCCCAGCCTCCACCTATCTATACTACTTGGATATGGGCTCCAAGCTGGCCCCCCCATCCAACCATCTATAATGGTGGGATATGAATATGGAGCCTGGCCCCAGCTGCCACCTATCTACCCCACAGGTATATGGGGTTCAAGCTGGGATCCACACCTCCTCCCTTCTATACTGTAGGGTATGGGCTCTCAGCTGAGCCCCAGCCACCACCCATCTATCACAGAGGTATATGGGTTCCATGCTGAGGCACAGCCTCCACCCATCTACATCACAGGTATATGGGCCCCAAGCCAGGCCCAAGCCTCCACACATCTACCAAATTGTTGTATGGGCTTCAAAATGGGCCCCAGCCAACACCTGACTACACTGTGGGGTTATGGGCTCAGAGCTGGGCCCCAGCTTTCACCTGTCCAGCCCACAGCTATGTGGGCTTGAGCCAGGAACCAGCCTACACCTATCTAAACCACAGGTACATGGGTTCCAAGGCAGGCCCTAGCCTCCACCTGTTTATACCACAGGTATATGGGCTATGAGTCAGGCCACAGACTACACCTCTCTACCCCACAGGTATATCGGCTCCAACTGGGCTCCATGCCTAGATCCATCTATACTACAGTATGGATATGGGCTCTGAGCTGAGCCCCAGATTCTACCTGCCTAACCCAGAGTTATATAAACTCCAGCTGGGCCCAGCCTCTAGCCATTTACACTGTGTGAATATGTGCACCAAGTCAGGACCCAGTCTCCACATGTCTTCACCACAGGGATATGGGCTCAAAGCTGGACCCTAAGCATCCACCCATCTACACTGTGGGATAGGGGCTCTGATCCGGGCCCCAGCCTCCACTTGTCAACACAACATTTATATGGGCTCCAAGCTTGACCATATCCACAAAGTGTAGATGGGTGGAGGCGTGGGATCCAGCTTGGAACCCATATACATGTGGGATAGACACGTGGAGGCTGGGGCCTGGCTTGAGTTCATGTACCTCTGGGGTAGATAGATGGATGCTGGGTCCAGCTCAGAACCCATATCCCCAAGGTGTAGTCAGGTGGAGTCTGGGGCCCAGATTGGAACCCATATAACTCTAGGGTAGATAGTTGGAGGCTGGCACTCGGCTTATAGCCCATATCCCCACATTGTTGATGGGTGGAGGCCTGGGTCTCTGCTTGGAACCCATATACCTGTGGGGTAGACAAGTGGCAGGTGAGGCCTGGCATGGAGCCCAGATCCTCACAATATAGACAGGGGGATGCTAGGACCCGGCTTGGAGCCCATATCCCTAAAGTGTAGATGGGTGGAGGTGTTGCATCAAACTTGAATCCAATTTACCCGTGGTGTAGACAGGTGGAGGAGGCTGGGATCCAGCTTGGAGCCCATGTTCCCGCAGTGTAGAGAGGTGGAGGCTGTGGTCTGGCTTGGAGACCATATCCCCACAGTGTACACACATGAGGGCTGGGGCCCACCTGGGAGCCCATATACTCACGGGGTAGAGAGGTAGAAGTGTGGTGTGGCTCAGAGCCCATATCTGCACAGTGTGGATGGGTGGAGGCATGGGCCTGGCTTGGAATCCATATACCTGTGGTGTGAACAGGTGGAGGCTGGGATTCAGCTCAGAGCCAATATTCCTACAATGTAGACAGGGATGTTGGGGCCCAGCTTGGAGCTCATATACCTGTGGTGTAGACCTTGAACGGAGTTGCCAGTTCACTCCCTGAGGACTTCATTGAACACCTTCATTGGATTTGCCAGTTTGCTGCCTGCTTTACAGAATTGGGACTCATGCATCCCCACAGTTGCATGAGACACTTTTATAAAATCTTATATTTATAGTTATCTTTTGTTGATTCTGTTTCCCTAGAGAACCTAACTAATACATGGTTCATATACCTGTGGAGTATGCAGGTGGAAGCTTGGTCTTGATTCAGAGCCCAAAAAACTGTGGTTTAGACAGGTGGAGGCATCGGGCCACCTTGGAGCCCATATACCTGTCGGGAAGATGGATGGATGCTGGGCCTGGCGAGGAGCCCATATTCCCACAATGTAGACGGTGGAGGCTGGGGTCCAGTTATGAGCCCATATACCTGTCGGGTAGGCAGGTGGAGGCATCTGTCAGGCTTGGAGCCCATATAACTGTGGGGTAGGCAGGCAGAGGCTGGATCTGTCTTGGAGCCTGAATCCCACAGTGTAGGTGGAGGTTGGTTCCGGCTCAGAGCCCCTATCTCCACAGTGAAGAGAAATGGATGCTGGGGCCCATCTCCAAGCCCATATTCTCACAATGAAGACAGCTGGAGAGTGGGGCCCTACTTGAAGCCCATATCCCCACGCTATAGAGAGGTAGAGGCTGAGCCCAAGCTTGGAGGCCATATTCCCACAACATAGATGAGTTCGAGTGTGGGGCCTGGCTTGTTGCCCAGACAGGGGATGCTGTGGCCCAGCTTTGATCCCATATAACTGTAGTGTAGACAGGTGGAGGTTGGGTGTGGCTTGGAGCCCATATACCAGCGGGATAGATGGGTGGATGTTTTGGCCAAGCTCAGAGCACATATCCTCACAGTGCAGACAGGTGGAGGCTTGGGCCCAGCTCAGAGTCCATATTGACACAGTGTAGACTGGTGTAGGATGGGGTCAATTGTCGAGTCCATATACCTGTTGTCTAGAAAGAGGATGCTGTGGCCCAGTTTTGATGCCATATAACCATAGTGTAGACAGGTGGAGGGTGGGCCTGGCTCAGAGCCCATATACTGGTGGGGTAGGTGGTTGGATGTTTGGGACCAGTTCAGAGCATATAGCCTCACAGTGTAGACAGGTAGAAGAATGGGCCCAGCTCAGAACCCATATCCCCACAGAGTAGGTGGGTGGAGGCTGGGGCTCAGCTTGAAGCCCATATCCCACAGTGTAGACTGGTGGATATGGCAACCCATCTTGGAGCCCATGTATGTCTGGGGAAGACGGCTGGAGGCTGGGTCCCAGCTCAGAATACATATGCCCACAGTGTAGATGTGAGGAGGCTGGTGACCAACTTGAAGCCATGTATTTCCGGAGTGGACCAGAGGAGGCTGGGGCCCAGCTGAGAGACCATATTCCCACAGTGTAGACGTGTGGAGGCTGGGGCCATGCTCTGAGCCCATACACCTGTGGTGTAGACTGTTGGAGTCTGTGTCCCAGCTTGGAGCCCATATGACTGTGGTGTGGACAGGAAGAGGCTGGGGTCCAACTTGGAGCACTTCTTCCCACAATATAGACAGGAGGTTGCTGTAGATTGGCAACAGATGGAGGATGGGATCTAACTTAGAGCCTATATATACCTTGTCTTGGAGCCCATATCCCCATAGAGTAGATGGGTAGATGTGTGGGTCCTAGCTTGGACCCCATATAATTGTGGTGTAGAAAGGGAGGCTGGGGTCTAGCTTGAAGCCCATAATCTATGGGTAGACAAGTGGAGATTGAGGTGGAGCTAGGAACCCATATTCCCCAATACGGAGGGGTAGAGGCTGGGGCCCAGTACAGAGTCCATATCCCCACAGTGTAGAGAGATATAGGCTGGGTCTCAGCTTGGAGCCCATAGACCTGTGATGTAGACAGGTGGTGGTTGAGAATGATAGCTGAGCCCATATATGTGTGGTTTAGACAGGTCGAGGCTAGAGCCCGACTGGAGAACAAATAACTGCTATGTAGATAGGTGGAGGCATGGGGCCCAGCTTGGAGCCCAAATAAGTTTGGGGTAGATGGTTAGAGGCTGGGCCCAGCTCAAAGCCCAAATTCCCACAGTGTAGAAGGGTTCAGGCTGGAGCCTCGCTTCAAATCCATATCTCTACAGTATAGATGGGTATAGTCTGGGGCCCAGCATGGTGCCCATATACCTATGGTATAGACAGGTGGAGGATGGGGCTCGACTCAGTGACCGTATTCCCACAATGTAGAGATAGGTGCTGGCTTGAGCCCGGATCAGACTCCATGTATCTGTGGGGTAGACAAGTGGAGACTGTGTAACACCATGGAGCCCATGGACCACCTTGGAGCCCACATACCCAAAGTATAGATGGGGAGGTTGGGGCCCAGCTTGGAAACCCTATACCTGTAGTGTAGACAGGTAGAGGCTAGGGGCTGTGTTGGAGCCTATATACCCACCATGTATGCAGGTGGAGGCTGGGGCAAGGCTTGGAGCCCATATCCCACAGTGTAGACAGGTGTAGGCATGGAGACTGGTTAGGATCCACTATACCTGTGGTGTAGAAAGGCAGAGACTGGGACCTGGCTCAGAGCCCAAATAACTGTTGTATAGACAAGAGGAGGCATGGGGCCCATTTTGTAGCCCATATAACTGTGTGGAAACAGGTGGAGGCTGGGACAAGCTTAGAGCCCATTTACCTGTGTTGTAGATGGGTGGTGGCTGGGGCCTGGCCCAGAATCTATATCTGAACAGTTAAGACAGGTTTAAGCTTTGGCCCAGTTTGGTGCCCATACGATTGCCATGTACAAAGCCAGAGGCTGGGACCCAGCTTGAAACCCATATACCTCTGGGGTAGACACGTGGAGGCTAGATTCTGACTCAGCCCATATTCCAAACATGTACATATACCTGTGGTGTACACAGGTGGAGGCTTGGGCCTGGCTTGGAGCCCAAACAACTATGGTTTAGACGGTGGAGGCTGGGGAACAGCTTGGATCCCATATACTTGTGGGGTAGACAGGTGGAGCCTGGGACATCACCCAGAGCAAATATCCCCACAGTGTAGACGGGTGGAGGCTAGGGCTTGAACTGGAGCCTATACACCTTTGGCCTGACTTGGAGGCCATTTCTGCAGTGTAGATGGGTGGAGGCTGGGGCTTGGCTCAGATGCCATACACCTGTGGTGTAGACAGGTGGAGCCTGTGGCCCAGCTCTGGTTGTAGTTGGTTGGAGGCTTGGGGCCCACCTTGCATCCCACACACATGTGGTATAGACAGGTGGAGGCTGGCGCCTGGCTCAGAGCTCATAATATCCCCACAAGGTAGACTGTACAAGCATGGGTTCCAGCTTGGAGCAATACACTGTGCTGTAGACAGGTGGAGCCTAGGGTGTGGCTCAGAACTGAAACAACTGTTGTGTAGGCATGGGGCCCAGCTTGGAGCCCATAAGCCTATCGGTTACACATGTGGAGGCTGGGGCCCGGCTTGGAACCCATGTTCCCACAATGTAGATGGGAGGCATGGAGACTATCTCTGAGCCCATATATCTCTGGTGTAGACAGATGGAGGCTGGGGTCCAGCTTGTAGGCCATATACTTGCAGTGTAGACAGGTGGAGGGTAGGGCCCAGCTTGGAGCCCATATAACAGTGGGGTAAACAGGTAGAGGTAGGGGTCTGCCTCAGGGCCCATACATCCACAGTGTAGATGGATATAGGCTGGAGCCCAGTTTGTGGCCCATATCCCCACATTGTAGACAGTTGGAGGCGTGGGTCCCAATTTGAATCCCATATAACTGTGATGTGGACAGGCTGGGGCTGGGGCCTGGATCTGAGCCCATATAACTTTGGTGAAGACAGGTGTGGGTTGGGGCCTACCTTGGAGCCCATATTCTCACAGTATAGACAGGTGGAGGCTGCCAACCTGGAGCCCACATACTTGTGGTGTAAACAGGAGGAGGCCAGGGCACAGTTGGAGCCCATATTCTTGTTGGTAGAGAGGGGTAGTCTAGAGCCCAGCTTAGAGCCCATATCACTGCAATGCAGACAGGTGGAGACATGGGTCCCAATTTGGAACACATATTCCTGTGGCTTAGACAGGTGGGGACTGGGTCCCGGCTTGGAGCCCACACAACTGTGGTGTAAACAGGTGGAAAGCTGGGGCCCAGCATCAGCCCATATAGCTCTGGGGTAGACAGGTGGAGGCTGGAGGCTGGAGCCTGGCTTGGAGACCAAATACCTGTGGTGTAGACAGGTGGAGGCTAGAGCCTGGCTCAGTGCCAAAATAACTGCATTTTAGACCAGACAAGGCATGGAGCCCAGTGTAGAAGGTTGCAGGCTAGTGCACGGCTTGTAGCCTCTATCCCCACATTGTAAACAGGTGCAGACTGGGGCCCGTCTCAGAGCCCATATCCACACAGTGTAGACAGGTGGAGGTGTGAGGTCCAGCTTGGAACCCATATACATGTGGGGTAGACAGGTAGAGGCTGGGGCCTGGCTTGAGCCTCTCTCAACACAGTGTAGACTAGTGGAAGTTGGGACCCATATACCTATGTGGTAGACAGGTTGAGGCTAGGACCTGGCCTGAAGTCCATATCCACACATTGTAGATGGTTGGTGGCTGGGGCATGGCTCGAGCCCATATCCACACAGTGTAGACAGGCGGAGGCTTGGGTACAGCTTTAGCCCTTATAACCCTGGGGTAGACAGGTGGAGGCTGGGACCTCGTTCAGAGTCAATAACCCCAGAGTGTAGATCACTGGAGCCTGGGGCCCGGCTCGGAGACCATATACATCTGGTGAAGACAGGTGGAGGCTGAGGCCCAGCTCAAGCCCATATCCCCACTGTGTAGATGGGTGGAGGCTGGAGCGTGTCTCAGAACCCATATCACCACAGTGTAGGCAGGCAGAAGCCTACGACCTGGCTCAGAACCCATATACATGTCATGTAGACAGGTGTAGATTGGGACTGGCTAGGAGCCGAAATATCTGTGGTGTCGACAGGTGGAGGCATGGGCCCAGCTTGAACACATAAACCTGTTGGGTAGGTGGAGGGACGCTGAAGCCTGGTTCAGAGCCTGTATTAGTTAGGGTTCTCCTTGGAAACAGAATCAATGAGAGATGTCTCTTATTATCAAATTGTAAAAGTGACTCACGCAACTGCGGGAGCGCACGAGTCCAAATTCTGCAGAGCCATCAACAAGCTGTCAACTCCAAGGAAGACGTCCAAGGAACTCCTCGGGAAATGAACTGACAACTTGGACGAACTCCTCAGGAAACGAACCGGCAACTTTGAAGAACTCCTCAGGAAACGAACCGACAACTTTGACGAACTCCTCAGGAAACGAACTGGCAACTTCGATGAGCTCCCCAGGAAAAGCTTCACTGAGCAGCTGAAGAAGAAGTGAAGGTTCTCTAACCGTCCGGCTTATAAGCCTCCAACTGATCACCCGGACCAAATCCAGCCAATTGCATTCTCTCACTGTGGAAGCACGCCCCTTGATGAGTCATCAGTCAGCTGCAGTCAATTGACTGATGATCCGACAAACCAACCAGCCTCAAATAGCCTCACAGGAATCGTCAGGCCAGTGCCCACTTGACCAGACAGCTAGGCCACCCAGCCAAGTTGACGCATGAACCCAACCATCACAGTCCACCCCTCGTCAACTTGGCAGTCGTACACATCACCTAAAACCATATCTTCAAAATGAACGTTACAGCTTATGCCATATGATAAGGGGATAAGACAGAGAAGAAAGCAAAAATATTTTCTTCACAGACAAATACCAACATAATCATCACAAAACGAGGAGGAAATATTCATATCATCATAGTCCTCGTTTCTGTAACTGGTCACATGGCCGTAGTTCATATTTATCACGACCTTCTTCCACTACCCATTCCATGTTCCCTTTACCCTCAGCAAGCACTTCAGCTGGCCGTGGTTCTTTGCCTGGTGGGGTGACCCAAACCTTCATTCCTGAAGTTTCTTGGCCATTGGTAATCCTGCCTGGATTGGGTTGTTGCAGTTTTCCATTGACTTGAATCATGGGGCATGGTAGTACTAAGAGACGCCCCAGGGGATCTCCTGTATGCCAGGAAAACTCTTCTTTACTTCCATTGTGTAGTTGCAGTGCTATTTGATAGTCAGGATCAATCACCCCAGCCAGTACAGTAATTCCCTTACTTGCCTGTTGATTCAGAGGCATAAGAAGCCCAAAGTGGCCAGGTGGCAGCCTTAACTTCCAGTTAAATGGGATTATTGTTGTGTTTCCTGGTGGAAGCACTCCTCCTTTTGGAACCAAGACCTGTAGACCAGCAGAGCTTAAACTTGCAGGGACAGGAAGCAAAAATTTTCCTAGTGGATCACTAGGAGTGATAGTGAGTGGTGCTACTCCTGTTTCCACCCCTTGATTCCTGGACCCATGAATCCTGGCTATGGGAGAAACAGCACCATAGAGTGGACGCTGATTCAGAGCATACACAGCCTCCTGGAGAACACTGCCCCAGCCCTGCAAGGTATTGCCACCTAGTTGGCGCCGTAATTGAGTCTTCAATAGGCCATTCCACCGTTCTATCAACCCAGCTGCTTCTGGATGATGGGGAACATGGTAAGACCACAGAATTCCATGAGCATGTGCCCATCCCCTCACTTCATTTGCTGTGAAGTGGGTTCCTTGGTCAGAAGCAATGCTGTGTGGAATACCATGACGGTGGATGAGGCATTCTGTAAGTCCACGTATTGTAGTTTTGGCAGAAGCATGTCGTGCAGGGAAGGCAAACCCATATCTGGAGTATGTGTCTATTCCAGTAAGAACAAATCGCTGCCCTTTCCATGATGGAAGTGGTCCGATGTAATCAACCTGCCACCAGGTAGCAGGCTGATCACCCCGAGGAATGGTGCCATATCGGGGACTGAGTGTGGGTCTCTGCTGCTGGCAAATTGGACACTCAGCAGTGGCTGTGGCCAGGTCAGCCTTGGTGAGTGGAAGTCCATGTTGCTGAGCCCATGCATAACCTCCATCCCTACCACCATGACCACTTTGTTCATGAGCCCATTGGGCAATGACAGGAGTTGCTGGGGAAAGAGGCTGATTGATATCCACCAAATGGGTCATTTTATCCACTTGGTTATTAAAACCTTCTTCTGCTGAAGTCACCCTCTGGTGAGCATTCACATGGGACACAAATATCTTCATGTTGTTTGCCCACTCAGAAAGGTCTATCCACATACCCCTTCCCCAGACTTCTTTGTCACCAATCTTCCAATCATGTTCCTTCCAAGTCCCTGACCATCCAGCCAAACCATTAGCAACAGCCCAGGAATCAGTATACAGACGCACCTCTGGCCAGTTCTCCTTCCAAGCAAAGTGAACAACCAGGTGCACTGCTCGAAGTTCTGCCCACTGGGAGGATTTCCCCTCACCACTGTCCTTCAGGGATATCCCAGAAAGGGGCTGCAGTGCTGCAGCTGTCCACTTTCGGGTGGTACCTGCATATCGCGCAGAACCATCTGTAAACCAGGCCCGAGTCTTCTCTTCCTCAGTCAACTGACTGTAAGGAACTCCCCAAGATGCCATAGCTGTGGGCTGGGCAAGAGAAGGTAAGGTGGAAGGAGTGGGGGCCATGGGCATTTGGGCCACTTCCTCATGTAACTTACTTGTACCTTCAGGACCTGCTCGAGCTCTATCTCGTATATACCATTTCCATTTTATGATGGGGTGCTGCTGTGCACGCCCAACTTTATGGCTTGGTGGGTCAGATAACACCCAGCTCATGATAGGTAACTCAGGTCTCATGGTAACTTGGTGGCCCATGGTTAAGCGTTCTGTCTCTACTAAGGCCCAGTAGCAGGCCAACAGTTGTTTCTCAAATGGAGAGTAGTTATCTGCAGAGGATGGTAAAGCTTTACTCCAAAATCCTAAGGGCCTGTGTTGTGATTCTCCTATAGGAGCCTGCCAAAGGCTCCAAACAGCATCTCTATTTGCCACTGACACTTCCAGCACCATTGGATCAGCTGGATCATATGGTCCAAGCGGCAGAGCAGCTTGCACAGCAGCCTGGACCTGTTGCAGAGCCTCATCTTGCTCCGGTCCCCACTCAAAAGTAGAAGCTTTTCTAGTCACTCGGTAAATGGGCCGGAGTAGCACACCTAAATGAGGAATATGTTGTCTCCAAAACCCAAAGAGGCCAACTAAACGTTGTGCCTCTTTTTTGGTTGTAGGAGGGGCCAGATGCAGCAGCTTATCCTTCACCTTAGCAGGAATATCTCGACAGGCCCCACACCACTGAACACCTAGAAATTTTACTGAGGTGGAAGGGCCTTGTATTTTTGTTGGATTTATCTCCCATCCTCTGCCATGCAAATACCTTACCAACAAATCTAGAGTAGCTGCTACTTCTTGCTCACTAGGTCCAATCAACATGATATCATCAATATAATGGACCAGTGTGATGTCTTGTGGGAGGGAGAAATGATCAAGATCCCTGCGGACAATATTATGACATAGGGCTGGAGAGTTGATACAACCCTGAGGTAGCACAGTGAATGTAAACTGCTGCCCTTGCCAGCTGAATGCAAACTGTTTCTGGTGGTCCTTACTAACAGCAATTGAGAAAAAAGCATTTGCCAGATCAATAGCTGCATACCAGGTACCAGGGGATATGTTGATTTGCTCAAGCAATGATACCACATCTGGGACAGCAGCTGTAATTGGAGTCACCACCTGGTTAAGCTTACAAAAATCCACAGTCATCCTCCAAGACCCATCTGTTTTCTGCACAGGCCAAATAGGAGAGTTGAATGGGGATGTGGTGGGAATCACCACCCCTGCATCCTTCAAGTCCTTAAGAGTGGCATTAATCTCTGCAATCCCTCCAGGAATCTGGTATTGCTTCTGGTTCAGTATTTTGCTAGGCAGGGGCAGTTCTAGTGGCTTCCACTTGGCCTTTCCCACCATAATAGCCCTCACTCCAGGAGTCAGGGAACCAATGTGAGGATTCTGCCAGTTGCTGAGTACGTCTATTCCAATTATGCATTCCGGCACTGGGGAAGTAACCACAGAATGGGTCTGGGGACCCACTGGACCCACTGTGAGATGGGCCTGAGCTAAAACTCTATCCATCACCTGACCTCCATAAGCCCCAACTCTGACTGGTGGACTAGAGTGATGTTTTGGGTCTCCAGGAATTAATGTCACTTCTGACCCAGTGTCTAATAATCCATGAAATAGCTGATCATTTCCTTTTCCCCAATGCACAGTCACCCTGGTAAAAGGCTGTGGGAATCCCTGGGGAAGGGTGGGAGGATGATTAACAGTATAAATTTTTGGCAGTGTAACAGGGTCCTTCCCCAAGGGTACCTGGCCTTCTCTTCATTCAAGGGGCTCTGGATCTGTAAACTGTCTCAAGTCTGGGAATTGATTAAGGGGCCATGACTCTCTGTTTTTGTAATTCAAGGGAGACTTTTGTTCATGTGACCTAGAATTCTTCTGCTTATATAGTTCAAACAAGAATTTAGTCGATTGCCCATCTATTTTACTACTTGGTACTCCATGATCCACTAGCCAACGCCATAAGTCTCTGCGAGTCATATTATTTTGATTGCTGCTTTGAGCCTGTTTTCCATTATGGTAGCCATGCCCACCTTGTCTGTGGTGATTAACTGCAGCCACTTGGCTTCTGCTGACTCGGGACCTGATTATCCCCATTGTGTTTAAGGATTCCAGCTCAGTGACAGCAGTTCCTACAGTAATAGCTGACCTACAGAGAAAGGCGACTACAGAGCTCTTCAGGGATGATGGAGCTAGTCTCACAAATTTATTCCTTACAGTCCTGGTAAAAGGTGTGTCCTCTGGACATTCCAGGGCTGTGTGAGCAGGTCTTCCATGATAAATACACTCTAACATTCCAATCTCTCTAAGCCTTTGAATCCCCTCCTCCACATTGTACCAGAGCAGTTCTGGCATTTCAACCTCTGGTAATGCTGGCCACCTTTTGATCCATGTTTCAGCCAGCCACCCAAACAAATTGTTAACACCCTTTCTAACCCCTCAAGCTACAACATTGAATGCAGAATCTCTACTTAGTGGGCCCATATCAGTAAATTCAGCCTGATCCAACCTTATATTCCTTCCACCATTATCCCACACTCTTAATATCCATTCCCACACATATTCCCCTGGTTTCTGTCTGTATAAGTTGGAAAACTCATACGGTTCTTTTGGAGTATAGCATACCTCCTCATGGGTCACACTTTGTACCTCACCCTTTGGAGCTTGTTGGGACTTGAGCCTAGTTATAGGTCTTGAAGCAAAAACTGGTGGTGGGGGTGGGTCATGAAAAGAGTTAGAATTATCTCTCAAGCCATTCACCTCAGGACATTCTGTTGCATTTTCATCTCTTAAAACAGGATTAATCTCTCCAAAGGAGTGAGGGCTGCTTCCCCAGGACAGCCTTCTACAGGTAAATCTAACAATGACCCAGCAGAATCCAGGGTTCCAATGTCCTCACTGTCATTATTATCAATCCATATGTCCCCATCCCAAGTTTCCGGATCCCATTCTTTTCCAAACAATGCCTTTACTTTAACAGCAGACACCCTGAGAGGTTGAGATTTTAGTTTACATTGTAAATGTGCTACTCACACAATGAGAAACTGTGTCTGATTTTCAGAAACTTCCAGTCTGCAGGCACAGGAAATAAGATTTTCTTTCATGGCACACATGGAAACCTTTACATCTGTCATACAGCATTTAAGTTTTGAATTTGAAGCCTTTAGCTCATCCTTTTCTCTTACAACTGTACCCAAAGTATCTAAGAGCAGCCAGCCAACATCATTATACCACTTAATACTGCAAAACTCCATGAAAGTGTCAAAAACACTGTCACCCAGAGCCTTGCTTCGTACTAGAGTATGATTAGGAGAATCAAATGGTGCTATTTTGTGTATTTCCTTTGCCAACTCCTGCCATGGACTGTCAGTGCCCTCTTGATTATTGGAAATAGAGTCATTAGTGCCTCTGAATCTAATCAGAGTAGAAAACAAATTGTAAAAGCCCATTTTAAGATTCTGTTTCTCAAGAACCACTTCCGGTACCAAATTGTATTAGTTAGGGTTCTCTAGGGAGACAGAATCAATGAGAGATGTAACAAACTGTCAACTCCAAGGAAGATGTCCGATGAACTCCTCGGGAAATGAACCAACAACTTCAAGGAACTCCTCAGGAAATGAACTGGCAACTTTGATGAACTCCTCAGGAAATGAACCAGCAACTTCGACGAGCTCCCCAGGAAATGCTTCACTCCGCAGCCAAAGAAGAAGTGAAGGTTCTCTAACTGTCCAGCTTATAAGCCTTCAACTGATAACCTGGACCAAATCCAGCCAATTGCATTCTCTCATTGTGGAAGGCACGCCCCTTGATGAGTCATCAGTCAGCTGCAGTCAATTGACTGATGATCCAACAAACCAGCCCATTGGTTTATTAACCAGCCTCAAATATCCTCACAGCAATCATCAGGTCAGTGCCCCCTTGACCAGATAGCTGGGTCACCTAGCCAAGTTGACACATGAACCCAACCATCACAGCTTTGGTATATTGCCTTTGTTACATTTAATGGAAGCATATTACAATGCTACTGTTGACAATAGACTCCAGTTTGATTTGGTTATATTTTTTCCCAATACTATCCCCTTTCCAACACTCTGTATGGTTGACATTCATTTGTTCTCCCTCATGCAAGAACAATTATATATTTGTATATTTAGTCATAATCATTGACCACTCCAGTTTGTGCTAAGTTAAACAATCCCAGTCTTTATCTTCTATCTTTATCTCAGGTGTCATTCATGCACCTAGCCCACATTTTTCAGCTTTACTCACAGACATCTTTGTTCAGTGTAGTCACAATATTGTGCTACCATCACACAATATTATGCTATCTATTGCTGGATCTATATAATCAATCCTGCTGAACATTCTGTAGTCCTTTGCATCAAATGCCCAATGTCTACCCTCTTTCTGTTTCCTGGTAGTCCAGGTCATCAGCTTTTAACTCTCAAAGTTTGCTCATTAATGTTAGTTTATATTAGTGAAACCATACAGTTTTTGTCCTTTTGTTTCTGGTTAACTTTGCTCAACATAATGTCCTCATGTTTCATCCACATTATTATATGTTCCATGTCTTTGTTCTGTCTTACAGCTGTGTGATATTCCATCATGTGTATGTACCACAGTTTTTTACCCACTCATCCACTGATAGACATTTCAGCTGTTTCCATCTCTTGGCTATTGTGAATAATGCCACAATAAACATTGGTTTACAAATGTCCATTCTTGTCTTAATTTCCAATTCCTCTGAGTATATACCTAGTAATGGAATATCTGGGTCATATAACAAATCTATAATTATTCCAGCCAACAGTAAGTAACTGTGCCTCTTTCTACACATCATCACCTGCCTTCTTGAGGAACTGCCACACTGTCTTCCAGAGTGGTTGCCCAATTCTACATTCCAGCCAACAGTGAATAAGTGTGCTCTTTCTATGCATCTTCTCCAGCACTTGTAATTTTCTTTTTTTAGATAATGCAAGGATGCTGGTAAGTGTGAGATGATATCTCACTGTGCTTTTGATTTGCATTTCACTAATAGCCAGTGAAGTTGAGCATTTTTTCAAATGTATGTGAGCCATTTGTATTTCCCCTTCAGAAAAGTGTCTGTCCATGTCTTTTGCCAATTTTTTATTGGATTGTTTGTATTTTTGTTGTTGAGTTGAAGGATCAACTTATGTATTCAGGATAGTAAACCCTTATCTGTTATGTCATTTCCAAATATTGTCTTCCATTGTGTGGGATGCCTTTTTACCTTTCTTACATAGTCCTTTGATGTAAAAAATTATTTAATTTTGAGTAGATCCCATTTGTCTATTTGTTCTTTGGTTGCTTGCACTATGGGTGTAAGGTCTAGGAAACCACCTCTTATCACAAGATCTTAAAGAAATTGCCCCACATTTTCTTCCAAGAGTCTTATGGGCTTAGTGCTAATGTTTATGTCTTTGATCCATTTTGAGTTAATTTTTGTGTAAGGTGTGAGGGTCAGCTTTTATTCTTTGGAAATCGAAATCCAGTTCTCCAAACATTTATTGAAGAGGCTGCTCTGTGCCAGTTGCTTTGCCTTGACTGCCTTATCAAAGATCAATTGTCCAGAGATGCAAGAGTCTATTTTGGAACATTCAGTTCAACCCCATTGGTCAGTATATCTATCCTTATGTCAGTATCATGCTGTTTTGAGCACTGTAGCTTTGAAATATGCTTCAAAGTTACGTGGTGTGAGACCTCCCACTTCATTTCCCAAGATATTTTTGACTTTTTGGGGCACTTGCCCATCCAAATAAGTTTGGTTACTGGTTTTTCTATTTCTGCAAAGTAAGTTGTTGGGATTTAATTGGTATTGCATTGAATCTATTTAGGTTGAATTGACATCTTAATCATATTTAGTCTTCCAATCCATGAATACAGTATATTCTTCCATTTTTTCAGGCTCTGTTCAATTTCTTTTAGCAGTTTCTTGTAGTTTTATTTGTGTAGGTCTTTTGTGGTCTTCATTAAGTTTATTCCTAAATACTTGATTCTTTTGGTTGCTATTGTAAATGGAATTTTTTTCTCGATTTCTTCCTCTTGTTGCACATTACTTGTATATAAGAACACTACAGATTTTGGATGTTGATCTTGTAGCCTGCCACTTTGCTGTATTCACTGATTGGTTCTAATAGCTTGGCTATAGATCTTTCTGGATTTTCTACACATAGAATCATGTCATCTGCAAAGAGTGAAAGTTTTACTTCCTCCTCTCTAATTCTGATGCCTTTTATATATTTTTCTTGCCTAATTGCTCCCGCTAGAACTTCCACCACAATGTGGAATAACTATGGAGACAGTGGGCATCCCTGTCTTGTTCCTGATCTTAGAGGGAAAGCTTTCAGTCTCTCCCCATTGAATACAATGTTAGCTGTTGCTTTTTCATATGTTGCCTTTATCATGTTTAGAAAATTCCCTTCTTTTCCTATCGTTTAAATTGTTTTCATCAAGAAAGGATGTTGAATTTTGTCAAATGCGTTTTCTGCATCAATTGAGATGATCATGTGGTTATTCAGCTTTGATTTATTATGCGGTGTATTACATCAATTCTTGTTTGAACCAGCCTTGCATAACTGGAATAAATCCCACCTGGTTGTGGTGTATAATTCTTTTAATGTGCTGCTGGATTCTATTTGTGTGTCTTTTGTGGAGGAAATTTGCACATATATTCATTAAAGAGATTGTTCTATAATTTTCTTTTTTTTTGTACTTTGTCAGATTTTGGTATTAGTGTGATGTTGGCTTCATAGAATGAGTTGGGTAGCTTTCTCTCCTCTTCAATTTTTTGCAGCTTTTACTCAGGATTGGTACTAATTCTTTCTTGAATGCTCAGGAGAATTCACATGTAAAGCCATCTGGTCTTGGACTTTTCTTCTTTGGGAGATTTTTGAATACTGACTCAATCTCTTTACCTGTGATTGGTTTGTTGATGTTGTCTATTCTTCTCAAGAAAATGTGGGCTTGTTTATGCTTTTCTAGGAAGTTGTCCATTTTGTGTAAGTCATCTAGTTTATTAGGATATAGTTGTTCATAGTATCTTTTCATTATCTCCTAAATTTCTGCAGGGTCGGTAGTTATGTTTCCTTTCCCATTTATGATTGTATTTATTTGCATCCACTCTCTTTTTTTTGTTAGCCTAGCTAGGAGTCCATCAATTTTGTTGATTTTCTCAAAGAATCAACTTCTTTTTTTCTAATTCTCTCTATTGTTTTCCTGTTCTCAATTTCATTTACTTCTGTTCTAATCTTAGTTATGTCTTTCCTTCTGTTTGCTTTGGGGTTATTTTGCTGTTCTTTCCCTAGTTCCTCCAGGTGAACAGTTAATTCCTTAATTTTTGCCCTCTCTTCTCTTTTAATATAGGTGTTTAGGGCAATAATTTTCCCTCTCAGCACCACCTTTGCTGAATCCCATAAATTTTGATATGCTGTGTTTTCATTGTCATTTGCCTAGATGTATTTACTAATTTCTCTAGTAATTTCTTCCTTTACCCACTGGTTTTCTAATAAGGTGTTGTTTAGCCTCCATATATTTGTTAATTGTACAATCTTCTACCTGTTCTTTATTTCCAACTTCATTCCATTATGGTTCAAGAAAGTGTTTTATATAATATCAATATTTTTAAATTTTTTGATACTGGCTTTGTGACCCAACATGTGGTCTATCCTGGAGAATGTTCCATGAGCACTTGAGAAAAATATGTATCCTGCTGTTGTGGGGTGTAGTGTTCTATAAATGTCTGTCAAGTCTAGTTCATTTATCACATGATTCAACATCTCCATTTCCTTATGAATCCTGTCTAGACGTTCTATCCATTGATGACAATTATGTATTGAAGTTTCCAACTATTATTATAGAATTATCTATTTCTTCTTTCAGTTTCCTCAGTTTTGCCCCATGAATTTTTGGTCACTCTGGCTTGGTGCATAAATATTAATGATTGTTTTGTTTTCTTGATGGATTGGCACTTTGATTAATATGTTCTCCTTCTTTGTCACTTTTAATTGTTTTACTTTTAAAGTCTAGTTTGTCTGATATTAATATAGCTGTTCCCACTTTTTTCTGGTTGCCATTTACATGAAATATATTTTTCCAACCTTTCACTTTCAGCCTATTTTTGTCCTTGTGTCTAAAGTGAGTTTCTTGTAGACAGCATATAGATGGGTCCTGTTTTTTAATCCATTCTGCCAGTCTGTGTGTTTTCATTCAGGAGTTTATTCCATTAAGATTTAGTGTTATTACTGTAAGGGCAGTACTTTCTTCTATCATTTTGTCTTTTGGATTTTATATCATGTCCTCTCTTTCCTTTTACCTTTCCTGATAATCTTCATTTCTACACTTGTCTCCAAAACTCTCTCTCCTGTCTTTTCCTATCAGCCTCCCTTTTGTATTTCTTGTAGCACTGGTCTCTTATTCACAAACTCTCTCAGTGTCTGTTTGTCTGAAAATATTATAATCTCTCCCTCATTTTTTGAAGGACAGTTTTGCCAGATACTGAACTGCCAGATAATGGCAGTTCTTCTCTTTCAGTATCTTAAATACATCATACAAATCTCTTCTCACTTTCAAGGTTTCTGTGGAGAAATATGTACATTGTCTTATTGAGCTTCCCTTGTATGTGATGAATTGTTTTCCTCTTGCTCCTTTCAGAATTCTCTCTTTGTCTTTGACATTGCACAGTCTGATCAGTGAGTGTCTTGGAGTAGGTCTATTGGGATGTATTCTGCTTGCTGTACACTGTACTTCTTGAATCTCTATTTTTCTGTCTTTCATAAGAGTTGGGAAATTTTCAGTGAATATTTCTTCTATTATCCTTTGTGCCCCCTTTCCCCTATCTTCTCCCTCTGGGACACCCACAACACATATATTCATGTGTTTCATGTTGTCACTCAGCTCCCTAAGACTCATATTTTTCTTTTCTTTCCACCATTTGTTCTTTTGAGGTATGATTTCAAATATCTTGGCTTTCAATTCACTGATCCTTTCTTCTGACTGTTCAAATCTACTGTTGCATCCCTCCATTGTCTTTTTCATCTCCTCCATTATGCCCTTCAAGCCCACAAGTTCTGCCATTTGTTTTATCAGGTATGTGAATTCTTCTTGATGGTCATCCAGTGTCTTCCTTATATCCTTCATCTCTTTTTCTAAGTCTTCCCTCAGTTCATTGGCTTGATTTTTGAATTGATTCAGATTTGTTTGAATAACTTTCATTAGTTCTTCCTTCAGTTCACTGAACTGATTTGGCATTGCCTCAACTCATGTATCTTAGTTGAACTATTAGTTTGTGCCTTTGGCTTGTCCATTTTTTCATGTTTCCTAGTACAGCTCATTATCTTAAGCTGTCTAAGCATGTGACTTTCATGATTAATTTATTCTGAAGCTTGTTTTCACCCTTTCACCCAGGGTTTTCTTTTTGGTTGACTTTGTTCTCTAACCTTGGTGTTCAGTTCCACTTATAGGCTTCTAACTTGGGTTCTAATTAGTTGATCAGGTTTTTTCACCTCTTGTTTTTCTGTTTCTTGCCCTGTCTTTATGTAGCTTTGGTCAACCCCAGTCAGGTTTTCCCAGTCCACAGAGTCCCAGGTCCCAGGAGGAGGGTATGGAGTTTCCTTGAAAATGTGACCCTCCTATGAGGCATTTAGATTCTGTTCTTTTCCTATCCTGTCCAGCAGGTGGCAATTTCCAGCCCACAGCTCTCCCACCAGTGTAAGAAGATATGGAGCCTTTAGTTCTCCCAGTGACCCTGACTCTGTCAGTGGTGTAGCTGTATGAAGTTGATTTCTGAATTCCAGCCCCTGGGGTCTGAGTTACCCAAAGGAGGGCTGCTACTGGTGCTGGACCATGCCCCCCTTTTCTTAGGGATATTACTGCCCTTAGGGAATTGTCTCCTGCACTAGACTTACTACTTTGTCTTTCAGAAATATCTTAGCTCTGGTCTTGCCTGGGCCCAAATTGCAAGTCTTTGAGGCTTTCTGTAATGGGCTACTTAGAATAGTTATTTTTTAAAAAAGAGAAAGAGATTTAAAAAAAGAAAATATAAAAAGAAGGGTCCAGTATAGACCATTTAAAGAAAAGCACTTTAATTCCATCCTTCCAGTTCTGATGGGCAATTGAAGTGCAAAACATCAATGAGTTGGAGAGCAATTGAGGAGCAAACAGGTAACCAGAAAACCAGCTTCTCAGAGAAAGGCCCTGGCCCCCTCAGTTTGCATAGTAACTGATTCTGTTTGAGCCCAGCCCTTCTCCACATTATGTTCACCCCCAACTCCAAAAGTCTCTGTTTTTGTTTTTGTTTTTGCTGGTTTTGTTAGCCCTCTCTCCTCTCCACCAGGCTGACTGCTCTCAGATTCTCCATTGTCTGGTCTCAGTTTATCTATGCTTGGAGTTTTTTCAGCAGTCTGAGTTTGTTAATCAGTTCTGCAACTGCAGTTCTCCCTCCTGGTTTCCAGCACTGATGGACCCTCCTCTCTCAGGAAACCAGCCACAAACCAGTCTGTTGGGCCTGGCAGGGAGGAGCATGGCCCCCCTGGTTGTGAGAACTTACAGATTTTGCTGATCTCAGCTGCTCCACATGCTTAAGACTGTCATGTGATGCATATCCAAACTCAGAGTCCCCTGAGGTGTGCATTCCACACAGTTTCTGGCTATCTACCAGCTGCCCCAGAGAAGTAACTAAAACCCACTCCTCACCACTCCACCATCTTGTCCTGTCCCCCTGTAACTTTACTCCTAATTGAATGGGAGGTTAATTGATGAAGCCCAAACCCATTTAATCATGACCTGATAAGACTCAGAACTTTTCTAACAGAGATCATAGGTTTGAGGTGTAAAGAGATATATCCATGACAGTATCTTTCTCAAGAATGTGCATAGAAGCCAATGAAAGAGATAGCATTTTTTGAATCTAAGCAATGTACCACCTCTGCAGAATTCTAAGTCAGTGTTCTGATGAAATTGTGTTTTGGCTCAAGAAAGGGCATAGAATCAATGAGACAGCTGTTTCACTCAGGATTCAAAACAAAGCAACCTTCCACTTTTGCAGACTTCCATGTGAGTGTTCCAGAGAAAGAATGTTTCTGGCTCAAAAAACAACATAGAAGCCAGTGAAAGAGCTATTTTAGTCATTATTCAAAGCTAAGCATAATACAAGTTTTGGAGATTTCTAAGTGAAAGATTTCCTGAAAATGCATTTCTGGATCAAGATAGTGCATAGAAGGCAAAAAAAAATGGCTATTTTGCAAAGTTTTCAAAAGGGAGTATCTTAATACTTTTGCAGACTTCTGGATGAAATTTCCACTGAAAGTGTGTTTCTGGATCATGAAATTACATAGAAGCCAATGAAATAGCTGTTTCAGTTAGATTTCCAAAGTGAGGAACCTACCACTGTTGCAGACCTATAGATGAGTGCTCTGCTAAAAATGTGATTCTGGATGAAGAAACTGCATGGAAGTGAATGAAACAGATAGTTAACTCAGTTTTCAAAGCTAAACAACTTATGTCTTTCACAGACTTCTGAGTGAGAGTTCTACTGAAAGTGTGTCTCTAGCTCAAGAAAGTGCATAAAAGCCAATGAGACAGCTATTTCACTCAGTACTCAAACACAAGCCAATTCCACTTTTGCAGGCTTATAAGGGAATCTTCTGCTGCAAATGTGTTTCTGGCTCAAGAAATTGTAGAGAAGAAAATGAAACAGGTATTTCACTAAGAATTCAAAACCAAGTACATTCCAGGTTTGTAGGCTTCAGGGTGTGTATTTCACTGAAAGTGAGTTTGTAGCTCAGGAAATTGCATAGAAGTCAAAGAGTCTGCTATTTCACTCATTTTTCAAAACTGCAGAACACACCAGTTTTGCAGACTTCTAGGTGAGTTTTCTGCTGAGCACTCATTTCTGGCTCAAGATAGTGCATAGAAATGAATGATGCAGTTATTTCATTCCATTTTTGAAACTAAGAAACACAAAAGTTTGGCAGACTTAAGGTGGGTTTGGTGCTGAAAATGAGTTTCTGGCTCAAGAAAGTGCAGAGAAATGATTGAAAGAGGAAATTCACTCAGTGTTCAAAAGTAAACACAATACCAGTTTCACAGACTTAAAGGTGTGTTTTCTGCTGAAAGTGTGTTTCTGGTTCAACAAAGTTCATAGAAGCCAATGAATCAGCTAATTCAGTTAGTTTTCAAAATAAGGAACATGTCACAGTCACAGGCCTCTAGGATAGGATTCTGCTGAAAGTGTGTTTCTGGATGAAGAAAGTGCATGGAAGCAAATGAAACAGATAACTCAGTTTTCAAAGATAAGCAAAATACCCCTTTTGCAGACTTCTAGGTGAGAGCTCTCCTGAAAGTGTGTTTCTGGCCCAAGAAAGTGCATAGAAGCTAATGAAACAGGTATTTCACTCAGTTTTTAAAATTAAGCCACATACCAGTTTCACATATTTCTCCATGTGTGTTGTCCTGAATGTCTGTGTCTGGTCAAAGAAACTGCACATAAGTGAAATAAACAGTTATTTCACACAGTTGTCAAAGCTAAGCAATGTATCAATTTTGCAGACTTCTAGTAGAGTGTTGTACAGTAAGTGTGTT
The DNA here is from genome assembly GCF_015220235.1 of Choloepus didactylus. NCBI lineage: Eukaryota > Metazoa > Chordata > Mammalia > Pilosa > Megalonychidae > Choloepus > Choloepus didactylus. The sequence continues at coordinate 30,223,188 of NC_051329.1, read as the reverse complement.
TCTCTCTAAAATTGATAGAAGTCAATGAAAGAGATACTTCACTCCATTTTCAAAGATAGGCAAAATACCAGTTCACAGAATTCTTGGTGATTCTTGTGCTGACAGTGTTTCTTAATCAAGTAGGAGCATAGAAGCAAATGAAAGAGTTATTTCATTCAGTTTTCAAAACTAGCTACATACCAATTTCACAGATTTCTTGGTCTTCTACTGAATGTGTTGTTCTAGATCAAGGAAATGCATAGAAGCCAAAGAAAATGCATAGAAGCCAAAGAAAGCTATTTCACTCAGTTTTCAAAGCTCAACAATCTTTCATTTTTGCAGCTCTAGGTGAGAATTCTGCTGAAAATGATTTTCTATCTCAAGTAAGTGCACTGAATAGAATGACACAGCTTTTCACTGAGTTTCAAAACTAAGAAAAATTACAGTTTCTTAGACTACTCATTGTGTGTTTTGCTGAATGTGTGTTTCAGGATCAAGAAACTGAAAAAATATGATGAAAGAGCTATTTCATTTAGTTTTCATAAGTGAGCAACATACCACTTTTGCAGACTTCTATATGTGTCATAATGATAGTGTTTTTTCTGGCTCATGAAAGTACATAGGATCAAAAAAACAGCTATATCAATCAGTTTTCAAACTGAGGAACAACCCAGTTTTGCAGACTTCCATGTATGTGTTCAGGTGATACTGGGCTTTTGGCTAAAGAAAGTGCATAGATTATGAAACAACTATTTTACCTAGTTTTTAAAAGTAATCAACATCACACTTTCACAGACTTCTAGGTGTGTATTACACTGAAGTGTGTTTATGGCACAAGAAAGTGCATAGAAGCCAATGAAACAGCTATATCACTCAGTTTTCAAAACTAAGCAACATTCCAGTTTTGCAGACTTTTGAGTGAGGGTTCTGATGAAGGAGGGGGGGTATGTTTCTCAAGAATGTGCATAGAAGCCAATGATAGAGTTATTTCACTCATTATTCAAATCTAAGCAATGTACCACTTTCATGGAATTCTAGGTGAGTGCTGTGATAAAATTGTGTTTTGGCTCAAGAAAGTGCAGAGAAGCCAGTGAGACAGCTATTTCACTCAGGATTCAAAACTAAGAAACATACTCACTTTAACAGACTTCTAGGTGAGTGTTCTGATTAGTGTTTTTTATGGCTAAAGAAAGTTCACAGAAGCATATGAAAGGACTATTTCATTTAGTTTTCAAAATGAGCTACATACCAGTTTTCAGACTTCTGAGTGTTTTTCCTGGGGGCAAGATGGAGAGTGGTGAGGTATGGAATTTAGTTACTTCTCTATGGAAGCTGGTAAATAGCCAGGAACTGTATGGAACCGTTTTGGGGACTTCTGTGACCAGACAAGCATTGTCCACCATTCTGGGATGGGTGGATAGGCTGAGATTGCAGCAAAGAACTGTAAAAGTTTCCCCAGCCAGGGTTTGGTGCTCATCCTCCACGGGAATGGCACACTCTTGGAACTGGTCCCCTGAGGGAAAAAGAAACAATCTGTGCTGCAAGATGGGGGGGGGCGGTTCTCAACCTGGCTCCAACTGCAGAATTAATTAACAAACTCAGACTGCTGAATAAAAGCTCCAAGCACAGATAAGCCAAGAGCAGGCACCAAAGGAAGTAGGAAGATTTGGCCTGGCAGACAGGAGGTAGGGCTACAAACTATAAGAAAAGCAGAGACTTTTGTAGTTGGAGGTGTTCAGAATACTGGAAAAAGGCAGGGCTCAAAGGAAGGGGAGCATATATAAATGGATACCAAATTAGCCTCTTTTTTGCAAACCTGGAGAGCTGTGGCCCAGCAATAAAAAGGGTTTTTTGTCTTTTCTTTCTCTCCAACTCTTTATTTTTTTAGTTTTCAATAGTCAATCAGAGCCATTGGAACTCAGAGTTCAGCATTACCCTAGGCAAGGGAAGAAATAAAATTGTCTGAGAGTAACTAGTCAGGTTAAAGAGCTAATTACCTAAAGGGTGGATTTTTAAATAGTCTCTACTGGGACTGACAAAACTTGAGGGCTGTTGGAAGACCTTGAAAGGGGATTTCTGTTTTTCTTCCTTCCCTTTTTTCTTAAACTATTCTAAGTAGCTCATTACAGAATGCCTCACATATTTGCAAGTGGCAGCTGGACCCAGACAAGAAAAGAGTTAAGATAGGTCTCACAGACAAAGCAATAAGTCTAGTAGGGAACATAATTCCCTAAAGGACATAAATTTCCCAAAACAAGGGGATTAGGGAGTGCTTGTTAAGAAAACTCAAATCCCAGAGGTTGGGTAATGGAAACAGCTTCAGTCAGCCATGCCCCTGGCAGGGAAAGGGGCTGCTGAGACTTAAAGTTACCACACATCATTACACTGATAATAGATACATGCTGAACAGGATAGGAAAAGTACAGAGTCTAGAGGCTTAAAAGGAGGGTCTGACCACCTTCAGAGTCTCATCCTCAGGGAAACTTCATATGGATGGTACTTTCTTCCCGAGACCTGGGTATGTCTGGACTGGGAAAATCCAATTGGGGTTGATCACATATGGGGGAGATCCTCTCACAAAAAGGTTACATAGAGGCAGGGCAAGAAACAGAAAAAAGCTGAAAAATTCTCATCAACTAAACAGAAGCTTTGTTAGATGTCTAGAATAAGTTGAACAGAATACCAAAGAATAGATAGAGAACAAAGCCAACCAATAAGAAAATGCTAGGTAAAAGAGGGAACATGAGCTCCAGAATAAACTAATAAAAATATTCAGATGCCTAGACAGATAAAAATGATGAGCCATTCTAGGAAACATGAAAATATGGACCAGCCAAAGGAAAAACCTAACACATCAACTGGGATACAAAAATTGAAAAAACTAATTAAAGTTGTTTGAGAAAATCTTCTAAATCAAATTAATGAGCTGAAGGAAAATGTGGCAAAGAGATGAATTATGTAAAGAAGACACTGGATGACCAGAAACAATAATCCATAAGCTTGAAAAAAATGGCATAACTTATGGGAATGAAATGCACCATAGAAGAGATGAAAAACACAATGGAGACATACAGCAGCAGTCTTGGAAAGGCAGAAGAAAGGATTATTGCACTGAAATCCTACACACAGATGACCAGATAGGGAAAAGAATGGAAAAATATGAGCAGGTGCTCAGGGAACTGAATGACAACATGAAGTGCAGGAATCTACATGTTATAAGTGTCCCAGAAAGAAAAGAGAAGGGAAAATGGGCAGAAAGAATAATAGAGGAAATAATCACCATAAATCTCCCAACTCTATGAAAGACATAAAATTAAGGTTCAAGAAGTACAGAGTACCTGAAACCAAATAGATCCCAATTGACCTACTCCAAGATACTGATCAGAATGCCCAATGCTGAAGACAAAGAGAGAATTTGGAAAGCAGCCAGAGAAAAATTGATCCATCTATACAAGGAAAGCTCAATAAGATTATGTATGGATTTCTCTGCAGATACTATGGAGGTGAGAAGGCAGTGGTATGATATATTTAAGATACTGAAAGAGAAAAACTGTAAACCAAGAATTATATATCCAGCAAAACTGTACTTCAAAAATGAGGGTGAGATTAAAATATTTTCAGACTAATAGACACTGAGTTTGTGAGTAAGAGACCTATGCTACAAGAAATCCTAACGGGAGTGCTACAGGCTGTTAGGAAAAGACAGGAGAGAGAGTTTTGGAGAATAGTGTAGAAATCAACACTATCAGGAAAGGTAAAAGGGGAGAGAGAAAAAAATAAGACATGACATATAAAATCCAAAAGACAAAGTGGTAGAAGAAAGTACTGCCCTTACAGTAACTTAACACTAAATGTTAATGGATTAAATTCCTCAATAAAAAGACATAAACTAGCAGAATGGCTTCAAAAAACAGGACCCATCTATATACTGTCTAAAAGAAACTCACTTTAGACACAAGGACAAAAATAGGTTGAAAGTGAAAGGTTGGAAAAAGATATTCATGTAAATGCAAACAGCAACCAGAAAAGAGCAGGGTAGCTATATTAATATCAGACAAATTGGGCTTCAAATGTAAAATAATTAAAGGCGACAAAGATGGACACAACATATTAATCAAAGGGACAATATATCAAGAAGACATAACAAACATAAATATTTATGCACTGAGCCAGAGTGTCCCAGCATTCCTGAGACAAACGCTGACAACACTGAAGGGAGAAGTAGGTACCTATACAGTAATAGTTGGAGAATTCAATACACTGCTTTCATCAGTGGATAGGACACCTAGACAGAAGATCAATAAAGAAATGTAGATGTTGAATTTTATGATAAAGAGCTAGACCCGATAAATATTTATAGAACACTACACCCCACAACAGCATGATACACATTATTCTCAAGTGCTCAAGGAACATTCTCTAGGATAGACCACATGTTGGGTCAAAAGCAAGTCTCAACAAATTTTAAAATATTGATATTATATACACCACTTTCCTGGATCCAATGGAATGGACTTGAAAAATCAGTAACAGGCAGAAGGTCAGAAAATTGAGAAATGTATGGAGGCTAAACACCTCTTTAACAAGTGGGTAAAAGAAGAAATTCCAAGAGAATTTAGTAAATATCTTGAGGCAAATGAACATGAAAACACTACATATCAAAATTTATGCAATGCAGCAAAGATGGTGCTGAAAGGGAAATTTATTGCCTTAAATGCCTATATTAAAAGAAAATAAAGAGTAAAATTGAAGAATTAATGGTTCACTTGGAGGAACTAGGGAAAGAACAGCAAACTAACACCAAAGCAAACAGAAGGGAAGAAATAACAAATATTACAATCTAAATAAATGAAATTGAGAACAGGAGAACAATACAGAGACCACTAAAAGCAGAAATTTGTTCTTAGAGACAATTAATAAAATCAGAAGACCCTTAGGCTAACATATAAAAGAAAGCAGATGCAAATAAATCCAATCAGAAATTGGAAAGGGAACATAACCACTGACCCCACAGAAATAAAGGAGATAATTAGAGGATACTATGAGTAATTGTATGCTAATAAACTAGGCTATATGAAATGGACAACTTCCTAGAAAAGAATGAACTACAAACATTGACTAGAGAAGAAATGGAACACCTCAACCAACCAATCACAAGTAAAGAGGTTGAGTTGGTCATCAAAAATCTTTCAAAAAAGAAAAGCACAGGACACCAATCAACCAAGAAAGAATTTGTAACAATCTATTCAAACTCTTCAAAAAAAAATTGAAGAGAAGGGAAGTCTACCTAATTCATTCTATGAGTCCATCACCCTAATGGTAAAGTCAAACAAAGATACCAATAAAAAAGGGAAATTATAAACCAATCTCTTTAATTAACATAGATGCAATAATCTAAACAAATTACTTGCAAATTGAATCCAACCACACATTAAAATAATACACCATGACAAATTTGGATTTACTCCTGGTATGCAAGGCTGGTTCAACACAAGAAAATCAATTAATGTAATACACCACATCAATAAATGAAAGCGGAAGGAAAATATGATCATCTTGATCAATGCAAAAAAGACTTTTGACAAAATTCAGAATCCTTTCTTGATGCAAGCACTCAAAAGTATAGGAATACAAGGAAATTTTATCAATATGACAAAGGAAATTTATGGAAAACCCACAGCTAACAACTTGTTCAATGTGGAAAGCCTTGACCTATCATTCTAAGATCAGGAACAAGACAGCCCTTTATTGCTCAACATTATACTGGAAGTTACAACTACAGCAATTAGGCAGGAAAAGAAACAAAATCCATCAGAATAGGAGAGGAGGAAGTGAAACTTCCAGTTTCTACATAAAGAAAACCCAGAAAAACCTACAGAAGAAGAGGATCTAAGATGGCAGCATAGAGAGGAGGGGAAGCTAGTTAGTACCCCTGGAATGACAAATAACCAAGAACAACTAGTGAACAATCCAGAATAACTGTGGGGGGACAAACATGACTATCCACTCATCATACACCAACCTGAATTGGGAGGAATGCCTGAGATCACAGCAAAAATCTGTAAGTAAAAACTGGATCCAAGCTGGTAGCCCCTCTCCCCACAGCCAGAGCTGCAAAGCCTCAAGGTGCTAGAGATAAGCTGTCTCCCAGCAAGTGAATATAGCTCAGCTGAGCTCCAACTGGGTTTTTCATTAACAAGCATGGACTCCTCGCTACAAGCTATGAATCCCCAACAAGCAGATAGAGGCTTTGGGTGATGACTGACCTTGGAGAGCCAGAGGGTGGGCATGGAAGGGCCCTGAAGGGGGCTTTCAGTCCCTGTTTTGGCTCAGTGGAGGAAGCCTCAGCCGTTTTCTCTTCCCAGCACTCTGACCCAGACAAGGGTGGAGATAGCACAGGCAGAGTCTAGTCAAATGTTAATGACCTTTCCCTAGGGGGGTTATCTTCCCTAAGAGGAATGGGGTGGGGCCCAGCTCTACCACCCACCTTCCATTCAGAACCAGACCCCAGATCCTGGGGGAAAAGAACAATGCACCACACCTCCTTACACAAGTCTGGAGTTATAGGCTGACAGGCACCATCTGCTGGGCAGAAAATCACAGTGAGCTGAGGCATCACAGAGTGTACCAATTTTCTAAGACACACCATCAGGGAAACTGCATACTGAATATTTCTTCCTTCTGGAAGCTGAGCTCATTCTGGTCTGGGAAAACCTGATTGGGGTAACCAAGGAAACCATGCCTAGACAACAGAAAACTACAAACTACACTAAGAAAAAAAAGTTATGGCCCACGCAAAGGAACAAATGTGCACTTAAACTAAGGTACAGTAATTGAAACAACTAATAATAAGTCAATTCAAAAGGTTTGGAGAAGATGTGGTGAAAGAGATGAACCATATGGTGAAAATACTGGGTGCACATAGGGTAGAGATTGAAGGTTCAAGAAACCAACTGGCAGAGTCTGTGGAGATGAAAGGCATGGCACAGGAGATGAAGAACACAATGGAAACATGCAATGGTGGATCTTGGGAGGTGGAGGAGGATGCTCTGGAGCTGGAGAGCAAAGCACCTGGAAGCCTACACACAAAAGAACAGATGGAGAAAAGGGTGAAGGAATATGAACAATGTCTCCAGGAACTTAAGGACAAAACAAAAAGAAAGAATGTGTGTGTCATTGTTGTCCCAGGGGGAGAGGAGAGGGGAGGGGGGACAGAAGCAATAATAGAGGAAATAATCAATGAAAATTTCTCATCTGTTATGAAAGACATAAAATTATGGATCCAAGAGGTGCAGCATACCCCGAACAGAATAGGTCTGAATAGGCCTATGCCACAAAACTTAATCAGATTATCAACTATCAAAGACAGAGAGAGAATCCTGAAAGCAGGTAGAGAAAAGCAATCCATCACATACAAAGGAAGCTTATTGTTTTCTCAATAGAAACCATGGAGGCAAGAAGGAAGTGAGGTGATATATTTAAGATACCGAAAGAGAAATACCACCAACCAAGAATCCTATATCCAGCAAAACTATCCTTCAAATATGAGGGAGAGCTTAAAATATTTTCTGACAAACAGACAATGACACAGTTTGTGAACAAGATACCTGCTCTACAGGAAACACTAAAGGAAGCACTGCAGACAGAAAGGAAAAGACAGGAGTGAGAGGTTTGGAAAAGAGAGATAGTAGCACAGCAATGTAAGAACACTGAACAAAGATGGCTGTGAGTATGGTTGAAAGAGGAAGGTTGGGACCATGTGGGACACCAGAACAAAAGATTAAAGATAAAGACTGGGACTGTGTAATTCAGGGAAACATAGGGAGTGCAACAATTGTAATAAAAGGTACAAATAGGTTTTTATGTGAGGTAGAACAAATGAATGTCAACACTGCAAGGTATTAAAAATAGGGTGGGATGGGGGAAATACAGTAAAGGCAAACTAAAGACTAATTTATAGAAACATTGTATTATTCTTCCTTTAATATAACAAAGGCAATATACCAAAGCTAAATGCATATGTGGAGAATACAGGAAGGGTATAGGACTCCTGGCATTGGTGATGTTGTCTGACTCTTTATTCTACTTTAGGTTAATGCTATCTTTCTTTTTCTTGCTTTCTAGCTGTAAAGTTTTATTTTTTGTTGTTGTTTCATCTTTTTCTCACTTTATTTCTCTTTTCTTTTTCTTCTACCTCTGCCTTCTTTGACTCTTCCTCCTTCTTTGTGGAAGAAATTGAGATGTCCTTATATAGATATGGCAATGGTGCTGAATACATAAATATGTGACTATTCAGGGAACCAACAATTGTTTACATAGGATGGAATATATGGTTTGTGAGAAAACCATCTTAAAAGAAATGGGTTGATGGAGAAATATTGAGGGCAGTATACTGAGTGAAATAAGACAGACACATAAAGGCAAATATTGCAGAGTCTCACTGATATGAACTAAGTATAATATGTAAGCTCACAGGCATGAAATATAAGTTACCAGGATATAGAATGAGGCTAAAGAATGGGGAACAGTTGCTTATTATGAACAGAATGTTCAACTAGGGTGAACTTAAAAGTTTAGAAATGGACAGGGGTGATGGTAGCATGTGAAAATAACTAACAGTTCTGAAAAGTATGTGGAGGTGGTGGAAAGGGTAAGCTTAGAGTCATGTATGTCACCAGAAGGAAAGTTGGAGGTTAAAAGATGGGAATGTATGAAACAGTGAATCTTTTGGTAGAAAATGTCTGTGATTAACTATATGAATATTAGAAATCTCTCACAAACTAGAAAAAAATGTATGACACTATGACTTGAAGTTAATAATAGGCATATAGGAAAAATATATATACCTATTGCAAACTATATACTATGGTTAGTAGTAGTATTTTAACATTCTTTCATCACCAGTAACAAATGTACTATACCAAAACTATGAAACAATAATGGTGGAGGTGTGGTTAGGGGTATGGGAGGATTTGAGTTTCCTTTTTTTGTCTTTCTTTTCTGGAGTAATGAAAATGTCCTAAAAATTGAAAAAAAAATTGTGTTGATGGATGTGCAGCTGTCTGATAGTACCATGGACAATTGTACACTTTGGATCTTTGGATAGTTGTATGGTATGTGGACAATCTCAAATATATATATAAAAGTTAATCCATTTCTGGAATTTTGTATAATGGCAGCATTAGCAAACTGGAACACCACCTTTAAAAGAGGATGAGGATGCTCTTTATGCAATAGTATAAAACAATCTCCAAAATATATTGTTAAGTGAAAAAAGCAAGGTAAATGAAAATGAGAAGAGGATGCTACCATTTGTGTAAGGAAAAAGGAGAAAAAAGAATATAAGTTTATATTTGCTTGTATATTTGTATAATCCCTGAAAGATGCACAAAAACTAATATTGTTGGTCTCCATTATTAAAGGACACATGTTGAGGAGATAGTCTCAGAGAAAATCTCTCATCTGTGTCCTTGCATGTTATACTAAGAAGTGGGTTCATCACAATCAAGGGGGATGCACATTTTTGTGGACTTTGATACATAAATCCAAAACACTTTCCAAGGGCTAAAATTTAACCATTAAACCAACCTAAATGCCAACACAAGGGAACAAGGAGATAAATCTAGAAGGAGAGTCATTCCACAAGACAACTCAATTTGCCCCTTCCTTGTGAAAGGGTATCATGAAAAGAAAAAGGGCAACTGTTATTGATTGAAACAGCCAATCAATCAAATGGAATTTGTGGTCCTAGATTGGATTTTGGTTTAGACATTTTGGGAATAGTTGGGGAAATTCAACTATGAACTGGGTAATAGATAAGGTAAAAATTTATTGATGTGGAAAGATGGGGATTGTAAATAGAAAAATGCAAGTTACAAAAGAGCATGTATACTCCAATTTTATTTTGGTAAAGAAAATGCATATGTATAGAGGAAATCTAGAATATGTGCTAAGATATTAACAGTGGTGATAATCCAGTTGTTAGAAATTTGTTTTTTGTTTCTTATTTTGCCTATCTGAATTTTTTCACCTTCTACAATGCATTTTGGTGTTTCCGTAACAGGAAAAAATAAAAACTGACTTGTTTTTTCTTTAAAAAAACCTACAGCAAAGCTAATAGAACCAATCAATGAATAGAGAATATGGCAGGGTACAAGATCAACATGCAAAAATCAGTAGTTTTCCTATATACAAGTAATGAGCAACAGGAGGAAGAAATCAAGAAAAGAATTCCATTCACAACAGCAAACAAAATAATCAAATATTTAGGAATAAAATTAACCTAGGCCACAGAAGATCTATACACAGAAACTATAAGAAACTGCTGAAAGAAATCAAACAGTAGAAAAAAAATAGAAGTACATACCATGTTTATGGATTGGAAGATTAAATATAGTTAAGACATCAATTCTACCTAAACTGATTTATATATTCAACATGATACCATTTAAAATCACAACTTATTTTGCAGAAATAGTAAAACTATTAAGCAAATTTATTTGGAAGGGTAGTGTGCCCCAAATAGCCAGAACTATTTTAAGAATGAAGAATGAAGTGGAAGATCTCACACTACCTGACTTTGAAGCATACTACAAGGCTACAGTCATCAAAACAGTATATTACTGGCATAAAGATAGATATACCGACCAATGGAATAGAGTTGAGGGCCCAGAAACAGATCCTCTGATCTATAATTAGAAGAGACAAAGATGTACACTACATATTAATCAAAGATAAGGTAATCAAGCCAAAGCAACTGAGACAGAGCAGCCTCTTCAATAAATGGTGTTTGGAGAACTGGATATCTATTTCCAAAAGAATGAAAAAGGACTCCTATCTTATACCTTATACAAAAATTAATCAAAATTGATCACAGACCTAAACACTAGTGCTAAGACCATAAGACTTTTAGAAGAAATGTATGGATATATCTTAAAGATCTTGTAATAGGAGGTGTTATCATAGGCCTTACACCCAAAGCGCAAGCAATGAAAGAAGAAATAGATAAATGGGATCTCCTCATAATTAAACACTTTTGTACATCAAAGAACTTTGTCAGAAAAGTAAAAAGGCAGCCTAGGCAATGGGAGACAATAATTAGAAACCGCACATCAGATTAGAGTTTAATATCCATAATACCACAATATGGCTTAATATCCATAATACATAAAGAGATTCTAAAACACAAAAACATAAAGGCAAACAACCCAATTTAAAAATGGGCAAAAACATGGAAGGACACTTTTCTGAAGAGGAAATATGAATGGCTCAAAAAGAAATGAACAAATGATATCAACATGGTAACATAAAGAGCTACTGAAAACTCTCCAGATAATCTATGAAAAGAAAGGAAGATTCTGAATTGTTTGAAACCGTGGAGGAGGATATAGAAAGTAGAAAGACTCTGAAAATGCTGAATTGAAGAAAGAAGAAACATCAGGTAGGAATTTTCCATTGCAGACCAGTCAGTTTTCTCCCCTCCCCTCAATTGTTATCCATGTGAGAAAGGCACAGAAACAGCAGATGGGAACCCTCCCCCCAGGGACACAGATTGTCAAATCTCACAGCAGTGAAAAATACCTAACTGTTTGAAGACCTGGTGGGCAGGGGAGGACATTTCTAGGCCCAGATCAGTGAGGGACAAAGAGACTGAGACCTGGACAGAGATGCATTTCTAGCCCTTGGTCTGAAAGACCTTTCCCCATCCTTGAGGGAAGCAGCATCTGGCAACTACCATTTCCTTGCCTTGGAGACAAATATGGCACAGTCAAATGAAGAAACTAACATTTCAACTAAGATTTGGTAGTTGAAGCAAGAAATTATAAAATCTTTTAAATCAAATCAATGAGGTGACAGAGAATGTGACAAAAGAGATAAAGGAAACAAAGAAGACACTGGGTGATCATAAGGAAGAATTTGTAAGCTTGAAGAAACAAATGGGAATGAAAGGCACAACAGAAGAGATGAAAAACACAATGGGGACATTCAACAGCAAACTTATAGAGGCAGAATAAAGGACCAATGAGATGGAGGACAGGACATCTGAAATCCTGCACACAAAAGAACAGATAGGAAAAATAAAGGAAAAATATGAACAGGGTCTCAGGAACTTCATGACAACATGAAGAGCATGAACATACATATTATAGGTGACCCAAAAGGAAAAGAGGTGGGAAAAGTGACAGAAGGAATAATAGAGGAAATAATCAATGAAAATTTCCCAACTCTTAAGGAAGACATAAAATTATAGGACCAAGAAGCACAGCATACCCCAAACAGAATTGATCCAAATAGAACTACTCCAAGACACTTACTAATCAGATTTTCAAATTTCAAAGACAGAATTCTGGAAGCAGCAAGAGAAAAGCAACCCATCACATACAAGGAAAGCTCAGTAAGACTAATGGCAGATTTCTCAGAAGAAATCATGGTGACAAGAAGGCAGTGGTATGACATATTCAAGATACTGAAAGATAAAAACTGCAAACATGAATCCTATATCCAGCCAAAGTGTCCTTCAAAAATGAGAGAGAGTTTAAAATTCTACAGATAAACTGACACTGAGAGAGTTCATGAACAAACCTCCTCTACAGGAAATACTAAAAGGACTGCTGCAGACAGATGGGAAAAGACAGGAGAGAGAGATTTGGAGAAAAGGGTAGAAACAAAGATTTCAGGAGGTGGAAGGAGGGTGGAGATTGGACATTTGATGTTGGAGTATAGGGTGTTCTGGAGGATTGATTGTGTAGATCTAGAGATGGACATCACAGTGCTGGGTAATGGTAGCACAATGTTGTGGGTACACTGAAAGAGGATGACTATGACTATGGTTAGGAAAAGAGTGTTGGGGGTCTGTGTGATGCCAGGATGAAGGATGGAGGATGAAGACTAAGGCTATGTAGCTTGGTGAGATCTAGAGTGGTCAATGAGTGTGATTAAATGTACAAATATAAAATGTATTTGCATGAGGGAGCAGCAAGAAGAGATGAAGTTGTGAGGCATGCAGTGAAGTGAAGACCATGAGAACAGTGGATTGAGTGAAATAAATCAGAAATGAAAAGACAAACATTATAATGACTCACTAATATGGGCTAATAGCAATGTGTAAACTCTGAGAATTGAATCTGGGAGCATAGGTTATGAGGATAAGGCTTATACAGAGGTTCCTATATTGTAAGCCCTTACAGCAGTAACATTTATTCATGAACTGTATCAGTGATTTCTAAATTTTGAGATTCTGAGCTGTTTGTGTGTGATGTGGTCAGTCCCTGGAGCCTTGGGTGTTTGTGTGGCACCTGGGACTCAAAGCCAGTGTTTGGAAACTGAGTGTTGGCATCACCCCATGAATCAACTGTTAAAGAGGCTGAAAAGATCAGACTCTGATTGAAGACATGTACAAAATGGGCTTGATTGAGATAGAGGTAGATTTGGTTAAAGGTTATAGGATGATATTGACCATGTCTTAAGACTTTGGCTTCTGTGTGGGACAAAGGAAGAGATGGTTATATGGTGTAGGGTCTATACTTCCTGTTGCACACTACATAATTTAACTTGTATGGTCCATTTACTCAAATGCCACAGTTCCATGGAACCTCAACTAGGGACTGAGAACTTGGTGTGTGCAGGTTAGCATGAAGCCCCAGTGCAGCCCAGAGTGATTTAGGCAGAATAGAGATAGTATTTGCAAAGCCCCCTTGAGGGACTGTGAAAAATTGTGGAAGTGTTGAACTTCCCCAGCTGGGGAATTCCTGGTACTCTTGCAAGCATTGGGGACCACCAGCTTGGTAGGTCAAGCACTTGATCTTGGGGCTTGCCCTTATGAAGATTGTTACTGCATAGAAGAGGCTAAGCCTACTCATAATTGTGCCTTAGAGTCACCCCCAGAGGGCCCCTTTATTGTTCAGATGTGGCCTCTCACTCTCAGCCAACTCAGTAGGTAAATTCACTGCCCTCCACCCTACATGGGACATGACTCCCAGGGCATAGATCTCCCTTACAATGTGGAACATGACTCCCAGGGATGGGCCTGGACCCTATATCATGTGATTGAGAAAGACTTGTGGACCAAAAGAGGGAAGAGAATTGAAACAAAATGAAGTTTCAGTGGCTGAGAGATTTCAAATGGAGTCGAGAGTTCAGTCTGAAGGTAACTTTTTTGCTCTATATATATATATATATATATCCCTTTTTAGTTTTTAGTTTATTAGAATAGTTGGGGGAAATATCTGAAACTTGTGAGATGGGGGTAAGGGAGGTTCTGGATGTTCTTTTTACTTTTATTTTTATTCTCATTTTCATTTTTTTTGGTGTAATGAAAATGTTCAAATATTGATTGTGGTGATGGATGCACAGCTATATGATGAAACTGTGAACAATTGTTTTACACTTTGGATGATTGTGTGGTATGTGTATATATTCCAAATAAATTTTTTTTAAAAAGTAAGTGAGAAGGGAGGAGAGTTATGGAATGTTTTGAGTGTTCTCTTTTACTTTTGTTTTTATTCTTATTTTCATTTTTATTTTTTGGAGTAATGAAAATGTTCAAAAATTGATTGTGGTTTTGAATGTACAACTATATGATGAAACTGTGAACAATTGTAAACTTTGAATGACTGTATTGTATGTGAAAATATTTCAATAAAATTACATTAAAAATAGAAATGAACAGATGCTCAACTTCCCTGGCTATTAAGGAATTGCAAATCAAAACCACAATGAGCTATCATCTCACACCTACTAGAATAGCCATTATAAATTTAAAACAGAAAATTACAAGTGCTGGAGAGGATATGGAGAAACAGCACACTTATTCACTGTTGGTGGGAATGTAGAAGGTGTAGCCACTTTGGAAGGCAGTGTGGTGCTTCCTCAGGAACTAAATATAGAATTGCCATATGATCCAGGAATTCCATTCTCAGGTATATACTCAGAAGAGCTGAAAGCTAAGACACAAATGGAAATTTGTAAACCTATGTTTATAGCAGCATTATTCAAGATTGCCAAGAAATGGAAACAGCCCAAATGTCCACCAATGGATGAGTGGATTAACAAAATGTAGTATGTACATATGATGGAATATTACACAGCTATAAAAGAGAACAAAGTCATGGAACATATAACAATGTGGATGAACCTTGAGGACATTATGTTGAGTGAAGTTAGGAGGAAACAAAAGGACAAATGTGGTATGGTCTCACTAATATAAACTAATATTAATGGACAAGTTTGATAGTTAAATCTGAGGTGCAGGTTATCATGAGACAGAAAGAGTTTAGAGATTGGGCATTTGATGCTGAAGGAGTATAAAATGTTCAACAGAATTGATTGTATCATTCCAGAAATGGATAGCACAATACAGTGTGATGGTCCCACAAAATTGTAAGTACAGTGAACAAAGATGTCTGTTAATAAAGTTGAAAGATGAAGGCTTGGGGCATGTAGGATACCAGAAGGAAAGATAGACAATAAAGATTGGGACTTAGAAACCTAGAGTGGTCAATGATGTTGACCAAATATACAAATATAAAAATGTTTTCACATGTGGGAGAACAAATAAATGTCAACATTGCAAGGTGTTGAAAAATGAATGGCATTGGGGAAAAATATAATCAATGAAAACTAGAGTCTGTAGTTAAGAGTAACAATGTATTATGCTTCCTTTAATGTAACAAAGGCAATATACCAAGGCTAAATGCCTATATCAGGGGGATATGTAAGTTGTATGGGATTCCTGGTGGTAGTGTTGCTGTCTGATCTTATTATTTTATTTTATTTTTCTCTCATCTTTTTTATTCTTTTTTTTAATTTTTCTGGAATAATAATATATTCAAGTGCTGATTGTGTAATGAATGCACAACTAAATATTGATACTGTGAACAATTGATTGTACACTGTGGATGATTTTATGGTATGTGAATGTATCTTTATAAGACTTCAGGGAAAAATAAACAGGGATACAAGTGCTGGAGAAAATGTGGAGAGAAGGATTTACCTATTCACTGTTGGTGGAGTTGGTAGAATGGTGCAGCCAATCTGGAGAATAGTGAGGTGGCTCCACAAGAATTTATGTTTGTTGGTGCCATAATGTCTGGCAACCTCATTATTGGGTATATACTTGGAAGAACTGAGAGCAGAGATACTAACGAACATTTTCACAATGGTGTTTATGGCAGCATTTTTCATGCTTTGCAATGCAGGGTGGTAGCCTAAGGGTGCATCCACTGATGAACAGAATAGTGAACTGTGGTGTAAACATACAATAGAATATTGAGCAGCTGCAAGAAGGAATGAAGCTGTGAGACATGCAACTAGGTCAATGGATATTGAGGACAGCATTTCAGTGAAATACACTAGAAATGGAAAGAAAAACATTAGAAAGCCTCACTAATATGGACTAACTGTAATGTGTAAACTCTGAGAATTGAATCTTAGAGCTCAGGTTATCAGGGGAATGCTTATTAAAGGTCCCTAGACTGTAAGCTCTTACAGCACTCACATCACTTCCTGAGTTGTAATGGTTATCTCTAAATACTGAGATGCTGAGCTCTTTTGTGTATAACCTGGTTGGTCTCTAGAACTTTGGGTATCTGTGTGGCATCTGATATTCAGAGCTAGAGTTTGGCAAATATGAATGTCAGTATTACCTCATACAACAACTGTTAATCAAAACTGAGCAACATACCACTTTTTCAGACTTCTAGGATAGTGTTCTGCTGAAAGTGTATTTCTGTCTCAAGAAAGTCCACAAAAGTGAAAAAAATCTATTTGACCCAGCATCCAATACTAACCAACATACAATTTTCACTGAATTCTACTTGAAAAAAGTAGGCATCTAGTTCAAGAAAATGCACAGAAATCAATGAAACACCTACTTCACTCAGTTTTCAAAATTAAGCCTCTTACCATTTTCTCAGTCCACCATGCTAGGAATTGAATGGAAGTGTGTTTCTGTCTCAAGAATGTGCATAGACACGAATAAGCAGCTAATTTACTTAGTTTTCCAAACAAAGCAGCATACTATTTACACAGACTTCTAGGTGAGTGTTCAGTTAATGTTCATTTCCAGCTGAAGAATGTGCATAGAAGCCTAGGAAACAGCTATTTCATTCAGTATTCAAAAGTAAGCAAATTCAAGTTTCACACACTTCTAAGTGACTTTTTTGCAGAAAGGCTGTTTCTGGCTCAAGAAATTGCATAGATGTGAATGAAACAGGTATATAACTGTTTTCAAAATTAAGCAACATAACAGTTTTGCACATTTCTAGGTGAGTTTTTGTGGAAATTGTACTTCACTCAAGAAAGTGTGTAGAAGACAATGAAACTGGCTTCTAGTTTGCTTTCCAAACTAGGTAACATAGTTTGGAAGAATTCTAGGTGAGATCTCTTCTGAATGTGTGCTTTTTTCCTAAAGAAAGAGATTAAAAGCCAAAGAGGTGGTCTGATCTCCGCCCGGGGCTGCTCCAGCCGCAGGGCCCAGCCTTATACTCCAACTAGAGTATAAACTTGTATCCGAACCAAGCTGGGGTACGCAGCCGCCGCCCACGCCAGACGCCTCAACCTGGAGCTTCAACCTTAGCTCTCTCCGCGGCCGCGGGGCTGAAACCGGAAGCGGAAGTGCCGGGCGGCAGCAGCGGGTGTATCCGCGGATCCTGGGGAGCTAATCCCGCCTTGTCTCAGTACTCGAAGGTCAGCGCCTTAGGCCTTGCGTGAGGAGCGGTACTCGGTGAGCCGCGGGCGGGCTGGGGCTCTTGTCGGAGTCCAGAGATGGGAGCGGGCCTCGGGCATCCACCTTCCGCTGTTTGGCGTCCTTCATGGGATTCACGTTTCCTCCTCTGGGGCCTCAGGCTGTCCACTCAAGTCAGCCGGTGATTGCTTTTGCCTCCCGACTCGGGGCACTGCTGCCTTCTCCTCCTCAGAGAGCCCCCATCATCCTCCCTACCCGTGGTCCTTACCCAGGGTGATCCTTCCCCCCAGAAAAGAAAAGCATCTTTCAAGCTCAGATTTGTTTTGAAACTATCCTCAAGTTCCACCTCTCCTCACTGATTCTGGATTTCTGTATGACCAGATCCCTATCCTGAGTATACTGAGTGGAAATAAGAAGAGAACATCTCAATCCCTGCTGCCCTCTCCAGAAATTTACTGGTTGAATCACAGGATGGCAGCCATTGTTCTGTCACCCACTTGTGCTCAGTCTTATTCCCTTTACCCAGTGTTGCATGAGAAAGGATCCAGAGAGGACAAAGGATTGGCCAACTGGTATCAGGACTTGGTGACCTTCAAAGATGTAGCTGTGGAGTTCACCCAGGATGAATGGGCATTACTGAACCCTTCTCAGAGAACACTTTACAGAGATGTGATGCTGGAGAACTGCAGAAACCTGGCATCACTTGGGAATCAAGTTGATAAGCCCAGTCTGATCTCCCAGTTCGAGCAAGATGACAAGGTATCAGGAAAAGAGAGAGGAATTCTCTCAGGTACCTGTCCAGGACAGGAGTCACTTTGGAGTGAAACTCAATGAATGTAATCAGTGTTTTAAAGTGTTCAGCACAAAATCTAACCTTACTCAGCATAAGAGAATTCACACTGGAGAAAAACCTTATGACTGTAATCAGTGTGGAAAATCCTTTAGCAGTAGTTCTTACCTTACTGTTCATAAGAGAATACACAATGGGGAGAAACCCTACGAATGCAGTGACTGTGGGAAAGCCTTCAGTAATCCTTCATCCCTTAGACTGCATGTGAGGATTCACACTGGAGAAAAACCCTATGAATGTAATCAGTGTTTTTATGTCTTCCGCACTAGATGTATTCTCAAAAGGCACAAGAGAGTTCATACTGGGGAGAATCACTATGAATGTAATCAGTGTGGAAAGGCCTTTAGCACAAGCTCCTCCCTTACTGTGCACAATAGAATTCATACAAGGGAGAAACCTTATGAATGCCATGACTGCGGGAAAGCCTTCAGGAAGTGCTCACATCTGACACAGCATGTGAGAACTCACACTGGAGAAAAACCGTATGAATGTAGTCTGTGTGGAAAATCATTCAGCAGTAGCTTTTCTCTTACTGTGCACAAGAGAATACATAATGGAGAGAAACCCTATGAATGCAATGACTGTGGGAAAGCCTTTAATAATCTCTCATCTGTTAAGAAACACTTGAGAACTCACACTGGAGAAAAACCCTATGAATATACTTATTGTGGAAAATCCTTCAGCAGTAATTCTTACCTTTCTGTGCATAAGAGAATACATAATAGGTCGGTATGAATGTGGTAACTGTGTAAAAGCATTCATTGATCTCTTACCATCAAATAACTTGAGAAAAATCACAACTGATGTATTAAATATCTGTTGCTGCATAAAAAGTTAACCCCAAAACCCAGTGGCTTCAAACAACAAACATTTGTCTCCATTACTGTAGGTCAGGAACAGTTTAGCTATATGGTTCTAGCTCAGGGTCGTTTATGAGGTTGGAGTCAAGAAGATGGCTGGAGCTGCAGTCATCCAAAGATATGATGGCTGAAGAGTCCACTTACAAGATGTCTAACTCACATGTCTGGCAAGTTAGTGCTGGTTGTTGATGACCAGCTGGCCTCAGTTCCTCACCACATAGATCGCTCCACAGGATGATTATCTTCTCAATATGACAGCTGGTTTCCCCCAAAGCAAGTGATCCAGGAGAGAGAGCAGAATCCATAATGTCTTTTATAACCTATCATTGGAAGTGACATACCATCTCTTCTCCCATACTCTGTTGGTCACCTATATCAACCCTGATAGAATGCAGGAGGGAATTATACAAGGTTTGAATACAAGGATGTAGAGATCATTGGAAGCCACCTGGGAGTCTGGCCATGAAATCAATGAAGAAAGGCCTTCAGCAAACCCTCATCCTTTAGGTAACATTTGGGAAATCATCCTAGAGACAAACACTTTGAATGGCATCAATGTGGATGACCCTTCAGATGGAATATTAACTTTATTCTGCTCAGGAGAAATCATACAGGATGAAGATAACATGTATATAGGAAAAATGAGAAATCTTCCATTTATCCCTCCTTGTTCAAGGTGCCATGAGATAATTTTTTTTAATATAAACAGTATGGAATAGCATTCAATATCTCATGATAACTCACTTTTGAGAGAAACCGTTTGCGTGCAATGTATTGTTAAAGTCTTCAACTAAAACTTTCCCCCTACTCTGCACAAACCCAAGGAATGCAATAGCTATAGAAAATCTTGCAGTGATATGTCGTCTCTGGGGAGGCACATGAGAATTCACACTAAGGTAAAAATCCTGTGAATGTCATCAGAATGGAAAAGCCTTTAGGGGACACTCATCCCTTAAGACATGAAAAATCACAGTACACAGGAACACTGTATATAAAGAATGGAAAAGCCTACAGAACAGACATTCATGTTACTAAGTGCAAGACAATACAGTTTTCTGAGATACTCAGAATTTAAAAATTGTGGAAAAGGCTGGTGTTCTATCATTCTTAAAGAGACATGAGACTTCACACTGAAGAAAAACCCGTTGAATTCCATCAGTATTGGAAAGCCTTCTGTTTTTTTCACATTTCTTAGGAAACTTTGAGGCATCACGCTGCAAAAAAACTTGTGAATATAAAGGGAGTGAGGGAAATCCTTCCACAATGCCACTTACAGTAGGCAAAACATGAAAACTCCCTGGATGCAAAGCCAATGAATCTTCTTAATTGTGGTAAAGCTTCCAGTAACTCCTTTGCTGTACCTGTGAGTACTCAAACTGGAGAGAAACCTTCTAGGAACATCATTGATAAAGATACCTCAGCCTCTGCTTTTCACTGGGTGGCCTCAAAGTAATCTGTATTGGAAAAGAAAAGTACAAATGATATGACTGTGGGATTACCTTTATCAGTGTCTCATAATGTGATTAAGGCCACTAATTTTCAGTTTTTTAGTTCCAATGTAAATTTTTATGACTATAACTATCCCTTCAAATAAACTTCAGATTGCATTACATAACTTTGATTATGCAATAAATCCATTATAATTAGCTCTTTAAAAATATCAGTACACTGCATGCTCAAAAACCTATTTCTGAATACCTCCTGAGTGGCTTAGCTTGTCATAATGGGCCTTATACCATATCATACTTTTTTCTAATTTAAAAGCATTTTTTTCAGAGTACATGGTCTTTATGATATTGATTCTTTTTTTTAATGTTTCCTTTCTAGTATGGCAAATACTTGTTAGTTTCTTCCCAAATGTTCATTCTTCCCTATTTATTTACTAAAAATTTTAAAATTTTTTGTTCAGGTTGTCAATGAGCAGTACTGAAGATACCAGGCTTCAAGAGGTTTTGTCCCATCTTCTGGGCCATAAGAAATAGGTAGAAGTCACTGGGGGACACCATCTTGCTTGTTCTGTTTTCCTTTCAGGTTACCCATTCTTGGGGATGTGATGGTTAATGGCTAGGTTATGGTATCCCCAGTTGTTTGGTCAGGCTGCTTGTTACTCTAAGGGTATTTTGTAGATGGTATTTACATCTACAATCAGTTGATTGTGATCAACAAAGGAGATTGCCCTCAGTCTTGTGGGTGTATGGTGGCTTGGAGCTGTGTACCCCAGAACATGTTCTTAAACTTTGCCCATTCCTGTGGGTACAAGCCCATTGAAAACAGGACCTTTTGAAGAGATTGCTTCAGGTAAGTTGTGGCCCAGCTGAATCAGGATGGGTCTGTATCTTATTACTGAAGGAATTAGCGAAGGTCACAGAGAGACAGAGCTGGAGGGAGCAGCCAAAAACTGAAAGTCAACAAAACCCAGAAGAAAAAGGAGAAGGCAGGAGAGGCTACCATGTATATCATCATGTGACAGAAAAACCAAGTACCAGGGATTGCTGGCAGCTAGCCCCGAATGCCAAATCTTCTGAGAGAAAGCAAAGCCTTGATGACAACCTGACTTTGGAAACAAGAAGCTGAGAGCAGCAAAACCTGAAGAGAAGGAAGAGCAGAAGCTGCCATGTACCTTGCCATATGGCAGAGGAGCCAAGGATCACTGGCAGCCTGTCTTCAGGAAGAAAGCATCGCTTTGTACCTTGATTTGAACATTTTCATGGCCTCAAACTGTAAGCTAATAGATTCCCATTGTTTAAGCTGACATATTTCATGAAATTGCTTTGAGCCATATTGGGAACTAACACAGTGCTGTTAAAGTGAGGGCATTGGTTGGGAAGGAATAGAATCCTGAAAATTTGAATGGGGACATATGGATAGATCATCTTGAAGGCGGGGGCACTGAGCCCCTAGATTTGACTGAAGTCTTTGGAGGATAAGCCTGTAATTGCCTCCCTTGAGCAAGCAGATCTTCCACCTCCATCTAAGGAAATTAACCCTGTTTTGCTAGATGAATCTGTAGTAGAATCCCCCAAGGGAGCTGACTTGCAAGACACTAATTCCTTTCAAGACCCACCCTGTCACTTTTGTAACTAAATTAACGTCCCAGCAGACCCTGAAACATGAAGTACAAAGGGTGACCCATGAAGAGGTGCTGTATACTCCAAAAGAACTGCATGATTTTTCCAATTTATACAGTCAGGAACCAGGCACCCTCCCTCCCCCAGTACCTGTGATTAACTTGTCTCATGCATTATAATTTCAGTTTCCCATTATGCCACAACTGACCACCTAGACCCAAGTTTAAAATCCAACCTAATTTGAGCTGCCCATCATGATCTGGATGTTGTCTGGCCCTCCAAGCCATAAAGTTGAATGTTCACAGCAGCGATCCATCATCTAATAGAGGTGGTATGTATGAGATTGGGAGGCCTGAAGGCACAAGTAAGTTACAGAAGGAAGTGGCCCAAATGCTCATGGCCCCCAGTCCTGCCGAGTTACCTTCTGTATTCCAGACTGCAACTATAGCTTCTTGAGGAATTCCCCATGATCACTTGACTGAGGAAGAGAAAACTTGGTTCTGGTTTACTGAAAGTTCTGCATGACATGTAGGCACCACCCAAAAGTGGACACCTACAGCACTATAACTGCTTTCTGGGACATCCCTGAAGGATAGTACTGACAGGGAATCCTCCCAGTGCACCTAGTTTATTTTGCTTGAAAGGAGAAATACAGATGTGTTTGTATACCAATTCATGGGCTGTGGCCAATGGTTAGGCTGGACGGTCAGGGACTTCAAAGGACAGTTTGGAAATTGGGTGACAAGAAGGTCTAGGGGAGAGGTATGTGAGAAAACCTTTCTGAACAGACATTAAAGTAACAAATGAAAAAAAGAATTGTTTCTCTGGTGAATGCTAACCAGACGGTGACCTCAGTAGAAGATAATTTTAATCAAGTGCATAGGATGATCCATTCTGTAAATACCTGTCAGCCTTTTTTCCCCAACCATTCCTGTCATTGGCCAAAGGGCTGATGAGCAAAGTGGCCGTGGTGGTAGATATGGAGATTATGCAGGGGCTCAGCAACATAGAATTTCACAGGCCAACCTGGCTACTGCCGCTATTGAGTGCTCAGTCTGCCAGCAGCAGAGACCAACATTCAGTCCACAGTACAGCACAATTCCAACCTGGTAGCATGTTGATTGTATTGGACCACTTCCATCATAGGTGGAAAAAAGGCATCATTTTGTTCTTATTACAGCAGACATTCTGGATATGCGTTCACCGTCCCTGCCCACAATGCTTTTGCCGAAACTAACTTCATGGACTTATAGAATGCCTTATCTTCCATCATGGTATTCCACATGGCATTGCTTCTGATTGAGGAACTCACTTCACAGCAAATTCCACTGGCAGTGGGCCCATGCTCATGGAATTCACTGATCTTACAGTCCCCATCATTTGAAGCAGCTGGGTTGATAGGATGGTGGAATGGCCTTTTGAAGACTCAAGTACAATGCCAGCTAGATGGCAATACCTTGCAGGACTGGGCCAGTGTTCTCCAGGAGGCTGTACATGCTCTAAATCAGCATCCAGTCTATGGTGCTGTTTCTCCCATAGCCAGGATTCAGAGGTCTAATAATGGGTGGAAATGGGAGTGGTATCATTCTCCATTACCCCTAGTGATCCACTAGAAAAAAAAATTTGTTTCCCCACAACCTTATTCTCTGATGATCTAGAGGTCTTAGTTTCAAAAGGAGGAATGCTTCCACCATGAGACACAACAATGATTCTATTGATCTGGAAGTTAAGACTGCCACCAGTACTTGGGGCTCTTCATGTCTCTGAATCAACAAGCAGATAAGGGAGTTACTGTAGTGGCTGGGGTAATTGATGCTGATTACCAAGGATAAATGACTACTACCACACAATGGAGATATGAAAGAGTATGCCCAGAATACAGAAGATCCATTAGGGCATCTCTTCATAGTGCCATTCCCTGTGATTAAAGTCAATGGAAAACTGCAACATCCCAATCCAGGCAGCACTATTAATGTCCCATACCCTTCAGGAATGAAGGTTTTGGTCATCCCTCCAAGCAAAGAACTGTGACCAGCTGATGGACTTCTGAGACTAAAAGGAATATAGAATTGGTAATGGAATAAAACAGTTATAAATACTAGCTTTGACTACATGTCCAGTTGCAGCAACAAAGACTGTGATTGTTATGAGTATTATTTATTTTGCTATGAATATATAAAGCATATATCTTTTTTCTTCCCTCTCTTATCCCTTTAGCATGTATCATGTTATATTAACTTTACATGATAATATTTAAGTGACAGGATATCAAAAATAGGAGTGAATATCACCAAGGACTTTCATACTCCTCTGGGGAAGGGTTGGTGTGTATTTGATTGTATGCAACACAGTTGTATCATGTTAAGTGAAAGTATAACTATGTTATTTTCTTTATTTGGAGATTAAGCATAGTTTAAGATGTGTATGGGTACCAGTTGACAAGGACTGTGATGATTCATATCATGTGCCAACTTGGCTAGGTTATGATGTCCCATTTGGTCAAGTATTTGCCTGCTTGTTACTATGAAGGTATTTCAGAAATGAAATTTTTATCTATAATCAGTTAATTGCATCTATAATCAACCAAAGATACTGCCCATAATGTGGTGAATCTTCTTATCCAGTTGGAGGTCTTAAAAGCCAGAACTGAGGATTTCAGAAGTCAGAAGAGGAATTCAGATTGATTTCAGCATCACCTTTATTGGGATGTGCAGCTTTCATACTGCCCTATAGAGTTCAGACTTGCCAGCCCCCACAGCCATGTAAGCCAATTCTTTAAAAATATAAGAACATAAATGATACACACATACGTATATGTATATATAGATATATGTACATAGACATAGCCATATATATATATAAAGATGATCATATATAGAGATGATCTCCTATCAGTTCTGTTTCTCTGAAGAATCTTGGCAAATTCAGAGGACATAAGGCCCAGCATCGGGGAGATCCATCTTTTGACCAAGCCAAGATCAGAGCAGCAAATCACAATGATCTTGTCTCTCCAGCTTTTTATTGGTTGCATCAGCTCTGAATGCTTATTCCCAAACTTCTCCTTACATGGTTAAGTTAACCCCTCATGGTTGAAGCTGAAGTGTTTTTTATTGTTTGATTTTGAAGGTAGTGTTCCGTTAACATCCAGCTGAATACAATCCTTCACCAATAAACCATAGTTGGTCAGTTTGTAAATGCTCCATGTTTCTTTGAAAATGTGTATTCTTTAATTTTTGGATACAGGGTATATGTCCATTAATTAAATCTTATTAATTGTATTTTCAGATGGCATATATACTTTGAGATTTTCTCTTTTGACCTTATTTAGTGATAAAGATATGTTAAAATCTTCCACTAAGATTGTGGATTAGCAAACAAACAAAAAAAGCCAAAGAGGTATTTCACTCAGACTTCAAAGTCAAGTAACCTACCACTTTTGGAGACTTCTTGGTGAGCATTGTGCTGAAAGTGTGTTTGTGGCTCAAGAAAAGCCATAGAAGTCAAAGAGACAGCTATTTCACATAGTTTTCAAAGGTAAGCAACATACCACTTTCACAGACTTCTACATGAGTGTTCCACTGAAAGCTTATGAAAATGCATAGAAGAGGATCCAAGATGGCAGATTAGGAGAGATAGGGAAAAATACTTCTCCATGAAAAACACTATATAAAAGACAGAAAGTGCCCCCAGAATACCAGTTTCAGCATTGTACCAGCTGGACAAGTTCTGCTAAATCCAAAGGACAGTGCACTTGGTGAAACTGAGAGTCTGCATTCAGAAAGGAGTGAGTGAAGCTGCTGGGGAAAGAGCAACCATGCCATGGTGGGGAGAAACCAGGGGTCAGCATTTGGAGATGGATTAGTTTAAAGACCCTAAAAGTGACTGTGGATCCAGCAGCAAGAGCCATGCAGCACAGCATTGTAGGGAGTGGCTTCCACGCTCCAGTATCTGGAATGGATGATAGCCTTTTTCACACCTGCAGCTAATTGTCCTGGAGCTAGAGAGGGGAGGTATGCAGAGATGGGAAACTACCATGACCCATACAAACATCTTCTCAGCTGGCAGGGAATGCCCCTGTGCAGAACTGCAGCCAAGAACTTCCCTAGGGTATTCTGCTCACCTGTGACATTGCACAGTCTTCCCTACATGGAGGCCTAAGAAGGGCACAGGTTGGAGGTGGGGTTCCACAAGGAATTCCCAAGGGCCCTACTTCAATCCCAGGGACTTGTGGGCCCATGGCAGAGAGAGACTGTGGGGAGTATGAGCCAAAGGGCTGGACTTGTGAAAAAGCTTTAATTCTCTAGGAATGGCTGGGAGAATCAAGTCTTAAAGCTATTTTCTCTCCCTAATTGCACAGGGCACACCCCCAACTTCAGGGCTTGTTGCTTCAACTACACATGGAAATTTGGTGCACTGATTGGACCCCCACAGATTCAGACCCCCATTCATCAAATAGATGAATTTGGGGAGAACTGGCTTGAGGGTAATAGATGCCATCTGCTGGTAAGTCAAAGAAAATGCACTCCACAAAGCTGTAGTTCTCACAAATTATAGATCATTTTTCAACTAAGCCTGCATATCCTAAAAGAACCCTATCAAGATAAGCAACTGCCAAGAGGCCAAAAACAACAGAAAAAATTTAAAGCATATTAAGAAACCAGAAGATATGCATAAGCAAAATCCAAATGCCCAAATCAAAAAAATCAGAGGAGACATAGTACTTGGAGCAATTAATCAAAGAAGTAATCACAAACAACATCATGACACAGGATATAAAGGACATGAAGTATACCCTAGAAGAGCATAAAGAAGGATTTGCAAGAGTAAATAAGAAAATAGATGATCTAATGGAAATAAAAGAAACTGATGAGCAAATTAAAAAGTTTCTGGATGCACATCTAGATTAGAGAAAGCTGAGGAAAGAATAAGCACACTGGAAGAGTGCAGAATGGAAAGTGAAAGTACAAAAGAAAGAATGGAGAAAAACTGAAAAATTCAAAATCAATCCCAGGGATAAGTTGGACAACATGAAGTGCAAAAATATAAGACTCATTGATGTTTCAGGAAGAGTATTCAGGAAGGTCTAGGAACAGTATTCAAACAAATTGTTGGGGGAAACTTCTCAAGCCTTCTAAACAATGTAATTATGCAAATCATTGATGCCCAACAAACTCCAAACAGAATAAATCCAAGTAAACCCACTGAGAGACATATTCTAATCAGACTGTCAAATGCTGAAAAGATATAGCAAGTTCTGAAAGCAGCAAAAGAGAAGCAATTCACCACATACAAGAGAAAAAGCATAAGACTAAGCAGTGACTACTCAGCAGCCACAATGAAGGTGAGATGGCAGTGGTATGACATATATAAAATACTGAAAGAGAAAGATTGCCAACCAAAAATTCTTTATCCAGCAAAAACCTCCTTCATTTTGAGGGAGAGCTTAAAATGTTCACAGACAAAAAACTGCTGAGAGAATTTGCTGATAAGACACCAGCCCTTCTTGAGATAATAAAAGGAGCCTTCTGGCAGAGAAACAAAGAAAGGAGAGAGAGGTATGGAGAAAGGTTCAGACCTAAAGAGACTTAGTAAGGGTACATTAAAGGAAATAAAGAGACAGAGGAAAATATATATTGACAAACAAAAACCAAAGGATATGATAGTTGATTCAAGAAATGCCTTCACAGTAATAAAATTGAATGTGAATGGATTAAACTCTCCAATTAAAAGATATAGACTGGTAGAATCGATTTAAAAATATGAACCATCAATATGTTGCTTGCAAGAGACTCACCTTAGACACAGGGATACAAAGAAATGGAAAGTGAAAAGATGGAAAATATTCCATGCAAGCTACAGCCAAAGAAAGCAGGAGTAGTGATATTAATCTCAGATAAAATAGACTTTAAATGCAAGGATGTTATAAGAGACAAAGAAGTTCACTGTATACTAACAAAAGGGACAATCCAACAAGAAGAAACAACAATCATAAATGTCTATGCACCCAATCATGGTGCCCCAAAATACATAAGACAAACATTGGCAAAACTGAAGGAAGCAATAGATGTTTCCACAATAATTGTGGGAGACTTCAATACATCACTCTCTGCTATAGATAGATCAACCAGACAGAGGACCAATATGGAAACTGAAAATGTAAACAATCTGATAAATGAATTTGAATTAACAGACATATATAGAACATTACATCCCAAAGCACCAGGATACATATTCTTCTCTAGTGTTCATGGAACTTTCTCCAGAATAGAACATATGCATATGCTGGGTCATAAAACAAGCCTCAATAAATTTAAAAAGATTGAAATTATTCAAAGCACATTCTCTGATCACAATGGAATACAATTAGAAGTCAATAACCATCACAGACTTAGAAAATTCACAAATATCTGGAGGTTAAACAACACATTCCTAAACAATCAGTGGGTTAAAGAAGAAATAGCAAGAGAAATTGATAAATATATATAGAAAAATGAAAATGACATATCAAACTTATGGGATGAAGCAAAGGTGGTATTGAGGGAGGGGGTTATAGCTCTAAATGCATATACTAAAAAGGAAGAAAGAACTAAAATCAAAGAACTAATGGAACAACTGAAGAAGATGGAAAATGAACAGGAAACTAATCCTAAACCAAGTAGAAGAAAAGAAATAATAAGGATGAAAGCGTAAAGAAATGACATAGAGAACAAAAAAAAAAAAAAAGAGAGAGAATAAATATCACCAAAAGCTGGTTCTTTGAGAAGATCAAGAAGACTGACAAGCCCCTAGCTAGGCTGAAAAATGTAACAGAGAGAAGACCCAAATAAACAAAATAATAAATGAAAGAGGTGGCATTATTGTGGATCCTGAAGAAATTTAAAAACTTATAGAGGATTCTATGAACAACTGTATGCCAACAAACTATATAATATAGAGGAAATGGAAATTTCCTGGAAACACATTAACAACCAAGTGGGGTTCATTCCAGGCATGCAAGGATGGCTCAACATAAGAAAAGGGAAAAATCAAATGATCATCTCAATAGATGCTGAAAAATCATTCACCAAAATCCAGCACCATTTTTTGATGAAAACATTACAAAATGTGGGAATTGAAGGAAACTTCCTCAATATGATAAAGGGCATATAGGAAAAACCCACAGCCACAATAGTACTCAAAGGTGAGAGACTGAAGCTTGCCCTCTAAGATCAGGAATGAGACAAGGATGTCCACTGTCACCACTGTTATCCAACATTGTGCTAGAAGTGCTAGCAAGGGCAATCTGGAAAGACAAAGAAATAAAAGGCATCCAAATTGGAAAGGAAGAATTAAAACTGTCATTATTTGCAGATGATATGATCTTATATCTGGAAAACCCTGAGAAATCCACAACAAAGCTACTTGAGCTAATAAACAAATTTAGGAAAGTAGTGGGATAAAAGATTAACACACACAAGTCAGTAATGTTCCTATACACTAGAACTGATGTAACTGAAGGGACACTCAAGAAAAGGATACCATTGTCAACAGCAACTAAAAAAATCAAGTACCTAGGAATAAATTTAATCAAGGATGTAAAAGACCTATACCCAGAAAACTATTTAACTTTAAAAGAAATAGAAGGGGACCTAAAATCATGGGTAAATATTCCTTGTTCATGGATAAGAAGGCTAAATGTCACTAAGATGTCAATTCTACCCAAACTCATCTACAGATTCAATGCAATTAATGTCAAAATTCCAACAACTTAATTTGAAGACTTGGAAAACCTAGTTATCAAATTTATTTGGAAGGGGAAGATGCATCAAATTGCTAAAAACATTCTAAAAAAGAAAAATGAAGTGGGAGAACTTACACTGCCTGACTATGAAGCTTATTGTAAAGCCACAGTAGTCAAAACACATGGTACTGGCACAAAGATAGACATACTGAAAATGGAACTGAATTGAGGTTTCAGAGATAAACCCTCAGATCTATGGTCAACTGATCTTTGATAAGTCCCCCAAAACCACTGAACTGGGGCATAACAGTGTCTTCAACAAATGGGGCTGGGATAGTTGGATATCCACATCAAAAAGAATAAAAGAGGACCCCTACCTCACTCTACACAAAAATTAACTCAAATGGATTAAAGACCTCAATATAAGAAACAATACAATAAAAGTCCTAGAAGATAATGTAGGGAAACATCTTCAAGACCTTGTACTAGGAGGTCACTTCCTAGACATCACACCCAAAGCACAAGCAATGAAAAAAGTAGATAAATGGGAGCTCCCCAAACTTTAAAGCTTCTGTACCTCACAGGAATTTGTTAAAAAGGTGAAGAGGCAGCCAACTCAATGGGAAAAAATATTTGGAAACCATGTACATGACAAAAGACTCCTATCTTGCATATATAAAGAAATCTTACAACTCAATGACAGTAGTACAGACAGCCCAATTATAAAATGGGCAAAAGATATGAAAGGACAGTTCTCTTAAGAGATGTTCTAGTTTGCTAATGCTGCCAGAATGCAAAACACCAGAGATGGATTGGCTTTTATAAAAGGGGGTTTATTTGGTTACACAGTTACAGTCTTAAGGCCATAAAGTGTCCAAGGTAACACATCAGCAATTGGATACCTTCACTGGAGGATAGCCAATGGTGTTCAGAAAATCTCTGTTAGCTGGGAAGGCATGTGGCTGGCATCTGCTCCAAAGTTCTGGTTTCAAAATGGCTTTCTCCCAGGATGTTCCTCTCTAGGCTGCAGTTCCTCAAAAATGTCACTCTTAGTTGCACTTGGGATATTTGTCCTCTCTCAGCTTCTCCAGAGCAAGAGTCTGCTTTCAAAGGCCCTTTTCAAACTATCTCTCATCTGCAGCTCCTGTGCTTTCTTCAAAGTGTCCCTCTTGGCTGTAGCTCCTCTTCAAAACATCACTCACAGCTGCACTGAGTTCCTTCTGCTTGTCAGCTCATTTATATGGCTCCACTGATCAAGGCCCACCCTAAATGGGTGGGGTCATGCCTCCATGGAAATATCCAATCAGAATTATCACCCACAGCTGGGTGGGGTGCATCTCCAAAGGAACACTCAAAGAAATCTAATCAAAACTGATAATGTCTGCCCACACAAGATTACATCAAAGATAATGGCATTTGGGGGACAAAATACATTCAAACTGGCACAAGAGGCAATACAAATGGCCAAGAAACACATGAGAAAATGTTCAGCTTCACTAGCTATTAGGGAGTGGCAAATTAAGACCATAATGAGAAAACATCTCACACCAATTAGATTGGCTGCCATTAAACAAACAGGAAACTACAAATGCTGGAGAGGATGTGGAAAAATGGAACTCTTATTCAATGTTGGTGGGACTATATAAGGGTACAGCCACTCTGGAAGACAGTTGAGCAGTTCCTTAGAAAACTAGATATAGAGTTACCCTTTGATCCAGCAATTGCATTTCTTGGTATATACCCTAAAGATCTGAAAGCAGTGACATAAACAGATATCTGCACACCAGTGTTCATAGCAGCAATATTCACAATTGCCAAGAGATGGAAACAACCCAAATGTCCTTGAACAGATGAGTGGATAAACAAAATGTGGTATATAAACACGATGGAATACTATGCAGCAGTATGAAGGAATGATGTCATGAAACATGACAACATGAATTAACCTTGAAGACATAATGCTGAGCAAAATAAGCCAGGCACAAAAAGAAATATTATATGTTATCACTAATGTGAACATGGTGAAAAATGTAAAATAAATGGTTTGCATTGTAGACTATAAGGGACTTAGTGATAGACAGCAAATAGTGAAGGGGAACAATAATCTAATAAGAACAGATAAGTTATGGAGTCCCTCTCCATAACTTAATGTTCTAGGAATGCTCAGGAATGACAATAGTTTATTATTTTCTAGGGGGTATGGTAGGAACAAGTTCTCTGACATGCAGTTATTTTAGGTTATTTATTTTTCTTATTCCTTTGTTGGGTTATAGGTGTTTATTTTCTTGGGGTAGGGTAGGACCATCTTGGAAGCAATGTACTTGTTTTAGGTTATTTGTTTTTTTTCTTATTCCTTTGTTTTCATTTTGCCTGAAATGTTTTTTTATTGTTTTTTTTTAATTTTTTGATAAAGTTAAAAAATGGATAGAAGCCAATGAAACAGCAACATCACTGTTTCAAATCTGAGGAACATTACAGTTTCTCAGATTTCTAGGTGTGTGTTCTGTAGAAAGTTTAATTCTGGCCCAAGAAATTGCCTAAAAGCCAAAGAAGTGCCTATTTCAATCAGTTCTAAAAACCAAGCAACATAATTGTGCTGGTTTGAATGTATTATGTACCCCAGAAAAAGGCATATTCTTTGATGCAATCTTGTGGGGCAGACATATTAGTAGGGATTAAGTTGGAACATTTGGATTAGGTTGTTTCCATGGAAATGCATCCCACCCAACTGTGACTGATAACTGATTAGATAATTTCCATGGTGGTGTGGTCCCACCCATTCAGCATGGGCCTTGATTAGTTTACTAGAGCACTATATAAGCTCATACAGAAGGGGCAACCTTGCTAGAGCCCAGAGGGACAATTTGAAGAATGCACAGAAGCTGAGAGAGTAGCTGCAGTTGAGAGACAGTTTGAAGATGGCCATTGAAAGCAGAATCTTGCTCCAGAGAAGCTAAGAGAGGACAAACACCCCAACAGCAACTAAGAGTGACATTTTTGCGGAACTGCAGCCTAGAGAGGACCGTCCTGGGAGAAAACCATTTTGAAACCAGAACTTTGGAACAGATGCCAGTCATGTGCCTTCCCAGCTAACAGAAGTTTTCTGGACACCATTGGCCATCCTCCAGTGAAGGTACCCAATTGCTGATGACTAATCTTGGACACCTTATGGCCTTAAAATGGTAACTTTGTAACAAAATATACCCCCTTTGTAAAAGCAATCCATTTTTGGTGTTTTGCATTCCAGCAGCATTAGCAAACTAGAACAATAATACTTTCATAGACATCCATGTCTATGGTTTCAGTGAGTTTTTGGCTCAAGAGAAGTGCATAGAAGTAAATGTAACTGCAATTTAACTCAGTTTACAAAACTGAGCAACATACCAGTTGTGCAGACTTCCAGCTGAATGTTCGGGTGTAAGTGTATTTCAGGCTCAAGAGAAGTCCTATAAACAAATGAGACATTACTGTAAACCACATTGCAAACCAGTGACATACCAATTTCACAGGATTCTTCATGAATGCTCCAATGTAACTGTTTTTCTGGCTCAAAAATTGTATAAAAGCAAATGCAACTGCTAATTTAGTCAGTATACAAAACAGAGAACCATATCAATATTACAAGATTCTAGGTGAATATTAAGTTGAAAGTGATTTTCTTGCACAAGAGAAGGATATAAAAGTGAATGAGGAGGGACAGAGCAAGATTGAGGAGTGGTGAAGTGTGGAATTTAGTCTCTCCTCTAGGGCAGCTGGAAATTACCCAGGAACTGCATGAAACAGTGTTTTTTTGGGTCTCCAGTGACAAGTCACACAACAGACACAAGTTGGAACTGAAGGAACAGCTGAGATCACAGCAAACATTGTAAGTTCCCCCAACCAGGGGTCTGGCACCCCTCCCCATCCAGAACCTATGGTCTCCCTTGCAGCTGCTTCCATGAAAGGAAATGAAAAAACAACAATCTGCTGAGGGCAAGAAGGGGGACTCAACCCAGCCTCAACTGCAGAATTAATTAACAAATTATTTAACAAATTTATGGAGCTGAGGGTGCTAAAGAAGATCTGGGCTCCTAGAAAGGGGGGACATAAAAAGTGGGCACCCATTCCCTGGCTCCAAAAATGCTTTTGTTTTCCTACATTTTGTCCCTTCTCCTTTCTCACTGACTCCTTATATTTTGCACTTCAATAGCCCATGGCAGGGGTGGAATTGAAGCTGTTGGAGAGTAATTTTCAGACAATAGCCCAAAGTGCATTTTTAAATGCTCTATTCTGACACTGACAGACCTTCCAGGTTGGGGAAAGTCTTTTAAAAGGGACTTCCATTTTTCCTTTTGTTTTTTTAAATTTAAAAGTAACATATGTTGGAATTTTCTATAAGACAACCCAGTTTGAAGGTCTAGGCTGATCTTGGAGGGGACAGAGTATCCAGAACTTCTTTGAATTTCAGATTCACTTCTTAAGAAAGTCTCCACCCCACTTGTTAATTGGCAACTCAGGCTGACCAAGGAATTAAGTTGGAGTTGCCCCAAAGAGGAAAGGGGAGAAGGGAATAGTTCCCCAAGGAGACAGCTGGAGTTCTTATATGGAAGAGTGGAGGGAGGTCCAGCTCAATTGGCTGCCCTCCTTCTGGGAGCTCAGACACCAGGGGCTGGAATTCAGATTCCAGCTTCAGTCAGCCATGCCACAAGGATAAGAGTTTGCAGAGAAGTAAAGGTGCTTCACCTCCTTACACTGGTTGAGAACTGCTGGTTGGCAAGCACCACCTGCTGGACAGGATAGGAAAATCACAGAGTCTAGAAAATTCACAAGTGGGTCTCATTCTCAGTGAAATTCCATATCCTCCTCCTAAGACCTGGACCTTTCTAGTCTGGGAAAACCTGATTGGGGTTGACAATATCTGAGGATACCCTCTCACAAAAAGGCTACATAGAGGCAAAGCAAGAAACAGAAAAACGAGAGGTGAAAAATTCTGATCAACCAAATAGAACCTAGGTTAGAGGTCTAGAATAAGTTGAACTGAACAACAAATGTTAGAGAACAAAGCCAACCAACAAGAAGCCA
The DNA here is from genome assembly GCF_015220235.1 of Choloepus didactylus. Lineage (NCBI taxonomy): Eukaryota > Metazoa > Chordata > Mammalia > Pilosa > Megalonychidae > Choloepus > Choloepus didactylus. Next base: position 30,187,967 of record NC_051329.1, on the reverse strand, counting down.
ATAGGTAAAAGAGTGAAAACAAGCTCCAGAATAAACTAATCAAGAAAATCAGATGCCAAGACAACTTCAGATAATGAGCCATAGAAAACACAAAAATATGGATCACTCAAAGGAACAAACTAATAGTTAAACTGAGATACAGGAGTTGAGGCAACTAATACTAAATCAATTCAATGAAATGAGGGAAGATATGGCAAAAGAGATGAAGGATATAAAGAAGACACTGGATGACCATAAAGAAGAATTCATAAACTTGAAAAAACAAATGGCAGAACTTATGGGAAAGAAGGCCACAATGGAGGAGATGAAAAACACAATGGAGGGACACAACAGCAGATTTGAACAGGTGTAAGAAAGGATCAGTGAACTGGATGACAAGACATTTGAATTCATACACACAAAAGAACAGATGGTGAAAGAAATGAAAAAATATGAGAAAGGTCTCAGGGAGCTGAGTGACAGCATGAAGTGCATGAATATACATGTTATGGGTATCCTGGAAGGAGAAGAGAGGTTAAAAGGGGTAGAAAGAATAATAGAAGAAATATTAACTGAAAATTTCCCAATTCTTATGAATGACAGAAAATGACCAGCATGAAGTGCATGAATATACATGTTATGGGTATCCTGGAAGGAGAAGAGAGGTTAAAAGGGGTAGAAAGAATAATAGAAGAAATATTAACTGAAAATTTCCCAATTCTTATGAATGACAGAAAATGACAGATTCAAAAGTACAGCCTACCCACAGCAGAATAGATCACAATAGACCTACTCCAAGACACTTACTGATCAGATTCTCCAATGTCAAAGACAAAGAGAGAATTCTGAAAGTAGCAAGAGAAAAGCAATCCAACACATACAAGGGAAACTCAATAAGACAATGTACAGATTTCTCCACAGAAACCTTGGATGTAAGAAGAGAGTGGTATGATGTATTTAAGACACTGAAAGAGAAGAACTGCCAATACCTGGCAGTTCAGTATCTGGCAAAACTGTCCTTCAAAAATGAGGGAGAGATTAAAATATTTTCAGACAAAAAGACACTGAGAGAGTTTGTGAATAAGAGACCAGTGCTACAAGAAATACTAAAGGGAGTGTTACAGGCTGATAGGAAAAGACAAGAGAAAGAGAGTTGCAGGAGAGTGCAAAAATGAATGTTATCAGGAAAGGTAAAAGGAGAGAGAGGGAAAAATAAGATATGACATATAAAATCCAAAAGACAAAATGGTAGAAGAAAGTACTGCCATTACAGTAATAACACTAAATGCTAATGGATTAAACTCCCCAATAAAAAGATACAGACTGGCAGAATGGATTGAAAAACAGGATACATCTATGTGCTGTCTACAACAAACTCACTTTAGACACAAGGAGAAAGATAGACTGAAAATGAAAGGTTGGGAAAAGATATTTCACACAAACAACAACCAGAAAAAAAATAGGAGTAGCTATATTATTATCAGACAAGTTAGACTTCAAAATAAAACATTTAAAAGAGACAAAGACACTGTATATTAATAAAAGGGTAAATTCATCAAGAAAACAAAACAATCATAAATATTTATGCACCAAGCCAGAGTGCCCCAAAATTCATGTGGCAAACACAGAGAACACTGAATGGAGAAGTAGATACCTCTACAATAATGGATAGAACATCTAGACAGAAGATACATAAAAACAGAAATGTTGAATTGTACAATAAATGAATTAGACTTAACAGACATTTATAGAGCACTACATCCAACAACAGCAGGATACACATTATCCTCGAGTACTCATGAAACATTATCTAGGATATACCACATGTTGCACAACAAAGCAAGTCTCAACAAATTTAAAAATATTGATATTATACAAAACACTTTCTCAAACAATAATGGAATGAAGTTGGAAATAAATAACAGGCATAGGGTCATAAAATTCACAAATATATGGAGGCTAAACAACACCTTCTTAGCAAACCAGTGGGTAAAGGAAGAAATTACAAGAGAAACTAGTAAATACCTCAAGACAAGTGACAATTAAAACAAAATATATCAAAACTTATGGGATGAAACAAAGGCAGTGCTGAGAGGGAAATTTATTGCCCTAAACACTATATTAAAAGACAGGAGAGAGCAAAAGTTAAGGAATTAACTGTTCACCTGGAGGAACTAGAGAAAGAACAGAAAACTAACACCAAAGCAAAGAGAAGTGAAGAAATAAAAAAAAATTGGAGCAAAAATAAATGAAATTGAGAATAGGGAAACAGAGAAAATCAACAAAACCATAAGTTGGTTCTTTGAGAAAATCAATAAAATTGATGAACCACTAGCTATGCCAACAAAACAAAAAAGAGATCAAATGCAAAAAACACAATCAAAAATGGAAAATGAGACATAACTACTGACCCTGCAGAAATAAAGGAGATAACGAGAAGATACTAAGAGCAGCTATATGCTAATAAACAAGACAATTTAGACAAAATGGACAACTTACTAGAAAAGCATGAACAACCAACATTAACTCAAGAATATATAGGTGGATAGGCAGGGCAAGATGGCAGAGTGGTGAGGTGTAGTTTTAGTTACTCCTCCAGGGCAGTAGGTAGAAAGACAGGAACTTCATGGACCGGACACCGCAGAGCAATTTGACTTTGGGCATACTTCATACAACACTCATGAACATATGGAAGAGCTGAGATCAGTGAAATCTGTAAGTTCTCATGGCCAGGGGACTCGTGTCCCTCCCTGCCAGGCTCAGTCCCATGGGAGGAGGGGCCATCTGTGCTGGGAATAAGGAGGGAGAAGTGCAGTTGCATCTCTGATTGAAAACTCAGGCTGCTGATCAAAACTCCAAACATATATAGACTGAGACCAGACACTAGAGAATCCAGGAACAGTCAACCCAGTAGGGAGGAGATAGGGCTAGCAAAAACAGGAAAAAAAAATAAAAACAGAGACTTTTTGGAGTTCTGATGAACATAAAACAGAGAAGGGCAGGGCTTGGGAAGAGTCAGGCACATATGCAAACCCAGAGGGTGAGGTCCCGGGTCTGAAGAGCTAAAGAACTGGTTCTCTGTTTTTTCAATTGTTCCTTAATGGTCTTAATTTTTTTGTCTCTTAGCATATCAATAGTCCATTAGATCTGCAAGGGAGTTCCTTCTTTTTTTTTAACTTTTTCTCTTTTTCTTGGACAATTACTCTAAGAAGCCCATTACAGAAAGCCTCAAAGACTTGCAATTTGGGCCCAGGCAAGAGCAGAGCTAAGATAGCTCTGAGAGACAAAGCAATAAGTCTAGTGGCTGAGAAAATTCACTAAATGCCACAACTCCCCAAGAAAAGGGGGGCATCCCCTTACAGCCATCTTCCCAGAGGGCTGGGAATGCTCCTGCCCAACTCCATCACCACAGCCCAGAGCAGCCCCAAGCAACTCACTGTGACTGGAAGTGTTTCCAACAATACTTGCACACACCACAACATGGGACATGGACAATAGCCTTTCACAAACCCACAGCTAATTGGAAGGTGGAGCTGTGTGGAAAGAGGGAAATTAATATGCCCCATTCAGCCATACTTTCAGCAGACTGGTAACACACCTACACAGCCCTGCAGCCCATAACTTCCCTTGGGGGACAGTGCTCACCTGTGATGTAGCACAGTCTTCCCTTAGCAAAGGACCTAGAAGGGCACAACTTGGGAGAGGGGCCCCTTGCAAGTCCCAGGGACTATATGCCAATACCAAGGACTTGTGGGTCAGTGGAAGAGGCAAACTGTGGTGAAACTGAACTGAAGGAATAGACTATTTCAACAGCTTTAAATCTCCAGGAACACCCAGGAGATTTGATTATTAAACCTGCCTTCCCTCCCTAACCACTCAGACACATGCCCCACATTCAGGGCAGGAAGCACCAACTACACACACAAACTTGGTGCACCAAATGACCCCACAAGATCACAGCCCCCCTCACCACAAAGACAAAGTTGGGGAGAACTGGCTTGAGGGGAATAGGTGGCTCACAGACGCCACCTGCTGGTTAGTTAAAGTGTAATCCATGAAGCTACAGATTTGACAAATTGGAGATAAGTGTTTGAATCAGCCAACATATCCTAAAAGAAACCTACCAAGTTAAGCAAATGCCAAGAGGCCAAAAACAACACAAAATTTTAAAGCATGTGAAAAAAACAGACATTATAGATAACCCAAACCCAAACACCCAAATCAAAAGATGAAAGGAGACAGAACTTGGAGCAATTAATCAAAGAACTAAAGACAAACAATGAGAGTATGGCACAGTATATAAAAGACATGAAGAAGACCCTAGAAAAGCATAAAGAAGAAATTGCAAGAGTAAATAAAAAAATAGACAATCTTATGGAAATAAAAGAAACTGTTGACCAAATTAAAAAGATTCTGGATACTCATAGTACAAAAATAGAGGAAGCTGAACAGAAAATCAGTGACCTTGAGGATGACAGGATGGAAAAATGAAAGAACAAAAGAAAGAATGGGGAAAAAATTGAAATGTACCTCAGGGATATGATAGATAATATAAAACATCCAAATATAAGACTCATTGGTGTTACAGAAGGGGAACAGAAGGGTAAAGGTCTAGGAAGACCACTCAAAGAAATTGTTGGGGAAAACTTCCCAAACCTTCTAAATAACATAAATACACAAATCATAAATGTCCAGTGAACTCCGAATAGAATGTATCCAAATAAACCCACTCTGAGACATACTCTAATCAGATTGTCAAATACTGAAGAGAAGGAGCAAGTTCTGAAAGCAGCAAGAGAAAGGCAATTCACCACTTAAAAAGGAAACAGTATTAGACTAAGTAGTGACTACTCAGCAGCCAACATGGAGGCAAGAAGGCAGTGGCATGACATATTTAAAACTCTGAGAGAGAACAAATGTCGACCAAGAATTCTTTATCCAGCAAAGCTCCCCTTCAAATTTGAGGGAGAGGTTAAATTTTTCACACAAAAACAAATGCTGAGAGAATTTGCTAACAGGAGACCTGCCCTACTTGAGACACTAAAGGGAGCCCTACCAACAGAGAAAAGAAAGAAAAGAGAGAGAGGTGGAGAAAGTCTCAGTATTAAAGAGATTCAGTATGGGTACATTAAAGAACATTAAGAGAGAGAGGGAAAAACATATCTGACAAACATAAACCAAGGACAGGATTACTGATTCAAGAAATGTGTTCACAGTAATAACATCAAATGTAAATGGATTAAACTCCCCAAATAAAAGATACAGATTGGCGGAATGGATTTAAAAAATGAACTATCAATATGTTGCATACAAGAGACTCATCTTAGACACAGGGACACAAAGAAATTGAAGTGAAAGGATGGAAAAAAATATTTCATGCTGGCTACAGCCAAAAGAAAGCAGGAGTAGCAATATTAATCTCAGGTAAAATAGACTTTAAATTCAAGGATGTTATGAGAGACAAAGAAGGCCACTACATACTAATAAAAGGGGCAATTCAACAAGAAGAAAAAACAATCATAAAATTTTATGCACCAAATAAAGGTGCCACAAAATACATGAGACTAACACTGGCAAAACTAAGGGAAGAAATTGACATTTCCACAATAACTGTGAGAGACTTCAACACATCACTCTATCCTATAGATAGATCAACCAGACAGAAGACCAATAAGGAAATTGAAAACCTAAACAATCTGATAAATGAATTGGGTTTAACAGACATATATAGAACATTACATCCCAAAGCACCAGGATATACTTTCTTCTCTGCTGCTCATGGAACATTCTCCAGAATAGATCATATGCTGGGATATAAAACAAGCCTCAATAAAGTTTAAAAAAAAAGTGAAGTTATTCAAAGCACATTCTCTGACCACAATGGAATACAATTAGAAGTCAATAACCATCAGAGACTTAGAAAATTCACAAATATCTGGAGGTTAAACAACACACTCCTAAATAATCAGTGAGTTAAAGAAGGAATAGCCAGAGAAATTGCTAAATATATAGAGATGAATGAAAATTAGAACACAACATATCAAAACCTATGGTATGCAGCAAAAGCAATACTGAGGGGAAATTTATAGTACTAAATGCATACATCAAGAAGGAAGAAAGAGGTAAAATCAAAAAATTAATGGAGCAACTGAAGAAGCTACAAAATGATCAGCAAACCAACCCTAAACCAAGTAGAACAAAACAAAAAAATAACGAGAATTAAAGCAGAAATAAATGACATAGAGAAAAAAACAATATAGAGAATAAATAACACCAAAAGTTGGTTCTTTGAGAAGATGAACAAGATTGACAAGCCCCTAGCTAGACTGACAAAATCAAAAAGAGAGAAGACCCACATAAAAAAATCCATGAGAAAGGTGACATTACTTCAGATCCCAAAGAAATTTAAAAAATTGTAAGATACTATGATCAACTATACACCAACAAACTGGATAATTTAGAGGAAATGGACAATTTCCTGGAAACATATGAACAACCTAGACTGACCAGAGAAGAAATAGAAGACCTCAACCAACCAATCACAAACAAAGAGATCCAATCACTCATCAAAAAGCTTCCCACAAATAAATACACAGGGCCAGATGGCTTCACAGGGGAATTCTACCAAACTTTCCAGAAAGAACTGATACATATCTTATTTAAACTCTTTCAAAACATCAAAGAAAATGGAACACTACCTAACTCATTTTGTGAAGCTAACATCAATCTACTACCAAAACCAGGCAAAGATGCTACAAAAAAGGAAAACTACAGGCCAAACTCCCTAATGAATACAGATGCAAAAATTCTCAACAAAATACTTGCAAATTGAATCCAAAGACACATTAAAAAAATCATACACCATGACCAAGTGGGGTTCATTCCAGGCAAGCAAGGATGGTTCAAAATAAAAAAATCAATGTGTTACAGCACATTAACAAATCAAAAGGGAAAAACCAAATGATAATCTCAATAGATGCTGAAAAAGCATTCAACAAAATCCAACATCCCTTTTTGATAAAAACACTTCAAAAGGTAGGAATTGAAGGAAACTTCCTCAATATGTTCAAGGGCTTATGTGAAAAACCCACAGCCACCATAGTACTCAATGGTAAGAGACTGAAGGCCTTCCCTCTAAGATCAGGAATAAGACAAGGATGCCTGCTGTCACCATGTTATTCAACATTGTGCTAGAAGTGCTAGTTAGAGAAATCCAGCAAGACAAAGAAATAAAAGGCATCCAAATTGGAAAGGAAGTAGTTGTCATTATTTGAAGATGATATGATCTTATATCTGGAAAACCCTCAGAAATTGACAATACAGCTACTAGAGAAAATAAACAAATTTAGCAATGTAGTGGGATACAAGATTAATGCACATAAGTCAATAATGTTTCTATATGCTAGAAATGAACTAAGTGAAGAGACACTCAAGAAAAAGATACCATTTTCAAAGCAATCAAAAAAATCAAGTACCTAGGAATAAACTTAACCAAGGATGTAAAAGATCTATACATGTAAAACTACGTAACCCTACTAAAAGAAATAGAAGGGGACATTAAATGATGGAAAAGTATTCCATGTTCATGGATAGGAAGGCTAAATGTCACTAATACGTCAATTCTACCCAAAATCATCTACAGATTCAATGCAATCCCAGCAAGACAAAGAAATAAAAGGCATCCAATTTGGAAAGGAAGAAGTTGTCATTATTTGAAGATGATATGATCTTATATTATACTATAACGAAGTGGGAGGACTTACACTCCCTGACTTTGAAGCTTATTATAAAGCCACAGTTGCCAAAACAGCATGGTACTGGCACAAAGATAGACATATTGTTCAATGGAATTGAATTGAGAATTCAGAGATAGACCCCCAGATCTATGGCTGACTGATCTTTGATAAGGCCCCCAATGCCACTGAACTGGGACATAACAGTCTTTTCAACAAATGGGGATGGGAGAGTTGGATATCCATATTCAAAAGAAAGAAAGAGGACCCCTACCTCACATCCTACACAAACATTAACTCAAAGTGGATCAAAGATCTCAATATAAAAGTGCCATAAAACACCTAGAAGATAATGTAGGAAAACATCTTCAAGATCTTGTATTAGGCAGCCACTTCCTAGACCTTACACACAATGCACAAGCAACAAAAGAAAAAGATAAATGGGAACTCCTCAAGCTTAGAAGTTTCTGTACCTCAAAGGAATTTGTCAAAAAGGTGAAGAGGCAACCAACTCAATGGGAAAAAATTTTTGGAAACCATGTATCTGACAGAAGACTGATATCTTGGATATATAAAGAAATCCTACAACTCAATGACAATAGTACAGACAGCCCAATTATAAAATGTGCCAAAGATATGAAAAGATAGTTCTCTTAAGAGTCAATATAAATGGCCATGAAACACATGAAAAAATGTTCAGATTCACTAGCTATTAGAGAGATGCAAATTAAGACCACAAAGAGATACCATCTCACACAAATTAGAATGGCTGCCATTAAACAAACAAGAAACTACAAATGCTAGAGAAGATGTGGAGAAATTGGAACTCTTATTCATTGTTTGTGGAACTGTATAATGGTTCAGCCACTCTGGAAGTCAGTCTGGAAGCCCCTTAGAAAACTAGATATAGAGTTACCCTTTGATACAGTGTTTGCACTTCTCAGTATATACCTGGAAGATCGGAAAGCAGTGACACGAACAGATACCTGCATGCCAATGTTCATAGCAGCATTATTCACAACTGCCAAGAGATGGAAACAACCCAAATGTCCTTCAACAGGTGAGTGGATAAATAAAATGTGGTATATACACATGATGGAATACTATGTGGCAGTAAGAAAGAAGGATGTCATGAAACATGTGACAACATGGATGAATCTTGAAGACATAATGCTGAGCGAAATAAGCCAGGCAGAGAAAGAGAAATATTAGATGCTACCACTAATGTGAACATTTAAAATTGTAAAATAAATGGTTTATAATGTAGAATGTAGGGGAACTAGTGATAGAAAGCAATTAATGGAGGGGTACTGATAACCCAGTAAGAACACATAAGCTATCATGGGTAAACTTAATATTCTGGAAATATCCAGAAATGACTATGGTTTGTTAATTTCTGATGGGTATGGTAGGAACATGTTCACAGAAATGTTACTATATTAGGTTATTTTCTTGGGGTAGTAAAGTAGTTGTTTTGGGTTGGTTGTCTTTTTCTTACTCCCTTGTTAATGTTGTGGTTAGTTTGAAATGTTTTTATACTGTATGTTTTTTTTTTGTTTTTGATATGATTAATTTTAAAAAAAAGAGTTCATTTTAAAAAAACAACAAAAAGTGTATGCAGAGCCCCCTTGAGGAGCTGGTGGAGAATTCAGGGGTGTTGGGCTTCCCCACCTTGATGTTTGCTGATGTGCTCACAGACATAGGGGACTGGGGGTTTGGTGGGCTGAGCCCTCTACCATGAGACTTGCCCTTGGCAAGACTGTTACTACAAAGGAGAAGCTAGGCCTGCCTATAATTGTGCTTAAGAGCCTTCTCCCAAATGCCTCTTTGTTGCTCAGATGTTGCCCTCTCTCTCTACTTAAGCCAACTCAGCAGGTGAAATAACTGCCCTTCCCCCTACATGGGATCTGACACCCAGGGGAGTAAATCTCCCTGGGAATGTGAAGTGTGACTCCTGGGGAGGAATCTAGACCCACACTGTGGGATGGAGAACATCTTGACCAAAAGGGGAATGTGAGAGGAAATGAAATAAGTTTCATTGGCTGAGAGATTCCAAGAGAGCCAAGATGTCATTTGGGTGGGCACTCTTATGCACAATATAGACAACCCTTTTTAGTTTCTAATGAATTGGAATAACTAGCAGTAAATACCTGAAACTATCAAACTACAACCCAGAACCCATGAATCTTGAAGATGATTGTATAGAAATGTAGCTTATGAGGGGTGACAATGTGATTGGGAAAGCCATATGGACCACACTACCCTTTGTCCAGTGTATGGATGAATGAGTAGAAAAATGGGGGCAAAAAAAAGGCACCCAGTGTTTTTTTAATTTAGTTGTTCTTTTTTGCTTTACTTTTTATTCTTTTTATTTGTGTGTGTGCGGTTATGAAAATGTTCAAAAATTAATTTTGGTGATGAACACACAACTATATGGTGGTACTGTGAACAATTGAATGTGCACTTTGTATGGCTGTATGGTGTGTGAATATATCTCAAAAAAAATGAATTAAAAAAAAGAATAAATAGATGACCTCAACAAACCGATCATGAGTAAAGAGATGGACTCAATCATCGAAAAGCTTTCAAAAGGGAAATGCCCAGGACCACACAGCTTCACATGTGAATTTTACCAAGCATTCAAGAAAGAATTAGTACAAATCCTGCTCAAATTCTTCAAAAAATTGAAGAAGATGGAAAGCTACCTAATTCATTCTATGAAGCCAACATTACCCTAATGCCAAAATCAGACAAAGATACTACAAAAAAAGAAAATTATAGACCAATGTCTTTAATGAATATAGACACAAAAATCCTCAACAAAATACTCACAAATTGAATCCAGCAACACATTAAATGAATAATACACCATGAGCAGGTGGGATTTATTCCAGGTATGCAAGGCTGGTTCAACGTAAGAAAATCAATTAATGTAACACACCATGTCAATAAATCAAAGCAGAAGAACAACATGATCATCTCAATCGATGCAGAAAAGGCATTTGACAAAATTCAACATCTTTTCTTGATGAAAACACTTCAAAGGATAGGACTAGAAGGGAACTTTCTCATTATAATAAAGGCAATATATGAGAAACCCATAGCTAACATCATACACAGTGGGGAAAGAATGAAGTCTTTTCCTCTAAGATCTAGAACAAGACAGGGATGCTCCCTGTCACCATTGTTATTCAACATTTTGCTGCAAGTGCTAGTTAGAGCAATTAGGCAAGAAAAGGAAATAAAACACATCCAAATTGGAGAGGAAGAAGTAAAACTTTCAGTCTTTGCAGATGACATGACTCTACATGTAGAAAATCCAGGAACATGTACAGCAAAGCTACTAGAACTAGTCAATGAATACAGCAAAGTGGCAGGCTACAAGATCAACATGCAAAAATCTGTAGTTTCCTATATACAAGTAATGTGCAACAAGAGGAGGAAATCAAGCAAAAAATTCCACTAACAATAGCAACCAAATAATCAAGTATTTAGGAATAAACTTAGCAAAGGACACAAAAGGCTTTGCACAAAAAACTACAAGAAACTCCTAAAAGAAATCAAACAGGACCCAAGAAAATGGAAGAATATACCATGTTCATGTATTGGAAGACTAAATATAGTTAAGATGGCAATTTTACCCAAACTGATTTATAGATTCAATGCAATACCAATGAAATTCCAACAACTTATTTTGAAGAAATAGAAAAACAAATAACCAAATTTATTTGGAAGGGCAAGTTGCCCCAAATAGCCAAAAATTTCTTGAGAAAGAGGGAAGAAGTGGGAGGTCTCACACTACCTGACTTTGAAATATATTACAAAGCTACAGTGGTCAAAACAGCCTGGTACTGTCATAACTATAGATATACCAACCAACAGAATTGAATTTAGTGTTCAGAAATAGACTCTTGCTCTACAGACTATTGATCTTTGATAAGGCAGTCAAGACAACACAACTGGGACAAAGCAGCCTCTTCAATAAATGGTGTTTGGAGAACTGAATTTAATTCCAAAAGAATTAAAGAGGACTCCTAGCTCATACCTGATACAAAAATTAACTCGAAATGGATCAAAGACCTGAACATTAGTGCTAAGACCATAAGACACTTAGAAAAAAATGTAAGGCAGTATCTTAAAGATCTTGTGATAGGAGGTGTTTTTCCTGGACCTCACAACCAAGGCATGAGCAGCCAAAGAACTAATAGACACTTTTGTACATTAAGAAATTTGTCAGCAAAGTAAAAAGACAGGCTATGCAATGAGAGATGATATTTGGAAACCACATATCAGATAAGGGCTTAATATCCCAAATATATAAAGGGATCCTACAACTCAGCAACAGAAAGACACACAATCCAGTTAAAAATGGGCGAAAGACATGGACAGAAACTTTTCAGAAGAGAAGATACAAATGGCTAAAAAACAAATGAAAAAATGCTCAATTTCGCTGGCTATTAGGGAAATGCAAATTAAAACCACAGTGAGATATCATCTCACACCTACCAGAATGGCCATTATCAAAAAAAAAAAAAACAGAAAATTACAAGTGCTGGAGAGGATGTGGAGAAAGAGGCACACTTAGTCACTGTTGGTGGGAATATAGAATGGTGCAACCACTCTGAAAGACAATGTGGAGATGTCTCAGGAAGCTAAGTATAGATTTGCCATGTGACCCAGATATTTCTTTCTAGGTATATATTCAGAGGAAATGAAAGTTAAGACACAAATGGACATTTGCGAAATACTATGCAGCTGTAAGACAGAACAAAAATATGGAACATGTAGTAATGTGGATGAACCTTGAGGCATTATATTGAGTGAAGTTAGCCAGAAACAAAGTGACAAATACTGTATGGTCTCACTAATATAAAATAATATTAATGAGCAAACTTTCAGAGTTAAAAAATGATAACATAGGCTACCAACAGATAGAAAGAGGGTAGATATCAGGCATTTGATGCTGAAGGACTACAGAATGTTCAGCAGAATTGACTGTATAGATCCAGAAATAGATAGCATAATGCTCTGTGAAGGTAGCACAATATTGTAAGTAAACTGAACAAAGATGTCTGCAAGTAAAGCTGAAAGGGTTGGGATAGGGAAATGTATGACACCAGAGGTAAAGATAGATCATAAAGACTGGGACTGTATAACTTGGCAAAAACTGGAGTGGCCAATGGCTGCTACTAATTGTACAAATATAAAAATATTTTTACACTTGGGAGAACAAGTGAATGTCAACCATGCAGAGTGTTGAAAAGGGATGGTATTTGGTAAAAAAAAAAAAAAAATAATAATAATAATCAAAGCAAACTGGAGACTATGGTCAACAGTAACATTGTAATATGCTTCCATTAAATGTAACAAAGGCAATATACCAAAGCTAAATGTGTATGAGAGGGGGATGTAAGGGAGGGAGATGGGATTCTTGGAAGTGATATTGTTTTCTGTCCTTATTATTATATTGTTCTTATGACATTTTATTTTTCTTTCTGTTACCTTTTTTATTATTTGCTAAAAAAGCAATATTTTTTGTTGTAATCTGTATGTTCAAGTGCTGATTGTGGTGATAAATGTACAACTTTATGATGATAGCATGAACAACTGAATGTACACTGTGGATAAATGTATGGTATGTGAATATATCTCTATAAAATTGTAGGGAAAAATATAAATAGGGTAAAAGTGATGGAGAAAGCATGGAGAGAGGAATGTACCTATCTACTCTTGATGAGGAGGCAGAATGGTATAGCCTTTCTGGAGTTCAATGTGGTGGTTCCACAAGAAGCTAAGTATGTGGGGGCCATAAGGTCCTGCAACCTCATTATGAGGTACATACTTGGAAGATCTGAGAGCAGAGACATGAATGGACATTTTCACACTGATGTTTATTGAGGCAGTATTCATGATTTGCAATGGGTGGAGGTGGCCTAAGGGTACATTGACTGAGGAATAGAATGGTGAACTGTGTTGTATGCATACAATGGAATATTGAGAAACTATGAGAAGGAGTGAAGCTGTGAGACATGCAATGAGGTGAATGGATCCTGTAGACAGCATTTTGAGTGAAGTACACCAGAAACAAAGGCAAACACTACAGTGCCTCACCAATATGGACTAACTACATTCTGTAAGCTCAGAACTGAATCTTAGATCACAGTCTAACTAGTGTTAGGTTGGAGTCATTCAGGAATCCACACAATGCAGCGAGTCATGGTTTAAGTAGCAAGCTTAAGGTTTATTAGAGGAAGAAAGCAGGTGGAAGCCAGCAGAAAGGAAGAAAGAAAGATAATGGCTCCAGTTCTCTGTCTGAGAGCAGCATTTTTTAAAGGAAAAACCCACATTGGGATGAGAGGGTGTTGGGGGGGAGGGTGCCTGCTGAGTGTGTTTGTGCCTAGATTGGGTGAGTGCCTATTAATTTCTGGGCTGATTGGTTGCTAGGGTTCTGACACAGTATTCTCCTTAGAAAACCAGCTGTGTTATCTATCTAGGGAAAGTAGTCCTTTTTGGTTGTTCATCTTATGGACATATCTGACCTTGCCTTACCCACCTTTGAGGTGCCACTGTGGCTGGAACAGCCTTGAACAGCCTTCATCCTTTAGTTTATGGGGCACCTATTTTCTGTGAGATAAGCAGCAGGACCCCTGGATCAGATGTTACTTCTATATGTTAGACTCTTTTTTCTGGGGTCTGACAACTAGGGAACAATTATTGTAATGGTCCCTAGATGTGAGCTTTCACAGCAGTCAAGTATATTCCTGAATTGTAATGGCTATCTCCAAACTCTGAGACACTTATCCCTTAGAGTATAACCTGATTGGTCTCTGGAGCATTGAGTATCTGTGTGACACCCAAAACTCAATCCTAGAGCTCACCCAATATGAATGTCAGTGTCAGCACATACAGCAGCTATTTTTAAAAAAGCTGAAAAAGAGCCCAGACTTCAATTAGGGATATGAATAAAGCAGATCTGGTTAAGACTAGGACAAATCAGGACAAAGGGTAAAGGTTGAAACTGACTGTATGTTAAAACTTCAACTCCCATGTGAGACCAAGGGAAGAGATGTTCATTTGGTGCAGGATCCATGTTTTCTAAACCGTCTAACTTCTGTCAGTTTGTTCAAACACCACAATTACATGGAACTTTGACTAGGAAGTGAGATATGGTAGGTTTGCATAGGTTAGAGTGAAAAAGCCACACATCCCAAAGTAATTTTGGTGGAGAATAAAAATATATATGCAGGGTCCCCCTGAGGAGCTGGGGGAAAATGTGGAAGTGATGGACTTCCTCACCTGGATCATTGCTGACATTGTCACAAACATTGAGGACTGGCAATTTGATGTGCCGAGCCCTCTACCATGGAACTTGCCCTTGTGAGTCTCACTGCTGCAAAGGAGAGGCTAAACCTGCATATAATTGTGCCTAAGAGTCTCCCCCTGTGTACCTCTTTGTTCCTCAGAGGCAGACCCCTTCCTCTAGCTAAGCCACCTCGGCTGGTGAACCCACTGCCCTAACCCCTATATAGGACGTGACTCCCTGGTGTGTAAATCTCCCTGGCAATGCAATTCATGATTCCTGGGGATGAATCTGGACCCGGCATCATGCGATTGAGAACATCTTCTCGACCAAAAGGGGGATGTGAAATGAAATAAAATAACTTTCAGTGGCTGAGAGATTTCAAATGGAATCAAGAAGTCACTCTAGTAGACTTTCTTATGCACTGTATAGGTAACACTTTTCAGGTTTTAATGTATTGGAATAGCTAAAAGTAAATACCTGAAACTGTCAAGCACCAACCCAGTAGCCTCGACTCTTGAAGACAACTGTATAACAGTGTAGCTTACAAGGGGTAACAGTGTGATTGTGAAAACCTTGTGGATTGCACTCCCTTTATCCAATGTATGGATGGATGAGTGGAAAGATGGGGACAAAGGACTGAATGAAGAATAGGGTGGGATGGGGAGGATGATTTGGGTGTTCTTTTTTACTTTTATTTTTTATTCTTATTCTGAATCTTTCTGGTGTAAGGAAAATGTTCAAAAATAGACTGGGGTGATGAATGCACAACTCTGTGATGGTACTGTGAACTGTTGATTGTACACCAGGAATGATTGCATGGTATGTGAATATATTTCAATAAAACAGAATTTAATTTTAAAAAAGTGAGTGAAACAGCTATTTCCCTCTTCAAAACTGAGCAACATAGTAGTTTGGCAGATTTCAAGGTGTATGTTCTAGTGTAAGTTTATTTCTCTCAAAAAGTGTGCATAGAAATGAATGAAACTTTTTCACACAGTTTAACAAACTGAGCTACATAAAGTTTTCATGGACTATTAGGTGAATGCTGTTGTGATTGTGATTTTTTTGTGTATAGAGACATGTCTTGAAGCAAATTAAACAGCTATTTCACACAATTTTCAAACCTGAGCAATGTACCAGTTTTACAGACTTCTAGGTGAATATTCTGCAGTAAGTATTTTTCTTGCTCAAGAGGCATGAATAGAAATGAGTTTTGCTCAGTTTTCAGAAGAGAGCCACATACAAGTTTGGAAGACTTCTAGGTTGATATTATGGTATGATTTTCTGGTTCAGGAGGAGTGCATAGAAGTGAATGAAAGTGCTATTTCACGTAGTTTGGAAGCCTAAGCAACACAAAAGTTGTGAAGTCTTGGTGAATGTTCTGGTACACATGTTTTTCTGACTCCAGATAACTGCATAAAATATAATGAAATAGCTATTTCACTCAGTTTGCAAAACTGACAACAACGTACCAGTTTTGCAAACTTCAAGGTATTTGTTCTTCTGACAGGGTTATTCTGAGTCAAATGAACTGCATATAAGCAAATTAAACAGCTAATTCACACAGTTTTCAAAAGTTAACAACATACCAGTTTCACAAACATCTAGGTGAATATACTGTTGAATGTATTTTTCTGGATAAAGAGAAAGGTGTAGAAACAAAAGAAATGGGTATTTCACTAAGTATTCAAGACTGATCAACATTCCAGTTTCAAAGACTTCCAGGTGAATGTTCTGGTATAAGTGTTTTTCTGGATCAACAGAAGTTAATAGAAGCAAGTGAAAGAGATATTTCTCTCAGTTTAGAAAGCTAAGCAACATAGAAGTTTTTCAGGCTTCTGAGTGAATGTTCATGTGTGAGTCTCTTGCTGAAGATAAGTGCATAGTTGTAAATGAAAGAGCTATTAGGCTACTTTGCCAATCTCAGCAACATGCAGTTTCACAAACTTCTAGGTGAATGTTCTGGTGTAAATGATTTTCTAGATCAAGAGAAGTGCATAAAAGGGAATGAAATAGCTATTTCACTCAATTTTCAAAACTGAACATAATACTAACTTTGCAGACTTCTATATGAATGCAGCTGGATGAGTGAATTTCTGGCTGAAGAGAAGTGCATGGAAGCAAATGAAACAACTTTTTCACTCAGTTTGCAAATCTGAAACATAAATATTTCAAAGTCTTCTACATTAATGTTCTGGTGCTGGTGTTTTTTTGGCTCAAGAGCAGCACAAAAATATAATGAAACAGCCATTTCACCTAGTTACAGAAATTGAACAGCGTACTGGTTATGCAGACTTCCAGGTAAATGGCCACATGTTAGTGATTTTCTGCCTCAAGAGAAGGGCATAGAAGTGAATGAAACATCTTTTTTGCTCAGATGGCCAAACTGAACAACATAGAGGTATCATAGTCATCTAGATGAATGTTCTGGTTTAAGTGATTTCTGGCTCAAGAGAAGTGCATAGAAATGAAAGAAACAACTATTTCACACAGTTTGTAAAATTGTGCAACATAGCACTTTCAACAACTCCTAGGTGAATGTTCTGGTGCATGTGTTTTTCTGGCTCATCAGAAGGCCATGAAAGATAATGAAACAGCTCTTGCCCCTAGTTTACAAACTAAGCAATATCGCCATTCCCCAGAGTTCTGGGTAAGTGGTCTGGTGTAAGTGATTTTCTGGCTGAAGAGAAATGCATACATGCAAATGAAGGAGTCATTTTACACAGTTTGCCCAATTGGGAAAGATGGCAACTTTTGCAAACGTCTAGGTGAATATTCTGGTGTAAGTGATTTTCTGGCTCAAGAGAAATGCATAAAAGTGAATGAAACAGCTATTTCACTCAGTTTGCAATACTGAGACACATAGGAGTCAAAGGTTTCTATGTGAATGTTCTGATGCATGTGTTTTTCTGGCTCAATAGAAGCACATAAAATATAATGATACAGCCATTTAACCTAGTTTGAAAAACTGAGAAACATACCTGTTTCATAGCTTTCTATGTGAATGTTCTGTTCTAAGTGTTATTGTCACTCAATAGAAGTGCATAGAAGTGAGTGGAAGAGCTATTTCACTCAATTTGCCAAAGTGAACAATGTAACACTATCACAGACTTCTAGTTGAATATTTTGGTGTATTTGATTTCCTGTCTCATGAGAAGTTGAACATAAGCTAGGGAGCTAGGTAATTCAGACTGCAATGCAGAGCCACATAGTAGTTTTGCAGAATTCTGGTGAATGTTCTGCTATAAGTGATTTTGTGGCTCAAGTGAAGTGCATAGAAGCAAATTAAATTAGCTATTTTACTCTGGTTGCCAATCTGAGCAACATAGAAATTCTTCAGCCTTCTTGGTGAATGATCTAGTGTAAGGCATTTACAGCCCCAAGAGAAGAGCATAGAGCATATTAAATGGTATTTCACAGTTATCTAAACTGGGCACATACAAGTTTTGCAGATTTCTAGGTGACTTTTCTGGTGTAACTGTTTTTGTGGCTGAAAGGATGTGTGTAGAAACAAATGAAACAGCCTTTTCACTCAGTTTTCAAAACAGGACAACATAACAGTTTTTTTAAGCTTTATAAGAGCTTTATTTAGTATATAATCTCCATACAACTCAGTACAACAAATATAAAAGCTCTTTGTGCAAGTTCACCCATAAGATGTTGCATAAGATGTTGCAGCAGGAAATCAATTGCTGCAAGAAAGTTACTCTCTCATCATAGAAACCTTTTTCCATAAGCAGACAAGTACTCTCTCCTAGGCCAAAAGGTTGTCATGCATAAAGCATTTGGAAGGATATTAACCATGATGCATGATCCAGGAACATTTTAATATGTTCCTATAATTCCAAGGTTTCAATTAAATTTCAAAAATTGAAGAGTTCTATGTTAATTCTGGTAGATTTTGGCCAAAGAAGGGCTCAAATTTTTACATCTTAGACTATGTTTATGTGGAATCAGAATAAACATTTTTAGTTCCTTGTGAAAAAAAGATGCAGACCAGATGAAATATCTACATATGCCATTGCCAGGTGGCAGCACCTACCCCAAACAAACATGCACACCCCCCCAAAAAAAACCTAACTAGTTGATCTCACCAGGTCAGGGAAACCTTCTTTAAATGGACAACAAATGGTTTCTTAAAAGAAAACCATCTTTTAAGATCAACAAATGGTCTTAGATAATACCTAATTATGCTTCTGGCTAATATATCTGAAATGAATGATTGTTCTTTAAAAAAAAAAAAAACCTGTAATGCATGTGACTAAACCTTTTAACTACAGTAGAATCTCTGTTAGCCATTGTGATCAGTACTAGCAATTGGCCATAGAATGATGGGTAAGTAGGTTAAAGGAGGGAACCATAACTTAAAGTGTTTAATTGTACATTCATCTGCTAATTTTCTGATGTGTAGGCAAGGCCTTTCCTTTGCATAAAGATCCAATGATTGCTGTTCTACTTCTTGTATAAATCATACCTATGACATGATTTGAGTACATTTTAATACCTTCCTATCTGTTTAGATTTTTAAAAGAGGAATGAATATTTATATAAATCTATGAAGCAATCAAAGCTCAGAATTTTCTTGATTTTTATATTTTCCACAATGTTTTAGAATTTTCCCACAGCAGATTTTTTTTATCTTCATTTTATTGAGATATATTCACATACCACGCAGTCATACAAAACAAATCGTACATTCGATTGTTTACAGTACCATTACATAGTTGTACATTCATCACCTAAATCAATCCCTGACACCTTCATTAGCACACACACAAAAATAACAAGAATAATAATTAGAGTGAAAAAGAGCAATTGAAGTAAAAAAGAACACTGGGTACCTTTGTCTGTCTGTTTCCTTCCCCTATTTTTCTACTCATCCATCCATAAACTAGACAAAGGGGAGTGTGGTCCTTATCGCTTTCCCAATCCCATTGTCACCCCTCATAAGCTACATTTTTATACAACTGTCTTTGAGATTCATGGGTTCTGGGTTGTAGTTTGATAGTTTCAGGTATCCACCACCAGCTACCCCAATTCTTTAGAACATAAAAAGGGTTGTCTAAAGTGTGCGTAAGAGTGCCCACCAGAGTGACCTCTCGGCTCCTTTTGGAATCTCTCTGCCACTGAAGCTTATTTCATTTCCTTTCACATCCCCCTTTTGGTCAAGAAGATGTTCTCCGTCCCACGATGCCGGGTCTACATTCCTCCCCGGGAGTCATATTCCACGTTGCCAGGGAGATTCACTCCCCTGGGTGTCTGATCCCACGTAGGGGGGAGGGCAGTGATTTCACCTTTCAAGTTGGCTTAGCCAGAGAGAGAGGCCCACATCTGAGCAACAAAGAGGCACTCAGGAGGACGCTCTTAGGCACAACCACAGGGAGGCCTAGCCTCTCCTTTCCAGCAACCGTCTTCCCAGGGGTAAAACCTATGGTAGAGGGCTCAACCATCAAACCACCAGTCCCCTATGTCTGTGGTCATGTTAGCAACCATCGAGGTGGGGTAGGCATTCTCCACAGGCTCCTCAAGGGGGCACTACATCCTTTTTTTTCCTTGTTTTTCTTTTTAGTTTTTTAACTTTCCCTTCTTTTTTAAATCAACTGTATGAAAAAAAAGTTAAAAAGAAAACAAACATACAATAAAAGAACATTTCAAAGAGACCATAACAAGGGAGTAAGAAAAAGACAACTAACCTAAGATAACTGCTTAACTTCCAACATGTTCCTACTTTACCCCAAGAAAGTTACCTAATATAGCAACATTTCTGTGAACTTGCTCCTACTATATCCATCAGAAATCAACAGACCATAGTCATTCCTGGGCATCCCCAGAACGCCAAACAGCCCATCTGTATTTCCTGGACCACTGTTCCCCCCTCCTTAATTGCTCTCTATTGCTAGTTCCCCTACATTCTACATTATAAACCATTTGTTTTACATTTTTCAAAGTTCACATTAGTGGTAGCATATAATATTTCTCTTTTTGTGCCTGGCTTATTTCGCTCAGCATTATGTCTTCAAGGTTCATCCATGTTGTCATATGTTTCACGAGATCGTTCCTTCTTACTGCTGCATAGTATTCCATCGTGTGTATATACCACATTTTATTTATCCACTCATCTGTTGAAGGACATTTGGGTTGTTTCCATCTCTTGGCAATTGTGAATAATGCTGCTATGAACATTGGCGTGCAGATATCTGTTCGTGTCACTGCTTTCCGATCTTCCGGGTATATACCGAGAAGTGCAATCACTGGATCGAATGGTAACTCTATATCTAGTTTTCTAAGGAACTGCCAGACTGACTTCCAGAGTGGCTGAACCATTATACAGTCCCACCAACAATGAATAAGAGTTCCAATTTCTCCACATCCCCTCCAGCATTTATAGTTTCCTGTTTGTTTAATGGCAGCCATTCTAACTGGTGTTAGATGGTATCTCATTGTGGTCTTAATTTGCATCTCTCTAATAGCTAGTGAAGCTGAACATTTTTTCATGTGTTTCCTGGCCATTTGTATTTCCTCTTCAGAGAACTGTCTTTTCATATCTTTTGCCCATTTTATAATTGGGCCGTCTGTACTACTGTCATTGAGTTGTAGGATTTCTTTATATATGCAAGATATCAGTCTTTTGTCAGATACATGGTTTCCAAAAATTTTTTCCCATCGAGTTGGCTGCCTCTTTATCTTTTTGAGAAATTCCTTTGAGGTGCAGAAACTTCTAAGCTTGAGGAGTTCCCATTTATCTATTTTCTCTTTTGTTGCTTGTGCTTTGGGTGTAAAGTCTAGGAAGTGGCCGCCTAATACAAGGTCTTGAAGATGTTTTCCTACATTATCTTCTAGGAGTTTTATGGTACTTTCTTTTATATTGAGATCTTTGGTCCCTTTTGAGTTAATTTTTGTGTAGGGGGTGAGGTAGGGGTCCTCTTTCATTCTTTTGGATATGGATATCCAACTCTCCCAGCCCCATTTGTTGAAAAGACCATTATGGCTCAGTTCAGTGACTTTGGGGGCCTTATCAAAGATCAGTCGGCCATAGATCTGAGGGTCTATCTCCGAATTCTCAATTCGATTCCATTGATCTATATGTCTATCTTTGTGCCAGTACCATGCTGTTTTGGCAACTGTGGCTTTATAATAAGCTTCAAAGTCAGGGAGTGTAAGACCTCCCACTTCGTTTTTCTTTTTTAGAGTGTCTTTAGCAATTCGAGGCATCTTTCCTTTCCAAATAAATTTGATAACTAGCTTTTCCAAGTCTGCAAAGTAGGTTGTTGGAATTTTGATTGGGATTGCATTGAATCTGTAGATGAGTTTGGGTAGAATTGACATCTTAATGACATTTAGCCTTCCTATCCATGAACATGGAATATTTTTTCCATCTTTTAAGGTCCCCTTCTATTTCTTTTAGTAGAGTTATGTAGTTTTCTTTGTATAGGTCTTTTACATCTTTGGTTAAGTTTATTCTTAGTTACTTGATTTTTTTAGTTGCTATTGAAAAGGGTATCTTTTTCTTGAGTGTCTCTTCAGTTTGTTCATTTCTAGCATATAGAAACATTACTGACTTATGTGCATTAACCTTGTATCCCACTACTTTGCTAAATTTGTTTATTAGCTCTAGTAGCTGTATCGTCGATTTCTCAGGGTTTTCTAGATATAAGATCATATCATCTGCAAACAATGACAGTTTTACTTCTTCTTTTCCAATTTGGATGCCTTTTATTTCTTTGTCTTGCCGGATTGCCCTGGCTAGCACTTCCAGCACAATGTTGAATAACAGTGGTGACAGCGGGCATCCTTGTCTTGTTCCTGATCTTAGAGGGAAGGCTTTCAGTCTCTCACTGTTGAGTACTATGCTGGCTGTGGGTTTTTCATATATGCTCTTTATCATGTTGAGGAAGTTTCCTTCAATTCCTACCTTTTGAAGTGTTTTTATCACAAACGGATGTTGGATTTTGTCAAATGCTTTTCCAGCATCTATTGAGATGATCAATTGATTTTTCCCTTTTGACTTGTTAATGTGTTGTAATACATTGATTGATTTTCTTATGTTGAACCATCCTTGCATGCCTGGAATGAACCCCACTTGGTCATGGTGTATGATTTTTTTAATGTGTCTTTGGATTCGATTTGCAAGTATTTTGTTGAGGATTTTTGCATCTCTATTCATTGGGGAGATTGGCCGGTAGTTTTCCTTTTTTGTAGCATCTTTGCCTGGTTTTGGTATTAGATTGATGTTAGCTTCATAAAATGAGTTAGGTAGTGTTCCATTTTCTTCAATGTTTTGAAAGAGTTTGAGTAAGATTGGTGTCAGTTCTTTCTGGAAAGTTTGGTAGAATTCCCCTGTGAAGCCATCTGGCCCTGGGCATTTATTTGTGGGAAGATTTTTGATGACTGATTGGATCTCTTTGCTTGTGATCGGTTGGTTGAGGTCTTCTATTTCTTCTCTGGTCAGTCTAGGTTATTCATATGTTTCCAGGAAATTGTCCATTTCTTCTACATTATCCAGTTTGTTGCCATACAGTTGTTCATAATATCCTCTTATAATTTTTTTAATTTCTTCAGGATCTGCAGTTATGTCACCTTTTTCATTCATTATTTTGTTTATATGGCTCTTCTCTCTTTTTGATTTTGTCAGTCTAGCTAGGGGCTTGTCAATCTTGTTGATCTTCTCAAAGAACCAACTTTTGTTGATATTTATCTTCTCTATTGTTTTTTTCTTCTCTATGTCATTTATTTCTGCTTTAATCCTTGTTATTTCTTTTCTTGTACTTGGTTTAGGATTGGTTTGCTGTTCATTTTCTAGCTTCTTCAGTTGATCCATTAGTTCTTTGATTTTGGCTCTTTCTTCCTTTTCAATATATGCGTTTAGTGCTATAAATTTCCCCCTTAGCACTGCTTTTGCTGCATCCCATAGGTTTTGGTATGTTGTGTTCTCATTTTCGTTCGTCTCTATATATTTAGCAATTTCTCTTGCTATTTCTTCTTTAACCCACTGATTGTTTAGGAGTGTGTTGTTTAACCTCCAGGTATTTGTGAATTTTCTAAGTCTCTTGTCCCGGCCCGCGGGACTATCAACCGAGGCTTTACCTCCTGCGAGGGAAGAATGGTATGGGACAAGAGACGCTAAGAATGACAGCAAGACAGGTTTCTGATTAAGCTGCAAAACTTTATTGAAGAGGCAGGGTATATATACTCTAAGGTAGAGGGAGTGGCTAGTACGAACGGGTGGTGGCCTAGGATTGATGGCTGCAAAGGCGGGTGGTGGTCTAGGATTGGTTGCTGCTGTTGCTAGGGCAGATGGCAGATATAAGGCTAGCACAGGATTGGTGGCTACTGTTGCTGGGGTAGAAGGCAGGTAGTAAAGCTAGCACTTTAGGCATGAATCTTAAGCGCGAACGGCTATCACTTCCGTAGAAGGCTGAGGGCAACTTAAGCCGCTATTGCATCAGCCTTAGTGGTCATGTTGCATATCTCTGGCATTGCTGAGGGTGGATTCCATACCTGCTACCTTAATCGTCCCCAACAGTCTCTGATGGTTATTGACTTCTAATTGTATTCCATTGTGGTCAGAGAATGTGCTTTGAATAATTTCAATCTTTTTAAATTTATTGAGGCTTGTTTTATGTCCCAGCATATGATCTATTCTGGAGAAAGTTCCAAGAGCACTAGAAAAGTATGTGTATCCTGGTGATTTGGGATGTAATGTCCTGTATGTGTCTGTTAAATCTAATACATTTATCAGATTGTTTAGGTTTTCAATTTCCTTATTGGTCTTCTGTCTGGTTGATCTATCTATAGGAGAGAGTGATGTGTTGAAGTCTCCCACAATTATTGTGGAAACATCAATTGCTTCCTTTAGTTTTGCCAGTGTTTCTCTCATGTATTTTGTGGCACCTTGATTGGGTGCATAGACATTTACGATTGTTATTTCTTCTTGCTGAATTGCCCCTTTTATTAGTATGTAGTGGCCTTCTTTGTCTCTCAAAACATCCTGCATTTGAAGTCTATTTTATCTGGGATTAATATTGCTACACCTGCTTTCTTTTGGCTGTAGCTTTCATGAAATATTTTTTCCCATCCTTTCACTTTCAGTTTCTTTGTGTCCCTGTGTCTAAGATGAGTCTCTTGTATGCAACATATTGATGGTTCATTTTTTTTGATCCATTCTGCGAATCTATATCTTTTAATTGGGGAGTTTAATCCATTTACATTCAACGTTATAACTGTGAAGTCATTTCTTGAATCAGCCATCTTATCCTTTGGTTTATGTTTGTCATATTTTTCCCCTCTGTCTATTAATATCCTTTATTGTACCCATACCGAATCTCTTTAGTACTGAACCTTTCTCCAAGTCTCTCTGTCCTTTCTTTGTTTCTCTGTCTGTAGGGCTCCCTTTAGTATCTCCAGTAGGGCAGGCCTCTTGTTAGCAAATTCTCTCAGCATTTGTTTGTCTGTGAAAAATTTAAGCTCCCCCTCAAATTTGAAGGAGAGCTTTGCTGGATAAAGTATTCTTGGCTGGAAATTTTTCTCACTCAGAATTTTAAATATATCATGCCACTGCCTTCTTGCCTCCATGGTGGCTGCTGAGTAGTCACTACTTAGTCTTATGCTGTTTCCTTTGTATGTGGTGAATTGCTTTTCTCTTGCTGCTTTCAGAACTTGCTCCTTCTCTTCTGTGTTTGACAGTGTGATCAGTATATGTCTCAGAGTGGGTTTATTTGGATTTATTCTATTTGGAGTTCACTGGGCATTTATGATTTGTGTATTTATGTTGTTTAGAAGATTTGGGAAGTTTTCCCCAACAATTTCTTTGAATACTCTTCCTAGACCTTTACCCTTTTTTTCCCATTCTGGGACACCAATGAGTCTTATATTTGGATGTTTCATATTATCTATCATATCCCTGAGGTCCATTTCGATTTTTTCAATTTTTTCCCCATTCTTTCTTTTATGCTTTCATTTTCCATTCTGTCATCTTCGAGGTCACTGATTTGTTGTTCAACTTCCTCTAGTCTTGTACTATGAGTGTCCAGAATCTTTTTAAATTGGTCAACAGTTTCTTTAATTTCCATAAGATCATCTATTTTTTTATTTAGTCTTGCAATGTCTTCTTTATGCTCTTCTAGGGTCTTCTTGATATCCTTTGTATCCCATACTATGGTCTCATTGTTCATCTTTAGTTCTTTGAGTAGCTGCTCTAGGTGCTGTGTCTCTTCTGATCTTTTGATTTGGGTGCTTGGGCTTGGGTTATCCATATCGTCTGGTTTTTTCATATGCTTTATAATTTTCTGCTGTTTTTAGCCTCGTGGCATTTGCTGAACTTGATAGGGTTCTTTTAGGATTTGTAGACCAATTGAAGTCCTTATCTCTAATTTATCAGATCTACAGCTTCGTGGAGTACACTTTCTCTAACTAACCAGCAGGTGGCGTCCACGAGCCACCTGTTCTCCACAAGCCAGTTCTCCCCTGCTTAGCCTTTTTGGTGAGTGGGGGAGTGAGTCTTGTGGGGTCCAATTGGTGTACCAAGCTTGCGTGTGTAGTTGGTGTTGCCTGCCCTGTATATGGGGCGTGTTTCTGGGCAGTCAGGGAGGGGGGGGTGGCTCTAACAATCAAATCTCCCTGGTGATCCTAGAGTTTTAAAGCTGCTGCAATAGTCTAATCCTTCAGTTCAGTCCTGCCACAGTTTGTCTTTGCCACTGACCCACAAGTCCTTGGTATTGGCGTATGGCTCCTGAGACTTGCAAGTGGGCCCCTCTTCCAGGCTGTGCACCCCGGGTCCTCTGTTGAGGGATGACTGTGCTATGTCATAGGTGAGTGCCATCCCCCCAGGGCAGTTCTGGGCTGCTGGGCTGTGTAGGGAGGCTCCCAGTCTGCTGAAATGATGGCTGAATGGGGCTTTGTTAATTCACACTGCTCCACCTTCCCAACTCTGGGACTATCAGCTGAGGTTGCAGGGAAGGCTAATGTCCACGCCCAGTTTTGTGGTGTGTGCCTGTTATTTGAAGCTCTTCCGTCACACTGGGTTGTCTGGGGCAGCTCTGGGCTATGGGGCTGGCGATGGGCAGGAGTGTTTCCTGTCCACCAGGATGATGGCTATGAGCGGACACCCCACTTTTCTTGGGAAGTTGTGGTGTTTAGTGAATTTTCTCAGCCACTGGATTATTGCCTTTTGTCTCAGAGCTCTCTTAGTTCTGCTCTTGACTTGATGTGCCCAAATTGCAAGTCTTTGAAGCTTTCTGTATTGGGCTTCTTAGAGTAATTGTTTTAGAAAAAGAAAAAAGGATTAAAAAAAAAAAGGAGGGCCCTCCTCAGAGATCTAATGGGTTATTGAAATGCTAATAGACAGAGCAACCAGGGCCATTAAGGAAAGGTCCACAGGGCAGAGAGATCAGCTTTGCTTCGGGATTTGCATATGCGCCTCAAGGCCTGAGCTCCGCCCTTCCCCTCTCTGTGTTCACCAGAACTCCAAAAATCCTCTGCTTTTATTTTGGAGTTTTTCGTGTTGTTTTTTTTCTATGCCTGTCTCCTCTCTGCTGGGCTGGCTGCTCTCAGAGTCTGTGGTGTCTGGTCTCAGTCTATCTATGGTTGGAGTTTGAATCAGTAGAATGAGTTTCCGATAAGAGCAGCCACTGCAGTTCTCCCTTCTCCTTCCCGGAGCTGACAGCCCCTCCTCCCCCGGGACTGAGCCTGGCAGGGAGGGGCGCGGGTCCCCTGGCCGCAAAAACTTACAGATTTCGCTGATCTCAGCAGTTCCACGTTTTCATGAGTGTTGTATGAAGTATGCCCAAAGACAGATTGCTCTGTGGTGTCCAGTCCACGCAGTTCCTGGCTTTCTACCTACTTTCCTGGAGGAGTAACTAAAACATACAGCTCACCAGTCCACCATCTTGCCCCGCCCTCTCCCATAGCAGATTTTTTATTAGCAACTCAACCTTTATCAAATCTTACCAAAGCACTCAACTTAATTTTCATAGAAACAGCTCTTTCTTTTTACACCCATATTTCCTAGATATATGTAAATAGTGAATTGAATTATGCACTTACATGAAGAAGTACAGCTTGCACAGAGAAGTCTGGTATGGGCATAGGACTCCCCTGAGAGAGGAGGAGCATATGAGCATGCCAGTTTACAAGAGGAATGGAGGCTGGGGGCATCTGGTGAGCCGGGCAGGCAGAGGCCAGGTAAGAGCACATGTTCTGTACTTTATGGCTCTTTTTACACTAACTCTGAAGCAAATTCAAGTGGTTTTTTTAATCCCTAAAAACAGAGCCACCGTTTGAGGCTATCACCAGATGTTAACCCAGATGCCAAGGTCTGTGTGGTGTGGAGCTCAGACCCCAGGTTTCTTGCTTTGGCTCAGTAGGGGGCTGGAGACCAGAGTCCTCTCTTTTTCCCTGTGTACTTAATGAGAAAGTCATAAAAGAGAACACTGATGAGCACTAAAAATATTTAATAGTATTCACCAAAGGATTTGGTCATCAGGAAATGAAACTTCTATACCTGGTCACAGTGTCTTGGAAAGAGTATGGATTCTGTCTTGCAAGATTTTTTTGGCACTTTAAATTTTTCATTAAAGAATGAACACTAAGGGTTTGGGCAACAATGACACCTAAATGGTGAAAAAAAAAATCACTGTTTATGTCATCAATGCAGTGATGATTAGCATAAAAATTTAAGTACAAGGTTCTTATTTATCAAGACTCCAAACAAATACTCATAATGCCTAGACAAATACATATATGGATATTTAAATTAAATACATCTGAAAAAGTAACAGGATTTAAAAACAGAACCACATAGTCTGACATACTGTACCTTACATGTGATTGGTTTCAGTTAGAGTAAGGCACTCACTGAAGGATGCATTGACCCATGCTGTCAGCTAAAACAGGCATGCATCATTCTTGGCCTAATTGAAGGGTTAGTTCTGATTAAAATCTTTTATTGTTATATTATCCTAAACTGCAGTGGTCTCCAACCTTAATGGATACAGGAAAGATAAATTCAGGAGTTTCAGTTGCATAATTTAATAATCCAGCTACTGTCAATTTTTGATTTAAGTAAGTTTTGATAAAAGCTGATTATTCTTGTGTCCAACATGGCCATGTACAAACATTATTTGAATGCTGCCTAATAAACAGTAACTGAACATAAAATTATTGAAAAATGTGATATATCCATCTCAATTCCTATGTAATTTACTATAACACAACTTCAAGGAGAAACATTTAAATCATTTCCAACTGGCAAGAACAGGGGGAGAAAGTTAATTTCATTAGCCATCTTGAATTAATTAAATGCACAGTATACTTTTATCAGCAACATTTCCATGTCCCCATCATTAGAAATTAATTATAATGCAGTTATCAAAAAATTTTTGAACAGGTACACATAATTCTCTTTGTTGTTTACAAGTAGGCATGACTTAGAGGCACTTGATTTTTACCTTTTTGTAAGGAAAAGAATATGCCACCAGGGTCCTCGACTTAAGACTGGAGACCACAAAGCAAACTTGGTATGAAAATGCTGTCTGCCAAAAATATCATATTAGCAAGCTAGTTAATACACTCATTTTAAAAATATTCAGACTCCACAAGGTTCTAGGCAGTAAAAAACACAAAGGCTAAAAATACAAAAAATTAACAAAATTTTGAAAACCCACTAAATTTAAATGAGTAAGAAATAAAGCCAAACTCTCTTACTTGAAGGAGGGGTTACACAGTAAATAGGTTTTAAAATAAAAACACTAAACAATAACAAATTCTACTTGGCTGTCCAATTTAAGGACTTACAAAAGTTTAATGCTGTGCTCAGCATTAAAACACACACACACACACACACACACACACATACACACACAGTTAATATGTGATACATACTACTGAAATGCTACACAGAACAGTTCATACAAAACTCAACCCAAAAGTTTCAGATACATATGAAGAGTTAATATGATTTTTTTAAATGTTAAGGGCCTGAAAATTGGAGAACACTATAAAATTTTAAAGTAAAACAAGATGATAAAGGGTTTTTTAAAAAGCCACCAGTTGGTCTTCACTAGTGAAACAGTAAGAAATAATTTAATTATGCATCCACTCAATTCTGTACAACCACAGCTATCTTAAGTCAATTGGAAATTAAAGGTATTTCAAATTCCTGAACAGGCCCTCAGTTTGAGCATGATATGTGGCTGTTCAGATTAAACCATGGAACATATACTGTTCTCCACATACTGTTCTCAACAACAAAACGTTAGAAAGTTGTGAACATTTATGCTAAAGACTATCAATGGGAAAGATAAAGATGAGACAAAAAAGACAAGCTTGCAGAAGAAATTTTCAAGGATGGTAACACTAGTGTAAACATCTGTAGAACTTATATCACAACTTTAAGGTACAGGCTACCTAATTACATAGGAAACTTTGTCAGCTGAGCTTCATTATCATAGCATTTCATTGTATCAAAAATAGAGATTGAACAGAAAGCTTGGTTACTTGTTTCTGGACAGCTTGTAAACATGGAATGTTTTGTTCTGAAACACTCTAGTGAAGTGTGCTATATAAGGAGCCAGATTTCTTTTTATCTCTTCAAAGGAGTGAGGGTGGCCTGCAGGTTTCAAATTGGGATCATTCTCTCCTGGGCCATCCATTGTGTGTCCATTAGCAATGTCCAACATGTCCCTCAGACAGCAGCCCCGGCAGTGCCTTCACTTGTAGCAGAAGCTGTCTTTCAGGATTACATAGTCAGTGCCAAAGGATCTTAGGAGGTCATGCACTTCCTCTGGAGACCTCTTTGCATATACCTGATAAACCACTCTGGTTCACTCCCTCAGGACTTTGTGTTTGCAGTGTGGGTGGTTGGTTAAGATCCTTCCCATGCACAGCTTGACTCCGGCCAGCAGCTGCATGCTTCCAGCAAACACTGCCTTCCTTGGAGTGTCAGTGTTAATCCCGTTCATCAGCTCCACTGTATCTGGATCATAGAATTCTCTCAACTTGGAAGGTTCATCCATCATTCCTGACCAGAACTTATAACAAAGATACAACAGTATTTGTATTGGTACCAAATATTGCATTATACATATCTTTTTGGATTGTAAAGATGGACTAGCTTCAGAAGTAATGCCCGTATTTCATGGCTGCATAAGCCAAAAGATGCAAATAGACACATATGTGACATCCAAAGGTACTTCATTCTCATTGTACTCAATGCCAAGAATCCAAACAGAATAGCATGCATTAAGTTGTAGGCAGTTTCAGGTTTCAGTTCAATTGTGCTTTTTTCCATTTTACAATGGATTGTTGATTTGTAGAATCACTGAGATTATGAAGGGCAATGGCAATAGCTACCATCACTGTGATGGACAGAACAAATAGGTAAGCATTAAAAAGCAGAGTATCTGAAAGCCTTTCAAATACATTAAAAGGCAGGAGGCCAAATGCTTCTTCACACAGATACAGATTTGCATCAAAATCCCTTGTTGCTCCAAACCCAAACTTTGCCTTCAAAAATTTAAATATGTGCTCATCTGACTTCAGGTTAAGAATTTTCTTTATAATGTTGAAAAAAAAGTTTCCAGTTTTCAGATTTTTCTGAACTTTTCTTGCAATTAGCACTGAAAGGTTAAAGCTGATAAGCAATGATCCAAGAATCATGGAATTAAAAAACTGAGAAGTGCAGATGAGGAGTAAACTTGTTATCTGTATACCATACAGCCATGTCGCCTTAACTGCCAGAAGCATGTCCAAAGAGTTCAGTATGAACAGTGCTAATGCTTGCATCAGCATCATAAATTGATTCAATTGCCATGTCAGGATAAAGAGAAAAGTTGATATGAAAATGGCAAGAAGTATCCACCTTTCAGAAAGAGGCTGTAATTTTGGTCTCAGAAAGTATGTAACTGCTGCTATCTGAATTGCAAAGAATGGCAGCTTCCAATTCTCCCTCAATGGAATGATAAACTCAACTCTTGTGGTCTATAGAATAGACTATTTGTGACATACCAGAAAGCTGCTAATAATCCCGATAGCCATGTACCACTAACGGGCCAGCTAGTTACATAAAGCATTGTCACATAGATTGCCTGTAGTTCAAATAAAGTGTAAATATAAAAATAAACTGGCTCTAAATATTTCTGTATAGGAAGAACTCTATACAAAATACTGAGAAAAACCTCTTGGTAAATATTCATTCATTAAAGGAGGTTAATTGTCCTCATAGATTCAGTTTTATTATCATATATTAAGCCATGTAAACCTTCCTTGAGGGTTGGAGCCTGCAGCATTTGCTTGTAGTAGGAGTAATCAAGTCCACATTCTGTTCTGAATGAGGTTTCTTGCTCCACTTCCAGATGGCAATTTGTTTTCCAACTTCACATTTTCTTCTTGTGCTGAAAAATCCTCAGAAACTTCTTCAGTTTTTATTCCTTTTCTTTGCCAGATGGACACCATGATGTCAAAGACTTACATGCATTGTTCTTCCAACCTTCCTGCAGCTGCTCAGCAGTCTTCACATGCACTCCAGGGGGGCAAGGAGGCCAGCTGGTGGGCAAGGGCTGCTGGAGGTGGGGCCACCCAGAGATAAAAGAGGACCAGGAGTGGCCAACATAACAGTTTTGACAATTTCTAGGTAAAGGTTATGGTGTAAGTGTTTTTCCAGATCAAAAAGAAGTGCATAGGAGTGAATGAAACATCTTTTTCACTAAGTTGTCAAAACTGATATATCAAAACTGATACATCGAGGGTGGGGCAAGATGGCAGAGTGGTGAGTGAAGTGGGCCCCCTCCCCTTAATCTGTAATGAGAGTCCCCTTCCCCTTCAACTGGTAATGACTGCAAAGTAAACATTAAGCCTTGAGAAGAAGGGAGTGAAACTGTGCCATTTTAGGGAGTGAGACTTGCAGATATACGTATTAGCCAAGCGTAACCATTTCAATAATTAACCATTGCACCGGCCTTGAGAAAAATTTCTCAACCTTGTTAAAGATCTTAAGCACCCATTAATTAACCGCCGACTCTGCTTTTGTCAAAGCAGCTTGCTTGCATTTTCAGGATGTGGTTTCTGCCTATATTAGTCTCAAGCACTCTCAGGTGGGGGCTGCTGCTTGCTGAACTCCCTGCGCTGAGTGAGAGACGGCAGCCGCCGGTCAGCTAATAAAGGCTCTTTAAATTCTGTTTGGCTGTCTCGTACTTTAACTCATGGGCACCGTAACATTTGGAGGCCCCAGTGAGAATTCCCTCGGGGTTCGCCGAGGTTTATCAGTTGAGACAAGGTCCAACTGCCAGTCCTCCCCCAGGGGGGCGTGCTGAGAGATGCTCCTCAGCCCCAGCAGAGAACTGAGTGGTCAGGCCTCAAGATTCGAAAATCTGCCTCTGGAGCCATCTGGACTTGGGCCCACAATGGTAAGAGATCTCTAATCTGGTCTGGTGGGGTACCCCTTTAGGGTCTTTAGGAGGGCTGGACTGAGTCATAACTCCAAGACCCGGCCTCAGACCACGACGGTGGCCGGTGGCCTCAGGTTCAGATTTTGGTTCAGTTCGGAATTGGTCTCTTAGCGCAGACCTAGTCTCTGTTTTGTGTTTTGTTGTTAGTGTCTTTGTTCTGTTCTGTTTCTGTTTTGCCAACCATCAGTCTTGCAATGGGTCAGTCTCCATCTGCTTCTGCTTGCTCTCCATTGCAGTGTTTCTTAAAAAATTCTCAGGACTTCTGCCCACGAGCTGCAGGATCAGGTGCCACGGTCAACCCAGAAACTCTCCAGGCCCTTTGCGAGCTTGAATGGCCAACTTTTCCAGACTCTAATCGGCCCCCCGAGGGCACCCTAAATTTGCCAATTGCTTTTCAGGTTCAAAGAGTTATTTATGGAAGACCAGGACATCTGGATCAGATTCCCTATATTGAAACCTGGATCGACGTCCTCGCTGACCGCCCCAAATGGCTTAAAAATTTCTCACCACCTAAACTGTTTAAAGCATGAAATGTGCTTGTTCTAAAGGGGCCACCCAAAAGGTCCCTGGTCCTCGACTCCCCACAGGATAGTCCCCCCTTGTCACAGCCCCCACCTTATTCTGCAGGGCCCTCTGCCTCCAGCCCAGGGTCCTCTGCCTCCAGCCCAGGGCCCTCTGCCCCTAGCCCAGGGCCCTCTGCCTCCAGCCTGGGGCCCTCTGCCTCTAGCTCAGGGCCCTCTGCCCCTAGCCCAGGGCCCTCTGCCTCCAGCCCAGGGCCCTCTGCCTCCAGCCCAGGACCCTCTGCCTCTAGCTCAGGGCCCTCTGCCCCTAGCCCAAGGCCCTCACCTCCCAGTCCAGGACCCTCCGTTCTTAGCCCAGGGCCCACTGCCTCCAGCTCAGGGCCCCCTACCCTAAGTACAGAAGGATCCCTCATTCCCACTCTGGATTCTACCATGCCCCCGACAACTCTCTCCAGAACCCCCCACACCCGTTCCGGGAATTCATATGGACCACATGGTCAGGTCCTTATCCCTGCTCAATTACCCCTGAGACAAGTCATTCAAGGACCACCTGAAAACCCAAAACCCTTTATGGTCTATGTTCCTTTTTCCACCAGCGACCTGTACAACTGAAAAAATCAAAACCCCTAAGGACTAATCTCTTTGTTAGAATCTGTTTTCTTTACCCATCAGCCCACATGGGATGACTGTCAACAACTGCTGCAGACCCTTTTCACATCAGAGGAGAGAGAGAGAATCCATGCCCAGGGACGGAAACTAGTCGTAGGGCCAGATGGTCTGTCAACCATAGAAGTAGACCATCTCAAGGCTGTTTTTCCCTTCACCCAACCCTGGTGGGACTCTAACACTGACCAAGGTAAGGAGGCTCTCAAACAGTCCTGCCAGACTCTAATGGGGGCTCTCTGAGCAGCAGCACAGAGGCCTATGAATATGTCCAAGGTAACTGAGGTGATGCAGGGGGCCACTGAGTCCCCTGCCACTTTTCTAGAGCGCCTCCAGGAGGCTTACCAGTTATATACCCCTATAGATCCGGAGGTGCCAGAAAACAGGTGAGCAATTAATATTGCCTTTGTCGCCCAGTCAGCCCCAGATATAAGAAAAAAGTTACAAAAGTTAGAAGGCTTTGAGGGAAAAGCACTGAGCGAGTTGGTGGAGGTTGCTCAATGAGTCTTCAATAATAGAGAAAGTTCCAAAGACTTAAACAAAACAAATGGTGAAGGTTCTACTTGCCATGAGTGAAGACCAAATGTGGAATAAAAACTGAGGAGGGGGCCAGAATTTTGGAGGAAAGTGCGGGGGAGGAAATAGGCCATCCAGCGGGAGAGCAGGGCAAAAGGGGCCCCCTCTAGGCCAAAACCAGTGCACCTTCTGTAAGGAACAGGGGCTTTGGAAAAACAAGTGCCCAAAAAAATCCTACCCAGGGCTGCCAAAGGTTCTCCTCAAGAAGGAAGATTGATGGGGCTGGGGCTCCACCCTTGGCCCCCAGGAGCCCAGGGTCACTCTTACAGTAAGGGGCTGAAACGTTGACTTTTTAGTGGACACTGGGGCGACTTTCTCTGTACTCCAAGAAGCAGAAGGCCCTTTATCACAAAAACAGACCCCGATCCAGGGGGCCACTGGAGGAATCAAGTCCTATCCATGGACACAGGCCCAAATAAGTAACTTAGGGGAGAAAACCATTACTCACTCTTTCTTAGTTATGCCTGAATTCACCTACCTTCTAGTTGGCCACAACTTGCTCCACAAACTGCGAGCAACCATCTCCTTCTGAGACAAAGGGCCAGAAGTAAACTTCCCAAAGCAACTGAGTTCCATCTTAATTACCTGCCCTCTGTCCGAAGAGTACCTCCTCCTAGCCAGGGAGGATACTAATAAACAAAATGCTGAACTCTTAGTGAAGTGGCAAAAAGAAATACCAGAGGTGTGGGCAGAGACGAACCCCCCAGGGCTGGCTGGCCACCAACCCCCCATCATTGTTCAGCTCCTAAGCAGTGCCACACCTGCCTGGGTCTGGCAGTACCCAATGAGCTACCAAGCTAAAAAAGGAATAGTTGTCCATATTAGGAGACTAAGGGAAGTGGAGATCCTTGTGCCTTGCAAGTCCCCTTGGAATACCCCACTCCTACCTGTTCAGAAACCAGGGACTGAGGACTTCAGGCCAGTACAAGACCTACGAGAGTGTGGAGTGAGAGATGGCAGCCACTGGCCAGCTATTAAAGGCTCTTTAAATTCTATTTGGCTGTCTTGTACTTTAACTCACGGGCACCGTAACAGTGAGGAGCAGAATTTCGTCTCTCCCCTAGAGCAGCTGGCAATTACCCAAGAACTATATGAAACAGTGTTTTCGGGGTCTCCAGTAACCAGTCACACATCGGACACAAGTTTGGAATTGGAGGAAAAGCTGAGATCTCAGCGAACATTGTAAGTTCCCCGGACCAGGGGTCTGACACCCCTCTCCACCCAGACCTCACAGACTGTCTTGCTGCTGACTCCCTGAAAGGGGGGGGGGGGACAAAAAACAGCAATCTGCTGAGGGCAAGAAGGGAGGCTCAACCCAGCCTCAACTGCAGAATTAATTAACAAATTAATTAACTAATTTTGGGATCTGGGGTGCTAAAGAAGGGCTGGGCTCTGAGAAGTGGGGGCATGTAAAAGCAGGCACCCATTCCCAGACACCAAATAAAGCCATTTTTTCCCTACATTTTGTCCCTTCTGGCTTCTCATTGATCCCTTATCTTTTTGCATTTCAATAGCCCCTGGCAGGGGTGGAACTGAAGCTGTTGGAGAGTAATTATCATACAATAGCCCAAAGTATATCTTTAAATGCTCTATTCTGACACTGACAGAACTTCCAGGCTGGGGAAACACTTTTAAAAGAGACTTTTTTTTTTTCTTTTTTCTTTTTCTTGTTTTTCTTTTCTATTTTTTTTAATCTAGAAGTAATATATGTGGTTATTTTCTATCAGAAAGCCCAGGTTGAGGGACTAGGCTGGGCTTGGGGGGAGACAAAGAACCCACAGTGTCTTTGAGTTCTGTATTCACTACTGAAGGTCTCCACCCCCGTCTTTAATTGGCAACTCAGGCTGACCAAGGAATCTACCTGGAGAGGCCCCAAAGAGGAGAGGGAAGAAGGGAATAGTGCCCCTGAGAGATAACTGGAGTTCTGAGGATTGGGAGAGTGGAGGGAGGTCCAGCTCAACTGGCAGTCCTCCATTTGGGAACTCAGACCCCAGGGGCTGGAATTCAGATTCTGGCTTCAGTCAGCCATGCCCCTGACAGGATCAGAGTCACCAGGAGAACTAAAGTCTACATACCTCCTTACACTGGTGGGGGAGCTGTGGGCTGGCAAGCACCACCTGCTGGACAGGAGAGGAAAAGCACCAATTATAAAGGCCTCATAGGAGGGTCTTATTCTCAGGAAAACTCCATATAATAAGACCTGGGCCTCACTAGACTGGGAAAATCTGACTAGGGTCAACCATATCTGAGGAGACCCACTCACAAAAAGGTTACATAGAGGCAGAGCAAGAAACAGAAAAAACAAGAGGGGGAAAATGCTGATCAACTAAATAGAACCTAAGTTAGAGGTCCAGAATATGTTGAACTGAATAACAGAGGCCAGAGAACAAAGCCAACAAACAAGAAAACCACTAGGTAAAAGCTAGAAAACAAGCTCCAAAATAAACTAATCAAGAAAATCAGATGCCTAGACAACTTAAGATAACAAGCCATACCAGGAAACATGAAAATATGGACCAGCCAAAGGAACAAACTAATAGCTCAGCTGAGATACAGGAGTGGAGGCAACTAATGCTAAATAAATTTGATGAAATGAAGGAAGATATAGGAAAAGAGCTGAAGGATGTAAAGAAGACACTGGATGACCATAAAGAAGAATTCATAAACTTAATAAAACAAATGGCAGAACTCATGGGAATGAAGGTCACAATGGAGTAGATGAAAAACACAATGGAGGGACACAACAGTAGATTTGAACAGGCAGAAGAAAGGATCAGTGAACTGGAAGACAGGTCATTCAAATTCATACACACAAAAGAACAGATGGTGAAAAAAAAGGAAAAATATGAGCAGGACCTTAGGGAGCTGAGTGACAAAATGAAATGCACAAATATATGTGTTATGGGTATCCCAGAAGGAGAAGAGAGGGGAAAAGGGGCAGAAAGGGTAATAGAAGACATATTCACTGAAAATTTTCCAACTCTTATAAAAGACAGAAAATTAGAGATTCAAGAAGTACAATGTCCCCCAAATAGAATAGATCCCAATAGACCTACTCCAAGACACTTACTGGTCAGATTGTCCAATGTCAAAGACAAAGAGAGGATTCTGAAAGCAGCAAGAGAAAAGCAATCCATCACATACAAGGGAAGGTCAATAAAACTATGTACAGATTTCTCCACAGAAACCATGGAGGCAAGAAGACAGTGGCATGATATATTTAAGATACTGAAAGAGAAAAACTGCCAACCAAGAATTCTATATCCAGCAAAACTTACCTTCAAAAATGAGGGAGAGATTAAAACATTTTCAGACAAACAGACACTGAGAGAGTTTGTGAATAAGAGACTGGCACTACAAGAAATACTAAAGGGAGTGCTACAGGCTGATAGGAAAAGACAGGAGAGAGAGAGTTGGAGAAGAGTGCAGAAATGAAGATTATCAGGAAAGGTAAAAGGAGAGGAAAAAATAAGATATGACATATAAATTCCAAAAAACAAAATGGTAGTAGAAAGAACTGCCCTTACAGTAATAACACTAAATGTAAATGGATTAAATGCCCCAATAAAAAGACACAGACTGGCAGAATGGATTAAAAAACAGGACCCATCTATATGCTGTCTACAAGAAACTCACTTTAGACACAAGGACAAACATAGACTGAAAGTGAAAGGTTGGAAAAAGATATTTCATGCAAACAACAACCAGAAAAAAGCGGGAGTAGCTATATTAATATCAGACAAGTTAGACTTCAAAAGCAAAACAATTAAAAGAGACAAAGAAGGAAACTATATATTAATAAAAGGATCAATTCATCAAGAAAACATAACAATCATAAATATTTATCCACCAAGCCAGAATGCCCCAAAATTCATAAGGCAAACACTGCGATCACTGAAAGGAGAAATACATACCTTTACAATAATAGTTGGAGACTTCAATACACCACTTTCATCAATGGATAGAACATCTAGACAGAGGATCACTAAAGAAACAGAGATGTTGAATTGTATGATAAATGAACTAGACTTGACAGACATCTATAGAACACTACATCCAACAACAGCAGGATACACTTTTCTCTCAAGTGCTCATGGAACATTCTCTAGGATAGAGCACATGTTGGGTACAAAGCAAGTCTCAACAAATTTAAAAATACTGATATTATACAAAACACTTTCTCAGACCACAATGGAATGAAGTTGGAAATAAATAAAAGACAGAAGATCATAAAATTCACAAACATATGGAGGCTAAACAACACCCTCTTAGAAAACCAGTGAGTAAAGGAAGAAATTACAAGAGAAATTGGTAAATACCTTGAGGCAAATGACAATGAAAACACAACTTATCAAAACTTATGGGATGCAGCAAAGGCAGTGCTGAGAGGGAAATTTATTGCCCTAAATGCCCATGTTAAAAGAGAAGAGAGAGCAGAAATTGAAGGGTTAACTGCTTACCTGGAGGAATTAGAGAAAGAACAGCAAACTATCCCCCAAAGCAAGCAGAAGGGAAGAAATAACAAAGATTAGAGCAGAAATAAATGCAATTGAGAACAGGAAAACAATAGAGAGAATCAACAAAACCAGAAGTTGGTACTTTGAGAAAATCAATAAAATTGATGGACCACTGGCTAGGCTAACAAAAAAAAAAAAAAAAAGAGAGAGAGAGAGCAGATGCAAACAAACGCAATCAGAAATGGGAAAGGAAATATAACTACCAACCCTGCAGAAATTAAGGAGATAATCAGAAGACACTATGGGCAACTATATGCTAATAAACTAGACAACTTAGACGAAATGGACAACTTCCTAGAAAAGCATAAACAACCAACATTAACTCAAGAATAAATAGATGACCTCAACAAACCAATCACAAGTAAAGAGATTGAGTCAGTCATCAAAAAGCTCCCAAAAAGGAAAAGCCCAGGACCAGATGGTTTCACATGTGAATTCTACCAAGCATTCAAGAACAAATTAGTACCAATCCTGCTCAAACTCTTCAAAAAAGTTGAAGCAGAGGGAAAGCTACCTAACTCTTTCTATGATGCCAACATCACCCTAATAGATAAAGATACTACAAAAAAAGAAAATTATAGACCAATTTCTTTAATGAATATAGATGCAAAAATCCTCAACAAAATACTTGCAAATTGAATCCAGCAGCACATTAAAAGAATTATACAACACGACCAGGTGGGATTTATTCCAGGTATGCAAGGCTGGTTCAACACAAGAAAATCAATTAATGTAATACACCACATCAATAAATCAAAGCAGAAGAACCACATGATCATCTTGATTGATGCAGAAAAGGCATTTGACAAAATTCAACATCCTTTCCTGATGAAAACACTTCAAAGGATAGGAATAGAAGGGAACTTTTTCAATATGATAAAGGCAATATATGAAAAACCCACAGCTAACATCACAGTCAATGAGGAGAGACTGAAAGATTTTCCTCTAAGATCAGGAACAAGACAGGGATGCCAACTATCACCATTGTTATTCAACATTGTGCTGGAAGTTCTAGCTAGAGCAATTAGGCAAGAAAAAGAAATAAAAGGCATCCAAATTGGAGAAGAAGAAGTAAAACTTTCACTATTTGCAGACGACATGATTCTATATGTAGGAAATCCAGAAAAATCTACAGCAAAGCTACTAGAACTAGTCAATGAATACAGCAAAGTGGCAGGCTACAAGATCAACATGCAAAAATCTGTAGTATTCCTATACACAAGTAATATGCAACAAGAGTAGGAAATCAAGAAAAAAATCCCATTTACAATAGCAACCAAAGGAATCAAGTATTTAGGAATAAATTTCACCAAGGACACAAAAGACCTTTACATAGAAAACTATAAGAAACTGCTAAAAGAAATTGAACAAGACCTAAAAAAAAATGGAAGAACATACCATGTTCATGGATTGGAAGGCTAAATACAGTTAAGATGGCAATTTTACCTAAACTGATTTACAGATTCAATGCAATACCAATTCAAATCCCAAGAATTTACTTTACAGAAATAGAAAAACAAATAACTAAATTTATTTGGAAGGGTAAGGTGCCTCAAATAGCCAAAAATATCTTGAGAAAGAGGAATGAAGTGGGAGGTCTCACATTACCTGACTTTGAAGCATATTACAAAGCTACAGTGCTCAAAACAGCATGGTACTGGCATAAGGACAGATATACTGATCAATGGAATCGACTTGAGCATTCAGAAGTAGACCCTTGCATCTATGGACAACTGATCTTTGATAAGGCAGTGAAGCCAAAGCAACTGGGAAAGAGCAGCCTGTTCAATAAATGGTGTGTGGAGAACTGGATATCCATTTCCAAAAGAATGAAAGAGGATGTCCATCCCACACCTTATACCAAAATTAACTCAAAGTGGATCAAAGACCTAAACATTAGCACCAAGACCATAAAACTCTTAGAAGAAAATGTAGGGCAATATCTTAAAGATCTTGTGATAGGAGGTGGTTTCTTAGACCTCATACCCAGGGTGCGAGCAACCAAAGAACAAATAGACAAATGGGATCTCCTCAAAATTAAACACTTTTGTACATCAAAGGACTTTGTCAGAAAAGTAAAATGGCAACCTACACAATGGGAGATGATATTTGGAAACCACATATCAGATAAGTGTTTACTATCCCAAATATATAAAGGAATCCTGCATCTCAATAACAGAAAGACAAACAATCCAATTTAAAAATGGGCAAAAGACATGAACAGACATTTTTCTGAAGAGGAAATAAAAATGGCTCAAAAACGTATGAAAAAATGCTCAACTTCACTAGCTATTAAGGAAATGCAAATCTAAACCACAATGAGATATCATCTCACACCTACCAGAATGGCCATTATCCAAAAAACAGAAAATGACAAGTGCTGGAGAGGATGTGGAGAAAGAGGCACACTTATTCATTGTTGGTGGGAATGTAGAATGGTGCAACCACTCTGGAAGACAGTATGGAGGTTCCTCAGGAAGCTAAATATAGATTTGCCATATGACCCAGCTATTCCATTGCTATGTATATACTCAGAGGAACTGAAACTTAAGACACAGACATTTGTAAACCAATGTTTATTGCAGCATTATTCACAATTGCCAAGAGATGGAAACAGCCCAAATGTCCATCAAAGGACGAGTGGATAAACAAACTGTGGTGTATACACATGATGGAATATTATGCAGCTGTAAGACAGAACAAAGACATGGATCATGTAATAATGTGGATGAACCTTGAGGACATTATGTTGAGTGAAGTTAGCCAGAAACAAAAGGACAGATTCTGTATGGTCTCACTAATATGAACAGACATTAATGAACAAACTTTGGGAGTTAAAAGCTGACAACACAGGTGACCAGGAGATAGAAAGGGGGCAGAAACCAGCCATTTAATGCTGAAGGACTATAGAATGTTTAGGATTGATTGCATAGATCCAGAAATAGATTCCATAATACTGTGTGATGGTAGCACAGTATTGTAAGTACATTGAACAAAGATGTCTGTGAGTAAAGCTGAAAGAGGTGGGATAGGAGAATGTATGACACCAGAGGTAAAGATAGATGATAAAGACTGGGACTGTATAACATGGCAAAAACTGGAGCTGCCAATGACTGTTACTAAATATACAAATATAAAAGTGTTTTTGCATGTGGGAAAGCAAATGAATGTCAACCATGTAGAGAGTTGAAAAGGGGATGGTATTCAGGAAAAAAACATAATCAAGGCAAACTGGAGTCTATGGTCAACAGTAACATTGCAATATACCTCCATTAAATGTAACAAAGGCAATATGCCAATGCTAAATGTATATGAGAGGGGTATATAGGGGAGGAATACGGGATTCTTGGTAGTGGTGTTATTTGCTGTCCTTACTAGTATATTGTGTTGCATGACATGTTATTTTTCTTTTCATCATTTTTTTTCTTATTGCTAAAAAAAACAATTTTTCTTGTAGTAATCAGTATGTTCAAGTGCTGATTGAGGTGATAAATGTACAATTTTATGATGGTACCATGAACAACTGATTGTACACTGTGGATAAATGTATGGTATGTGAATATAACTCTATAAAATTGTAGGAAAATATATATAGAGATTAAAAGTGTTGGAGAAAACATGGTGAGAGGGATGATGCCTCACAAATATGGACTAACTACAATGTGTAAACTCAGAATTGAATCTTAGAACATAGCCTAACATGGACATAATAATTGTAATAATCCCTAGATTGTAAGCTCTTAGAGCAGTTAACTCTATCCCTGAATTGTAATGCCTATCTCCAAACTTTGAGATGTTGATCCCCGAGCATGAAACCTGATTGGTCTCTGGAACAATGCATATCTCTGCAACACCTGAAACTCAGAGCTAGAGCTCAGCAGATATGAATGTCAGTATTAGTGCATA
This sequence comes from Choloepus didactylus, assembly GCF_015220235.1. Classification (NCBI taxonomy): domain Eukaryota; kingdom Metazoa; phylum Chordata; class Mammalia; order Pilosa; family Megalonychidae; genus Choloepus; species Choloepus didactylus. The sequence goes on along the minus strand of NC_051329.1, from coordinate 30,144,329 downwards.
CAGCCACTGTCAAAAAAAAAAAAAAAAAAAAAGCTGAAAAAGAGCCCAGACTTCAATTAGTGATATGAATGAAGCAGGTCTGGTTAAGACCAGGGCAAGCCAGGCCAAAGGGTAAAGGTTGAAACTGATTGTGTTTTAAAACTTCAACTTCCATATGAGACCAAGGGAAGAGATACCTATTTTGTACAGGATCTAAATTTTCTAAACAGTACAACTCTACAGTCAATTTGTTCAAACACCACAATTGCATGGAACTTTGAATAGGAAGTGAGATATGGTAGGTTAGTATCGGCTGGAGTGAAATAGTGACACATCCCGGAGTAATTTGGGCAGATAATAAAAAATATATTTACAGCCTCCCCCTCCCCAGCCCCGAGGATCTGGGGGAAGGTGCAGATGTGTTGGACATCCTCACCTGGACTGGTGTTGATGTTGTCACAAACATTGGGACTGGCGGTTTGATGTGCTGAGCCCTCAATCATGGGACTTGCCCTTATGAAGCTCGTTACCAAAAAGCAGAGTCTAAACTTGTATGTAATTGTGCCTAACAGTCTCCCCCTGAGTACCCCTTTGTTGCTCAGATGTGGCTCTCTCTCTCTCTAACTGAGCCATCTCGACAGGTGAAGTCACTGCCCTTCCCCCTATGTGGGACCCGATTCCCAGAGTTGTAAATCTCCCTGGCAATGCATAATATGACTCCCAGGGATGAATCTGGACCCAGCATCATGGGACTGAGAGTATCTTCTTGACCAAAAGGGAGATGCAAAATGAGATGAAATAGTTTCAGTGGCTGAGAGATTTCAAATGGAGTCGAGGGGTCATTCTGGTGGACATTCTTATGCACTATATAGATAACACCTCTTAGGTTTTAATGTATTGGAATAGCTAGAAGTAAATACCGGAAACTACCAAACTCCAACCCAGCAGTCTGGACTCCTGGAGACAATTATATAATAATGTAGATTACAAGGGGTGACAGTGTGATTTTGAAGACCTTGTGGATCACACCCCCTTTAGCTAGTGTATGGATGAGTAGAAAAATGGGGATAAAAACTAAAGGACAAATGGGGTGGGATAGGGGGATGATTTGGGTGTTCTTTTTTCACTTTTATTTTTTATTCTTGTTCTGGTTCTTTCTGATGTAAGGAAAATGTTCAGAGATAGATTGTGGTGATGAACGCATAACTATGTTATCATACTGTGGACAGTGGATTGTACACTATGGATGATTGTATGGTGTGTGAATGTATTTCAATAAAACTGAATTCAATTAAAAAAACTGATACATCAAAAACTGATATATCAAAACTGATATATATATATATATATATATCAAACATTGATATATCAAAACTGCCAAAATACATTCAAAGTATTCTAGGTCAATGTACTGGTCTATGTTTTTCTGACTCAAGAAAAGTGCATGAAAATGAATGAAACAGTGATTTAGTTTTCAAAACTGATCAACATACCAATTTCAAAGACTTCTGGGTGAATGTTCTGATGTTGTTTTTCTGGCTAAAGAGAAGTGAACAGAAGTGACTGTAAGAGCTATTTTACTCAGTTTGCCAAACAGAACACCATATTAGATTCACAGACACTTAGGTCAATGTTCTGTTTTAAGTGATTTTGGGTGCAAGAGAAGTGCATAGAAATGAATGAAACTGCTATTTCACTCAGTTTCCAAAACATAGCAATATACAACTTCCCAGACTTATAGGTTAATATTCTTCTGTAACTGTTTTTTGGCTCAAGAGAACTGCACAGAGAGAGGTTGGGAAAGATGGCGGCATAGAGAGGAATAGAAGCTAAGTAGTCCCCCTGGAACAACTACAAAAAAACAGAAACAACTAGTAAATAATACAGAATAACTGCGAGGGGACAAACAAGACCATCCACTTATCATACACCAACCTGAATTGGGAGGAATGCCCAAGAACACAGCATAAAATCTGTAAGTAAAACCTGCAGATCCAAGTCATGAGACCCCCTCCCTCACAGCCTGGGCTGCAAAGCCTTGTGGTACCAGAGACAAGCTCTCTCCCAGAAAGTGAATATAGCTCAGCTGAGCTCCAACTGGGGTTTTAAGTAGCTAGTGTGAACTTCTCACTAAAAGTATGAATCCCCAAAAAACAGGCAGAGGCTTTGAGTGATGACTGACCTTGGAGAGCCAGAGGGTCACCTTGGACTGGGTCTGAAGGAGACTATCTGTTTCTTTTTTGGCTCAGTGGAGAAAGCCCCAGTCATTTTCAGTTTCCAGGGCTGTGACTCAGGGAAGGGTGGAGAGCCTGGGGGAACACAGCCATACCTCCTCACACCAACCAAGAATTATAGGCTAACAGGCATCACCTGCTGGGCAGAAAACACAGTGACCTCAGGCATCACAGGGTGGAGCAATTTTCTAAGACACATCCTCAGGGAAACCAGATACTGAATATTTCTTCCCTATGGGATCTGAGCCTGTTCTGGTCTGAGAAAACCTGATTTGGATAACCAAGGAAACCAAGCCTAGACAACAGAAAATTACAACCTACACTAAGAAAAACAAAGTTATGGCCCAGTCAAAGGAACAAACATACACTTCAACTGAGATACAGGAATTTAAACAACTAATGCTAAATCAATTCAAAAAGTTTAGAGAAGACATTGCAAAAGAGACAGAGGCTGTAAAGGAAACACTGATCATATATAAGGCAGAAATCGAAAGTTCAAAAAAACAACTAGTAGAATCTATGGAAATGAAAGGCACAACACAAGAGATGAAAGACACAATAGAAACATACAACAGCAAATCTCAAGAGGCAGAAGAAAACACTCAGGAACTGGAGAACAAAACACCTGAAAGACTACATGCAAAGGAGCAGATGGAGAAAAGAATGAAAAAATATGAGCAACATCTCCAGGAACTCAAGGATGAAACAAAGTACAATAATGTATGTATCACTGGTGTCCCAGAAGGAGAAGACAAGAGAAAAGGGGAAGAAGCAATAATAGAGGAAATAATTAATGAAAATTTCCCATCTCTTGTGAAAGACATAAAATTACAGATCCAAGAAGTGCAGTGTACTCCAAACAGAAGAGATATGAATAGGCCTATGCCAAGACACTTAATGATCAGATTATCAAATGTCAAAGACAAAGAGAGAATCCTGAAAGCAGCAAGAGAAAAGCAATCCATTACGTACAAAGGAAGCTTAATAAGACTATGTGTAGATCTCTCAGCAGAAACCATGGAGGCAAGAAGGAAGTGGTGTGATATATTTAAGATACTGAAAGAGAAAAACCACCAACCAAGAATCCTATATCCAGCAAAGCTGTCCTTCAAATATGAGGGAGAGCTCAAAATATTTTCTGACAAACAGACAATGAGAGACTTTGTGAACAAGACACTCACCCTACAGGAAATACTAAAGGGAGCACTACAGAGTGATAGAAGACAGGAGTGCATGGTTTGGAACACAATTTTGGGAGATGGTAGCACAACAATGTAAGTACACTGAACAAAGGTAACTATGAATACGGTTGAGAGAGGAAGGTGGGGAGCATGTGAGACACCACAAGAAAGGAGGAAAGATAAAGAATGGGACTGTGTAACTTGGTGAAATCTAGAGTATTCAACAATTGTGATAAAATGTACAAATATGTTCTTTTATGAGGGAGAGCAAGCAAATGTCAACCTTGCAAGGTGTTAAAAATGGGGAGGCATTGGGGGAAGGATGCAATCAGCATAAACTAGAGACTGTAACTAATAGAATCATTGTATTATGCTTCCTTTAATGTAACAAAGGTGATATACCAAGGTGAGTGCAAGTAAGAGGGGGGGAATGGGGGAGGGATGTTAGACACTTGACATTGGTGGTATTGTCTGATTCTTTATTCTACTTTGATTTAAGGTTATTTTTCCTTTTGCTGCTTCCTAGCTGTCATTTTTTTTCCCTTTCTTTTGCCCCTCTACCTTCTTTGGCTCTCCCTCCTGACTTGTGGAAGAAATGTAGATTCCCTTATATAGATAGTGGCGAAGGTGGTGAACACATAAATATATGACCATAGAGAGAACTATCGATTATTTACTTAGGATGGAATGTATGGTGAGTGAACAAAACCATATTTTTTTTAAAAAATGGGTTAATGACAAAACCTTGAGGGCAATATCCTGAGTGAAATAAGCCAGACACATAGGGACAATTATTGCAGGGTCTCACTGATAGGAACTAATTATAATATGTAAACTCATAGACATGAAATATAAGGTACCAAGATATAGGATGAGGCTTAAGAATGGGGAGTGGTTGCTTAGTATGAGCAGAATATTCAATTAGGATAAACTTAAATGTTTGGAAATGAACAGGGGTGTTGGTAGCAAGATGTGAGAATAACTAACAGCACTGAATGGTGTGTGAATGAGATGGAAAGGGGAAGCTCAGAGTCATATATGTCACCAGAAGGAAAGTTGGAGGTCAAAAGATGGGAATGTATAAAACTAAATCCTATGGTGGGCAATGTCCATGATCAACTGTACAAATACTAGAAACTGCTTCCATGAACCAGAACAAATGTATGAGAATACAATTAGAAGTTAATAATGGAGGGGCATATAGGGAAGAAATATATACCTATTGCAAACTATATAGTATATATTAGTAGTATTTCAACATTTTTTCATAAACAGTAACAAATGTACTATACCAATACTATGAGTCAATAATTGAGGGGGGTTGGTTAGGGATAGGGGAAGATTAGAGTTTCCTTTTCTTTTTTTCTTTTTTCATCTTTCACTTTATTTCTTGTCTGGAGTAATGAAAAGTTTCTAAAAATTGAACAAAAATTAAGTGTGGTGGTGGATGCACAGCTGTATGAGGGTACCCAGGGGCAAGTGATTGTACACTTTGGACTTTTGGATAATTGTATGGTATCTGAACAATCTCAATAAAAATGAAAAAAAAGGAAAAAAAAGAACTGCACAGAATGGATGAAAAAACTATTTCACTTAGTTTGCAAAACTTAGCAACATACAAGTTTTGCAGACTACTATATGAATGTTTGGCTGAAAGTGGTTTTTGGCTCAAAAGAAATGCATAGAAGTGACAGCAAGAGCTAATTTACTTGGTTTGCCAACTGAGAAACGTAGCAGTTCTCAGACATCAAGGTGAAAGTTCTGATGTAAGTGATATCCTAGCTCAATGGAAGTGCATTGAAGCAAATGAAACTGCTATTTCACACAGTTTTCAAAACTGAGAAACATACCAGTTTTGCAGATTTGTAGTTGAGTATTCTGCTGTGATTGTTCTGGCTCAAAAGAATTGCATAGAAATGAAGGGAACAGGTAATTCACAGAGTTGTCTTACAGAGGTACATACCAGTTTCCAAAATTTCCAAGTAAATGTTATTGTGTAAGGGTTTTAGTGGCTCAAGAGAAGTGCACAGAAGCAAATGAAAGAACTATTAAACCCATTATGCAAAGCTGATCAACATACAAGTTTCACAGACCTCTAAGTGAATGTTGTGCTCTAAGTATTTTTCTGGCTCAAAGGAAGTGCATAGAAGTGACAGAAAGAGCTGTCTTTCTGTTTAACAAACTGAGCAACATAGTTTCACAGACATCTTGATGAATATCTGGTGTAAGTGAATTTCTGGCTAAATAGAAGTGCATACAAGCTAATTAAACTGCTTTTTCACTATGTTTCCAAAGTTTTGCAACATACAATTTTTGCAGCCTCCTAGGTGAATGTTCTGGCATAACTTTCTGGCTCACAAGGAGTGCATATAAGCAAATGAAATAGCTATTTCATTCAGTTTGCAAAGCTGAAGAAATACAAATTTCACAGACTTATAGATGAAGGTTTTTCTCTGGCTTGATTGATCTGCATAGACATGAATGAAAGAGATATTTCACTCAGGTTGCCAAACTGTGTAACAGCAGTTTCACAGACTTCTAGGAGAACATTCTGGTGTAAGTGATTTTCTAGATCAAGAGAAATGTGTAAATGTGAATGAAACAGCTATTTCACACAGTTTTCAAAACTGAGCAACCTATCAAGTTTTCCAATTTCTAGGTGAATGCTCTGGTGTGTTTTTCTGGCTCAAGAGAAGTGCCTATAAGCAAACAAACCACTATTTCACTCAGTATTCAAAACAAAGCCACATACCAATTTTGAAGACTTCTAGGTAAAAATGGTCTAATTGCTTTTCTGGTTCAAGGAAAGTACATAGATGCAAATGAAAGAGAAATTCCACACAGTTTTCAAAGTGAGCAAACTATGTAACATAGTTTTGGAGTCTGTTAGGTTCATGCACTGGAGCACATATCCTTCCTCAAGATAAGCACATAAAGATAATGAAACAGCTATTTCACTTAGTTTGCAAAATTGAGCAACATACGTGTTTCACACACATCTAGGTGAATGTACTGGTGTAAGAGTTTTTCTAGCTCAAGAGTAGCTCATAGAAATTAAAGAAATAGCTATTTCACTATGTTTTCAAAACTGTTCAACATACATGTTTCATAAGTTTCTAGGTGAATGTACTGGTGTAATTGTTTTCCTGTCTCATGTGAAGTGCATAGAAATGAATGAAACAGCTATGCCACTCAGATTGCAAAACTGAGCAAAATACAATTTTCACAGACTTATAGGTGAATGTTGTCATCTATGTATCTCAATAAGAGTGCACAGAAGTGTCTGAAAGAACTATTTTTCTCAGTTGACAAACTGAGGATGTAACAGTTTCACAGATATCTTGGTGAATATTCTGGTGTAAGTGAATTTCTGGCTCAACAGAAGTGCATACAAGCTAATTGAACTGCTTTTTCACTGTTTCCAAAACTTAGCAACATACAAATTTTGCAGCCTTCTAGGTGAATGTTCAGGCATAATTGTTTTTCTGGCTCAAAAGGAGTGCATACAAGTGAATTAAAAAGCTATTTCACTCAGTTTGCAAAACTGAGCAAAATACAAATTTTGCAGACTTATAGAAGAATGTTCTGTTTTTCTGGCTTGATTGACATGCATAGAAGCAAACAAAAGAGATATTTTACTCTGGGTTGCCAAACTGTGAAACATGGCAGTTTCACAGACTTCTAGGAGAATGTTCTGGTGTAAGTGATTTTCTAGTGCAAGAGAAGTGCATAAATGAGAATGAAATAGCTATCTTACACAGCTTTCAAAACTGAGCAACACACCAATTTTGCAGATTTCTAGGTGAATGTTCTGGTGTAAGTGTCTTTCTGACTCAAGAGAAGTGCCTATAAGTGAACACCTATTTCACTCAGTATTCAAAACAAAACCATATGCCAGTTTTGAGAACATCTAGGTAAATATTATGGTGTAATTGTTTTTCTGGCTTAAGGAAAGTGCCTAGATGCAAATGAAAGAGGTATTTCAGACAGTTTGCAACATACAAGTTTTGCAGACTTCTGGGTGAATGTTGTGCTATACATGCTTTTCTGACTCAAGTGAAGTGCACAGAAGATAATGAAAGAGCCATTTCACTCATTTTGGCTCAAGAGAAGTGCACACATGTTTGAAAGATGTATTTCACTCAGTTTGATGAAATGAGCAACATAGTTTTGTAGAATTCTAGGTGACTGTCCTGTTGTGTTTTTCTGGCTCAAAAGAATTTTATAAAAATGAATGAAAAGGCTATTTCACACAGTTTGCAAAACAGAGCAACATGCTAGTTTCAAAGACTCTTCTGTTAATGTCATGCTATATTTGTTTTATTGCCTCAGGTGAAAAACCTAGAAGATAATGAAACAGGTATTTCACTCAGTTTTCAAAACTAAGGAACATACCAGTTTAACATACTTACAAATGAGGTGATTATTCTTCTGTAAGTATTTTTGTGGCTCAAGAGAAGTACATAAGCATTTGAAAGAGATATTTCACTCTGTTTGGCAAAATGAGCAATATAACAGTGTCACAGACTTCTAGGGAAATATTATGTAAGTGGTGTGATTTTGTTGCTCAAGAGAAGACAATCATGAATGCAACACCTATTTCACAATTTTCAAAACTAAACAATATAGTGATTTCACAAATTTCTAGGTAAATGAACTGTTGTAAGTGTTCTGGTTCAAGGGAAATGCACAGAAGAGAATGAAGCAGCTATTTAACGAAGTCTGCAAATCTAGTCAACATACCAGTTTCACAGACTTCTAGGTGAATATACTGGTGTAAGTGTTTTTCTGGCTCAAGGGAAGTGCTTAGAAGCAAATGAAATAATTATAACACTCATATTGAAAAACTGAGCAGCATACCAGTTTCACACACTTCAAGGTGAATGTTCTTGTGTAAGTGGTTCTCTGGCTCAAGAGAAGGGCATAGAGTCTTATAAAATAGCTAATTCATAGTTTTCAAAAATGAGCAGCATAACATTTTCACAGACTTCTAGGTCAATATTTTGATGTGTTTTTATAGCTCAATGGAAGGGCATAGAATTGAATAACACAGCTATATCACACAGTTTTCAAAAATCAGCAACATAGTTTCCAAGAATTCTAGGTAAATATCATGGAGTAAGTGTTTTTCTGGCTCAAGAGAAGTGCCTGGAAGTGAATGAAATAGCTATTTCACACTGTTTGAAAGCCTGAGCAACATAAAGATTTCTAAGTATTCTAGGTGAATTTTCTGGTTACATGATTTTCTGGCTCAAGACAAGTGCATAAAAGATAACGGATCATCTATTTCAATAAGTTTTCAAAACTGAGCAACATACCAGTTTCACAGACTTCTAGGTGAATGTTCTTGTGTTTTATTCATGCTCAAGAGATGTTCATAGAAGCCAACAAGAGAGCTATTTCACTCAGTTTTCCAGACAGAGAAATATAGCAGTTTCACAGATTCCCAGCTACATGGTAGTGTGTGTGTGATTTTATGGCTCAAGAGACTGCATAGATGCAAATGAAACAGTAATTTAATGTACTTTTGAAAACTGAACAACATATGAGTTTTCCAACTTCTAGGTGAATCTACATGTGTAATTCTTTCTGGCTCAAGACAAGTGCATAGAAGTGAATTTAACTGCTATAAAAGCAGTTTGCAATACTGAGCAACATACTAGTTTGGTAGACTTTTAGTTGAATGTTCTTGGGTAAATTTATTTCAGGCTCAGGAGAAGTGCAAAGAGGTGAATGTAACTGCCATATCACCAGTTTGCAATACTGAGCAATATACCAGTTTGGTAGACTTCTGGGTGAATGTTATCATGTACATATATTTCTGACTCAAGAGAACTTCACAGAAGCCAATAGGATAGCAATTTCACTCACTTTGCAAAACTGAACAAACACAAGTTTCATAGGTTGAAGGTGAATGTTCTGGTGTGAGTGATTTTCTCGCTCAAGAGAAGTGCATAATAGTGAAGGAAATAGGTATTTCATTCAGTTTTCAGAACACAGCAACATAACAGTTCCACAGGCTTCTTGGTGAATGTTCTGGTGTGTTTTACTGGATCAAAAGAAGTGCTTAGAAAATAATGAAAAGGTTATTTCATTCAATTTGCAAAATTGTCCTATACACCTGCTTCAAATTCTTCTAGGTGAGTGTTCTGGTGTGTTTTTCTGACTCAAGAGAAGTGCATAGTAGTGAATGAAACAGCTATTTCACTCAGTTTGCAAACCTGAGCAACATACCAATTTTGCAGATTTCTCCCTGAATTTTTTTATTTAATATTTTTTCTGGCTCAAGAGAAGAGCATAGAAGTGAATTAAACAATCTATTTCTCTCAGTTTTCAAAACTGAGCAACACCAGTTTTGCTGAACTCTAGGTGAATGCTCTGGTGTAAATGGTTTCCTGGATCAAGAAAAGTGTATAAACCCCTTGAAAGACCTATTTCACTCTGTTTGCCAGATAAGTAACAGACTTGTTTGGAATACTTCTAGATAATTATTCCAGTTTAAGTGATTTTTTGGCTCAAGAGAATTGCATAGGAGAGTAAGAAACAGCAATTTCACTCAGTTTGCAAAGCTGTGCAACATATCAGTTTGCAGACTTCTCTGTGAATGTTCTCTTTCAAGTGATTTTCTAACTCAAAGGAAGTCATAGAGTGATTGTAAAGGCTATTTCAATCAGTTTGCAAAATTAAGCAACATACCACTTTCACAGACTTCTAGTTGAATATTCTGCTGGAACTATTTCTGGTTTAAGAGACATGCCTATAAGCAAATGATGCATCATTGTCAATCAGTTTGCAAATGGGATTAACATACCAGTTTTGCAGGATTCTGGTTGAATTTTGTGAAGTTTTCCTGGCTCAAAGGAAAATGAAACATGTATATCAGTTAGTTTGAAAACTGAGCCATATACCAGTTTATCATATTTCTAGTTGATTGTTATGGTTTAAGTGTTACTCTGGCTCTATAAAAGTGCATAGAAATGAATGAAAAAACTATTTTTCTCAGTTTTCCTAAAAGATCAACATAAAAGTTTTGAAGTCTTCTGAGTGAAGGTTCTATGGTTAGTGATTTTCTGGATCAAGAGAGTATATACATCTGTGCTGGTTTGGATGTATTATGTCCCCCAAAATGCCATTGTCTTTGATGCAGTCTTGTGTGGCCAGGAAACACATTTGTGTTGATTGGGTTGGAGACTTTTGATTGGATGTTTCTGTGGAGATGTGATCACTCAACTGTGGGTGAGATCTTTCATTGGATAATTTCCATGGAGGAGTGGCCCATTCTGCATGGGCCTTGATTAGTTTACTGGAGCACTATGTAAGCTCAGACAGAAGGAATGAGCTTGCTACAGCCAAGGGGGACATTTTGAAGAGTGCACAGGATCTGAGAGAGGAACTGCCATTTACAGAGACATTTTGGAGATGGCCTTTGAAAGCAGACTTTTGCTCTGGAGAAGTTAAGAGAGGACAAATGCCTGAAGAGCAACTGAGAGTGTCATTTTGGAAAGAAGCTGAAGCCTAGAGAGAAACATCCTGGGAGAAAGCCATTTTGAAACCAGAAGTCCAGAGCAGACACCAGCCACATGTCTTTCCAGCTAACAGAGGCTTTCTGGACATCATTGGCCATCCTCCAGTGAAGTTACCCAATTGTTGATGCATTACTGTGGACACTTTATGGCACTGTGTGACCAAATAAACCGTCTTTTATAAAACCCATCCATTTCTGGTGTTTTGCATTCCAGCATCATTAGCAAACCAGAACAACATTCCAAAGTAATTTGGCTAGAGAATAAAAATATATATGCAGGACCCCCAGAGGAGCTAAGGGGAAATGCAGAAATGTTGTACTTCCTCATCTGGATTGTTGCTGATGTTCTCACAAATTTTGAGGACTGGTAGTTTGGTATACTGAACCCTCTATCTTGGGGCTTGCCCTTATGGAGATCATTACTGCAAAGGAGAGGCTAAAACTGCTTATAATTGTGCCTAAATGTCTCTCCCCCTGAGTACCTCTTTGTTGCTCAGATTTTGACCTCTCTCTCCAGCTAACCAAACTCACTACTCTCCCTCCTATGTGTGACCTGATTCCCAGGGGTGTAAATCTCCCTGGAAATGCAGAATATGACTCTCAAGGATGAATCTGAACCCAACATCATGGGATTGAGAATATCTTCTTGACCAAAAGGGGGATACAAAATGAAACAAAATAAAGTTTCAGTAGCTGAGAGATTCCAAATGGAGTTGAGAGGTCACTCTGTTGGGCTCTTATGCACTATGTAGATAATCCTTTTTAGGTTTTAATGTACTCAAATAGTTAGAAGTAAATATCTGAAACTATCAAACTGCAACCCAGTTGCCTTTACTTTTGAAGACAATTGTATAACAACGTAGCTTACAAAAGGTGACACTGTGCTTGTGGAAGCCTTGTGGATGACATTCCCTTTATCCAGTATATGGAGGATGAGTAAGAAAATGGGGACAAAAATTAAATGAAAAATAAGGTGGGAGGGGGATGATTTGGGTGTTCCTTTCTATGTTTATTTTTTATTCTTATATTTACTTTAACTGGTAATAGGAAAATGTTAAAAAATAGATTGGGGTGATGAATACACAACTTTAAAATGGTACTGTGAACAGCTGATTGTACACCATGGATGACTGTATGATATGTGAATATATCTCAATAAAACTGAACTTTAAAAAAGAAAGAGAAGTGTATAGAAGTGAATGAAAGAGCTATTTCACTCAGGTTGCCAAAATTCTAGGCTTAACTCTTATTCTGGCTTATGAGAAGTGCATAGAAGCAAATGAAACAGCTATTTCACACAGCTTGTAACCCTGTGCACACAGATTTGTACTCTGTCTAAGCCAACATGGCAGGTGGACTTGCTTCCATCCCCCCTATATGGTACATGACTCCCAGGGGTGTGGAAATCCCTGGCAACATGGGACATGACTCCCAGGGATGTGTCTGGATCTGGCATCATGTGCTTCGGAAAGACTTCTTGATGAAAAGGGGAAAGAGAAATGAAACAAACTAAAGATTTATGAGCTGAGATAATTAAAATGGAGTCAGTTATTCTTATGATTTATACAGATATCCCTTTTTAGTTTTGGTGTATTGGAGTGGCTAGAAGGAAATACCTGAAAACTGTTGAACTACTCAGTACCCTTGATTCTTGAAGAAGAGTGTATAACTGAATAGCTTATATGGTGTGACTGTGTAATTGTACAAAACTTGTAGCTCACACTCACTTTGTCCAGAGTATGGACAGATGAGTGGAAAAACAGGGACAAACAAGTAAATGAATAAAGAGAGGCTGGGGGAATAGGTTGTTTTTGGTGGAGTTTTTTTACTTTTACTTTTATTTTTATTCTTATTTTATTTTTATTATTTTTTGGAGTAATGAAAATGTACAAAGAGTGTGGTGATGAATGCAAAATTATATGATGATACATTGAAAACTTGATTGTACAATTTGGATGATTGTAAGGAATTAGATTAAATGTAAATAACATTGCAATGGAAAGAAAAACAACAAAACAAACTGAGCAACATACAAGCTTTGCAGTCTTCTAGGTAAATGTACTGGTATAGGTTTTCTTCTAGATCAAGAGAAGTGCATTAAGGGAATGAAATATTGATTTCACTCAGTTTGCAAATTTAAGCAACATAGCAGTTTCACAGACTTCTACATGAAAGTACTGGTTGTTTTCTGGTGAAACAGAAGTGCATGGAAGTGAATAAAACAGATGTTTCAATCAGTTGGCAAAATTGTTCAACATACCAGCTGCACAGAATTCTCAGAGAATGTTCTGGTGTAGGTGTTTTTCTGGCTAATGAGAATTGCATAAAAACAAATGAAACAACTATTTCACTCAGTTTTCAAACCTGAGCAGCATAGCAGTATTGTAGACTTGTAGGTGAATGTTCTGGTATGAGTGATTTACTAGCTAAAGGGAAGTGCACAAAAATCAAACAGCTATTTCATTCCGTTTGCAAAATAGAGAAAAACACATATTTGGCAGATTTCCTAGGTGAATGTTCTGGTGTGTTTTTCTAGCTCTAGAGAAGTGTATAAAAGTGAATTCGGAGAACCTAAGATGGCAGCTAGGTGAGACAGGACAAAAAAAACTCCATGAAAAATACTAGAAAAAAAACAGAAGGTGACCCAGAGTACCAATTTCAGTGATGTGCCAGTGGGATGAGGCCTCCTAGTGCCACAGGGGCCATATACTTGGTGTAACCAGGAGTCTGTGTTCCAAAAGGAGTGAGTAAGCTGGCTGGAAGACCAGCAGCCATGCTGTGGTGTGGGGAAACCAGGGGTTGGCAGATGGAGACAGACGGGTTCTTTAAAAAAAAAAAAACAGGGAAAAACCCAGGAGTGGCTGCAGTTGCAGATGGTGGAAACTGTGCAGCAAAACATGACAGGAGTGAGCTGAGCTGGCCTCTTGGTGTCGGCCATGGAGGACAGCTAGCAGCAGACACCCTTGGGACCAGGGAGTGCAGGGGAGAGCCGGAGGGAGGGAGAAGCCCCGCAGCTTGTAGCTGGATCCCTGGAGGGCTGGGTAAACTCCTGCCTGGAGCTGTGCCCACAGCCCAGAGCCCCACCAGTTGTCCCAGAGCTGGGAAGGAGGAACTGTGCGAAGAGAGGGGGTTATGGAGATGCCCCATTCAACCATTTTTGCATTTGGGCTGAGAGTGCCCCAGCATGGCAGGGCAGCCTGGGGCTTCCCTTGAGGGACAGTGCACAGTTGTGATGTAGCACAGCCCTCCCTCAGCAGAGGTCCTGGAAGATCACAGCTGAGAAAGCGGGCCCTCTTGGAAAACCCAGGGACACTGCACCAAGTCCAGTGGCTTGTGGGTCAGCGAGAGAGAGGGTCTGGGATGGATCCAAAATGAAGGCTTAGACTCTTGTGATGGCCTTGAATCTCCAGGAACACCTGGGGGAATTGAATATTAAAACTGCCCTGCCTCCCTGGCCATCTGTACACAAGCCCCACATTCAGGGCAGATGGCTCTAGCAACACACCCAAACTGAGTTCACCAACTGAACCTCCACAAGAATCATTTCCCCACACACCATGGGGACAAGGTTGGGGAGAGCTGACTTGAGGGGTATAGGCGACTCACAGATGCCACCTGCTGGTTAGCTAGAGAAAGTGTACACCACCAACCTGTGTTTCTGAAAAATTAGATTGAGATATTTTTTAACAACTCAAAAGAACACTGTGCCGGTTTGAGTGTATTGTGTCCCCCAAATGCCATTATCTTTGTGGTTTTGTGTGGGGCAGGCGTTTTGGTGATGGTTGGATTTGCTTGGAATGTGCCCCACCCAGCTGTGGGCAATGATTCTGATGAGATGTTCTCATGGAGGCGTGGCCCCACCCATTCGGGGTGGGCCTTGATCGGTGGAGCTACATAAATGAGCTGACTCGGGGGGAGGAAGAGAGTGCAGCTGGGAGTGATGTTTTGAAGAGGAGCAAGCTTGCTAGAGAGGAACGTCCTGGGAGAAAGCCGTTTTGAGGCCGGAGCTTTGGAGCAGATGCCAGCTGCCTTCCTAGCTAACAGAGGTTTTCCGGAGGCCATTGGCCATCCTCCGGTGAGGGTACCCAATTGTTGATGTGTTACCTTGGACACTTTATGGCCTTAAGACTGTAATTGTGTAGTGAAATAAATCCCCATTTTATGAAAGCCTATTCATCTCTGGTGTTTTGCATTCTGCAGCATTAGCAAACTAAGACAGATTTTGGTACCAGAGAAGTGGGGTGCTTTTGCTGCTGAGTTTGCAAATACCAAATATGTTGGAACGGCTTTTTAAATGGATAAGAGGGAATTTCTGGAAGAGTTGTGAGGAGCTTGGTAGAAAAGGCCAAAACTGCTTTAAAGAGACTGTTTGTGGAAATATGGACTCTAAAGATACTTCTGATGAGGACTTGAACAGAAATGATGAATGTGTTGTAAACTGGAAGAAAGGCGATCCTTGTTTTAAAGTGGCAGAGAATTTGGCAAAATTGAGTCCTGGTGTCAGATGGAAGGAAGAATCTGGAAGCAACAACTTGGAATACTTAGCTGAGGAGATCTCCAGACTACGTGTGGAGGATGTATCCTGGCTTCTCCTTGCAGCTTATAGTAAAATGCGAGCAGAGAGAGATAAACTTAGAACTGAACTCTTGGGTTCAAAGAAACCAGAAGTTGATGGCTTGGAAAATTACGGGCTTCCAGTGGGTAGAATCCCAGAAGCTACAGCCCAACCTGAGGACAAGCCAAGATTGGATAAGGAGTTAAGCAGAAAGGATTTGTGGAAACTCCTATTGTCTGATGGCTTTGACCCCTGCATGCTTCATGCAAAGCCAACAGAATTTTTGCAAGATCTTTATAGACAGAGCCATTGCCGGTCTGGACTGGAGGAGACAGACAAGGAAAAAATTAAAGGAAAAATCTCTTCAAAGACAGAGCCATGGAGGTTGAGGTCTGGAGTCAAGAGGTTTAGGGCTGGGAGAGCAGAGCAGCCCACATGCATGGAAAGGGTGAGTTTGCCCTGGAGGTCGAGGGCGGGCTTTCCGCCTCGATGCTCTGGAAGAGTTTTGCCACCTCAGGTCCCAAAGAGGTTGGAGCACATTTCCAGGGAATTGGGGAGAGCCTGGCTGCCACCACACTGTTCTGAAGGGGTTGAGCATGTGACCCGGAGATGGAAGGGAATCTGGGAGCTGCCCCGATGTTTGAGGGGGGTGGGGCCGAGAAGGTGGTGTCCCCAATGTGTGGAAATGTTGGAGCACTCACCTAAGTGTTTGGAGAGGAACGGGCTGCTGAAAAGGCCCTTGGGAAGGGTTAGGCTCCCACTCTCTCAAGCCCCAAGGATGCAACATTGTTCTGTAAATGACTCTCGGACTTTGAAATCTAATGGACTTTGTCCTGTGGGTTTTAGGAACTGTTTTGCTCCTGTTAACCCTGTTTTCCTTACTGTTTCTCCTTATGGCAATGGAAATGTTTATCCTATGAATGTCTCTCCTCTGTATATTGGAAGCACATAACTTGTTCTAGGTTCACAGATCCACAGCTAGAGGGGAATTATGCCTTAGAACTGACCAAGCCTAAACTGATTTTGATGGGATTTTGTACTTAACTTTTGTTACTGAAATGATTTAAGTTTTTGTGATATTGTGATGGAATGAATATATTTTGTATTTGGAAAGATAATGTCATTTTGGGGTTCAGGGGGTGGAATGTGCCGGTTTGAGTGTATTGTGTCCCCCAAATGCCATTATCTTTGTGGTTTTGTGTGGGGCAGGCGTTTTGGTGATGGTTGGATTTGCTTGGAATGTGCCCCACCCAGCTGTGGGCAATGATTCTGATGAGATGTTCTCATGGAGGCGTGGCCCCACCCATTCGGGGTGGGCCTTGATCGGTGGAGCTACATAAATGAGCTGACTCGGGGGGAGGAAGAGAGTGCAGCTGGGAGTGATGTTTTGAAGAGGAGCAAGCTTGCTAGAGAGGAACGTCCTGGGAGAAAGCCGTTTTGAGGCCGGAGCTTTGGAGCAGATGCCAGCTGCCTTCCTAGCTAACAGAGGTTTTCTGGAGGCCATTGGCCATCCTCCGGTGAGGGTACCCGATTGCTGATGTGTTACCTTGGACACTTTGTGGCCTTAAGACTGTAATTGTGTAGTGAAATAAACCCCCATTTTATAAAAGCCTATTCATCTCTGGTGTTTTGCATTCTGCAGCATTAGCAAACTAAGACAAACACTATCAAGCAAAGCAAATGCCAAGAGGCCAAAAAGAACAGAAAATCTCAATGCATATGATAAAACCAGATGATATGGAGAACCCAAGTCCAAACACCCATATCAAAATATCAGAAGACACCCAGTACTTGGCTCAATTAATCAAATAACTACAATTGAGGAATGAAAATGCAGCAAAGGATTTAAAGGACATCAAGAACACCATGGCCCAGGATATAAATGACATAAAGAAGACCCTAGAAGAGCATAAACAAGACATTGCAAGAGTAAATAAAAAAAATAGAAGATACTATGGAAATAAAAGAAAATACTGGCCAAATTAAAAAGATTCTGGATATTCACAATACAAGATTAGAGGAAGTTGAACAAAGACTCAAAGTCCTAGAAGTCCACAGAACAGAAAATGAAAGAACAAAAGAAAGAATGGAGGAGGCGGGGCAAGATGGCAGACTGGTGAGCTGTATGTTTTAGTTACTCCTCCAGGAAAGTAGGTAGAAAGCCAAGAACTGCGTGGACTGGACACCACAGAGCAATCTGACTTTGGGCATACTTCATACAACACTCATGAAAACATGGAACTGCTGAGGTCAGCGAAATCTGTAAGTTTTTGCGGCCAGGGGACCAGCGCCCCTCCCTGCCAGGCTCAGTCCTGGGGAAGGAGGGGCTGTCAGCTCCCGGAAGGAGAAGGCAGAACTGCAGTGGCAGCCCTTATTGGAAACTCATTCTACTGATTCAAACTCCAACCATAGATAGACTGAGACCAGACACCAGAGAATCTGAGAGCAGCCAGCCCAGCAGAGAGGAGACAGGCATAGAAAAAAAACAACACGAAAAACTCCAAAATAAAAGCAGAGGATTTTTGGAGTTCTGGTGAACATAGAAAGGGGAAGGGCCCTGAGGCGCATAGGCAAATCCTGAAGAAAAGCTGATCCCTCTGCCCTGTGGACCTTTCCTTAATGGCCCTGGTTGCTTTGTCTCTTAGCATTTCAATAACCCATTAGATCTCTGAGGAGGGCCGTTTTTTTTTTTTTTTTTTTTGGTTTTTTTTTTTTTTAATCCTTTTTTCTTTTTCTAAAACAATTACTCTAAGAAGCCCAATACAGAAAGCTTCAAAGACTTGCTATTTGGGCAGGTCAAGTCAAGAGCAGAACTAGGAGAGGTCTGAGACAAAATGCAATAATCCAGTGGCTGAGAAAATTAACTAAACACCACAACTTCCCAAGAAAAGGGGGGTGTCCGCTCACAGCCATCATCCTGGTGGACAGGAAACACTCCTGCCCATCGCCAGCCCCATAGCCCAGAACTGCCCCAGACAACCCAGTGTGACGGAAGTGCTTCAAATAACAGGCACACACCACAAAACTGGGCGTGGACATTAGCCTTCCCTGCAACCTCAGCTGATTGTCCCAGAGTTGGGAAGGTAGAGCAGTGTGAATTAACAAAGCCCCATTCAGCCATCATTTCAGCAGACTGGGAGCCTCCCTACACAGCCCAGCAGCCCAGAACTGCCCTGGGAGGACGGCACTCACCTATGACATAGCACAGTCATCCCTCAACAGAGGACCCGGGGTGCACGGCCTGGAAGAGGGGCCCACTTGCAAGTCTCAGGAGCCATACGCCAATACCAAGGACTTGTGGGTCAGTGGCAGAGACAAACTGTGGCAGGACTAAACTGAAGGATTAGACTATTGCAGCAGCTTTAAAACTCTAGGATTACCAGGCAGATTTGATTCTTAGAGCCACCTCCCCCTCCCTGACTGCCCAGAAACACGCCCAATATACAGGGCAGGCAACACTAACTACACACGCAAGCTTGGTACACCAATTGGACCCCACAAGACTCACTCCCCCACTCACCAAAAAGGCTAAGCAGGGGAGAACTGGCTTGTGGAGAACAGGTGGCTCGTGGACGCCACCTGCTGGTTAGTTAGAGAAAGTGTACTCCACGAAGCTGTAGATCTGATAAATTAGAGATAAGGACTTCAATTGGTCTACAAATCCTAAAAGAACCCTATCAAGTTCAGCAAATGCCATGAGGCCAAAAAACAACAGAAAATTATAAAGCATATGAAAAAACCAGACGATATGGATAACCCAAGCCCAAGCACCCAAATCAAAAGACCTGAAGAGACACAGCACCTAGAGAAGCTACTCAAAGAACTAAAGATGAACAATGAGACCATAGTACGGGAGATAAAGGAAATCAAGAAGACCCTAGAAGAGCATAAAGAAGACATTGCAAGACTAAATAAAAAAATGGATGATCTTATGGAAATTAAAGAAACTGTTGACCAAATTAAAAAGATTCTGGACATTCATAGTACAAGACTAGAGGAAGCTGAACAACGAATCAGTGACCTGGAAGATGACAGAATGGAAAATGAAAGCATAAAAGAAAGAATGGGGAAAAAAATTGAAAAACTCGAAATGGACCTCAGGGATATGATAGATAATATGAAACGTCCAAATATAAGACTCATTGGTGTCCCAGAAGGGGAAGAAAAGGGTAAAGGTCTAGGAACAGTATTCAAAGAAATTGTTGGGGAAAACTTCCCAAATCTTCTAAACAACATAAATACACAAATCATAAATGCTCAGCGAACTCCAAATAGAATAAATCCAAATAAACCCACTCCGAGACATATACTGATCACACTGTCAAACACAGAAGAGAAGGAGCAAGTTCTGAAAGCAGCAAGAGAAAAGCAATTCACCACATACAAAGGAAACAGCATAAGACTAAGTAGTGACTACTCAGCAGCCACCATGGAGGCGAGAAGGCAGTGGAATGATATATTTAAAATTCTGAATGAGAAAAATTTTCAGCCAAGAATACTTTATCCAGCAAAGTTCTCCTTCAAATTTGAGGGAGAGCTTAAATTTTTCACAGACAAACAAATGCTGAGAGAATTTGCTAACAAGAGACTTGCCCTACTGGAGATACTAAAGGGAGCCCTACAGACAGAGAAACAAAGAAAGGACAGAGAGACTTGGAGAAAGGTTCAGTACTAAAGAGATTTGGTATGGGTACAATAAAGGATATTAACAGACAGAGGGGAAAAATATGACAAACATAAACCAAAGGATAAGATGGCTGATTCAAGAAATGCCTTCACAGTTATAACTTTGAATGTAAATGGATTAAACTCCCCAATTAAAAGATACAGATTCGCACAATGGATCAAAAAAAATGAACCATCAATATGTTGCATACAAGAGACTCATCTTAGACACAGGGACACAAAGAAACTGAAAGTGAAAGGATGGAAAAAAATATTTCATGCCAGTTACAGCCAAAAGAAAGCAGGTGTAGCAATATTAATCTCAGATAAAATAGACTTCAAATGCAGGGATGTTTTGAGAGACAAAGAAGGCCACTACATACTAATAAAAGGGGCAATTCAGCAAGAAGAAATAACAATCGTAAATGTCTATGCACCCAATCAAGGTGCCACAAAATACATGAGAGAAACACTGGCAAAACTAAAGGAAGCAATTGATGTTTCCACAATAATTGTGGGAGACTTCAACACATCACTCTCTCCTATAGATAGATCAACCAGACAGAAACCAATAAGGAAATTGAAAACCTAAACAATCTGATAAATGAATTAGATTTAACAGACATATACAGGACATTACACCCCAAATCACCAGGATACACATACTTTTCTAGTGCTCATGGAACTTTCTCCAGAATAGATCATATGCTGGGACATAAAACAAGCCTCAATAAATTTAAAAAGATTGAAATTATTCAAAGCACATTCTCTGACCACAATGGAATACAATAAGAAGTCAATAACCATCAGAGACTTAGAAAATTCACAAATACCTGGAGGTTAAACAACACACTCCTAAGCAATCAGTGGGTTAAAGAAGAAATAGCAAGAGAAATTGCTAAATATATAGAGACAAATGAAAATGAGAACACAACATACCAAAACCTATGGGATGCAGCAAAAGCAGTGCTAAGGGGGAAATTTATAGCACTAAATGCAAATATTAAAAAGGAAGAAAGAGCCAAAATCAAAGAACTAATGGATCAACTGAGGAAGCTAGAAAATGAACAGCAAACCAATCCTAAACCAAGTAGAAGAAAAGAAATAACAAGGATTAAAGCAGAAATAAATGACATAGAGAACAAAAAAACAATAGAGAGGATAAATATCACCAAAAGTTGGTTCTTTGAGAAGATCAACAAGATTGACAAGCCCCTAGCTAGACTGACAAAATCAAAAAGAGAGAAGACCCATATCAACAAAATAATGAATGAAAAAGGTGACATAACTGCAGATCCTGAAGAAATTAAAAAAATTATAAGAGGATACTATGAACAACTGTATGGCAACAAACTGGATAATGTAGAGGAAATGGACAATTTCCTGGAAACATATGAACAACCTAGACTGACCAGAGAAGAAATAGAAGACCTCAACCAACCCATCACAAGCAAAGAGATCCAATCAGTCATCAAAAATCTTCCCACAAATAAATGCCCAGGGCCAGATGGCTTCACAGGGGAATTCTACCAAACTTTCCAGAAAGAACTGACACCAATCTTACTCAAACTCTTTCAAAACATTGAAGAAAATGGAACACTACCTAACTCATTTTATGAAGCTAACATCAATCTAGTACCAAAACCAGGCAAAGATGCTACAAAAAAGGAAAACTACCGGCCAATCTCCCTAATGAATATAGATGCAAAAATCCTCAACAAAATACTTGCAAATTGAATCCAAAGACACATTAAAAAAATCATACACCATGACCAAGTGGGGTTTATTCCAGGCATGCAAGGATGGTTCAACATAAGAAAATCAATCAATGTATTACAACACATTAACAAGTCAAAAGGGAAAAATCAATTGATCATCTCAATAGATGCTGAAAAAGCATTTGACAAAATCCAACATCCATTTTTGATAAAAACACTTCAAAAGGTAGGAATTGAAGGAAACTTCCTCAACATGATAAAGAGCATACATGAAAAACCCACAGCCAGCATAGTACTCAATGGTGAGAGACTGAAAGCCTTCCCTCTAAGATCAGGAACAAGACAAGGATGCCCGCTGTCACCACTGTTATTCAACATTGTGCTGGAAGTGCTAGCCAGGACAATCCGGCAAGACAAAGAAATAAAAGGCATCCAAATTGGAAAAGAAGAAGTAAAACTGTCATTGTTTGCAGATGATATGATCTTATATCTAGAAAACCCTGAGAAATCGATGATACAGCTACTAGAGCTAATAAACAAATTTACCAAAGTAGCGGGATACAAGGTTAATGCACATAAGTCAGTAATGTTTCTATATGCTAGAAATGAACAAACTGAAGAGACACTCAAGAAAAAGATACCATTTTCAATAGCAACTAAAAAAATCAAGTACCTAGGAATAAACTTAACCAAAGATGTAAAAGACCTATACAAAGAAAACTACATAACTCTACTAAAAGAAATAGAAGGGGACCTTAAAAGATGGAAAAATATTCCATGTTCATGGATAGGAAGGCTAAATGTCATTAAGATGTCAATTCTACCCAAACTCATCTACAGATTCAATGCAATCCCAATCAAAATTCCAACAACCTACTTTACAGACTTGGAAAAGCTAGTTATCAAATTTATTTGGAAAGGGAAGATGCCTCAAATTGCTAAAGACACTCTAAAAAAGAAAAACGAAGTGGGAGGACTTCCACTCCCTGACTTTGAAGCTTATTATAAAGCCACATTTGCCAAAACAGCATGGTACTGGCACAAAGATAGACATATAGATCAATGGAATTGAATTGAGAATTCAGAGATAGACCCTCAGATCTATGGCCGACTGATCTTTGGTAAGGCCCCCAAAGTCACTGAACTGAGTCATAATGGTCTTTTCAACAAATGGGGCTGTGAGAGTTGGATATCCATATCCAAAAGAATGAAAGAGGACCCCTACCTCACCCCCTACACAAAAATTAACTCAAAATGGACCAAAGATCTCAATATAAAAGAAAGTACCATAAAACTCCTAGAAGATAATGTAGGAAAACATCTTCAAGACCTTGTATTAGGCGGCCACTTCCTAGACTTTACACGCAAAGCACAAGCAACAAAAGAGAAAATAGATAAATGGGAACTCCTCAAGCTTAGAAGTTTCTGCACCTCAAAGGAATTTCTCAAAAAGGTAAAGAGGCAGCCAACTCAATGGGAAAAAATTTTTGGAAACCATGTATCTGACAAAAGACTGATATCTTGCATATATAAAGAAATCCTACAACTCAATGACAATAGTACAGTTGGCCCAATTATAAAATGGGCAAAAGATATGAAAAGACAGTTCTCTGAAGAGGAAATACAAATGGCCAAGAAACACATGAAAAAATGTTCAGCTTCACTAGCTATTAGAGAGATGCAAATTAAGACCACAATGAGATACCATCTAACACCGGTTAGAATGGCTGCCATTAAACAAACAGGAAACTACAAATGCTGGAGGGGATGTGGAGAAATTGGAACTCTTATTCATTGTTGGTGGCACTGTATAATGGTTCAGCCACTCTGGAAGTCAGTCTGGCAGTTCCTTAGAAAACTAGATATAGAGTTACCATTCGATCCAGCGATTGCACTTCTCGGTATATACCCGGAAGATCGGAAAGCAGTGACATGAACAGATATCTGCACGCCAATGTTCATAGCAGCATTATTCACAATTGCCAAGAGATGGAAACAACCCAAATGTCCTTCAACAGATGAGTGGATAAATAAAATGTGGTATATACACACGATGGAATACTACGCGGCAGTAAGAAGGCACGATCTCATGAAACATATGACAACATGGATGAACCTTGAAGACATAATGCTGAGCGAAATAAGGCAGGAACAAAAAGAGAAATATTATATGCTACCACTAATGTGAACTTTGAAAAATGTAAAACAAATGGTTTATAATGTAGAATGTACGGGAACTAGAAATAGAGAGCAATTAAGGAAGGGGGAACAATAATCCAAGAAGAACAGATAAGCTATTTAACGTTCTGGGGATGCCCAGGAATGACTATGGTCTGTTAATTTCTGATGGATATAGTAGGAGCAAGTTCACAGAAATGTTGCTATATTAGGTAACTTTCTTGGGGTAAAGTAAGAACATGTTGGAAGTTAAGCAGTTATCTTAGGTTAGTTGTCTTTTTCTTACTCCCTTTTTATGGTCTCTTTGAAATGTTCTTTTATTGTATGTTTGTTTTCTTTTTAACTTTTTTTCATACAGTTGATTTAAAAAAGAAGGGAAAGTTAAAAAAAAAAAAAAGATGTAGTGCCCCCTTGAGGAGCCTGTGGAGAATGCAGGGGTATTCGCCTACCCCACCTCCATGGTTGCTAACATGACCACAGACATAGGGGACTGGTGGTTTGATGGGTTGAGCCCTCTACCACAGGTTTTACCCTTGGGAAGACGGTTGCTGCAAAGGAGAGGCTAGGCCTCCCTATGGTTGTGCCTAAGAGCCTCCTCCCAAATGCCTCTTTGTTGCTCAGATGTGGCCCTGTCTCTCTAGCTAAGCCAACTTGAAAGGTGAAATCACTGCCCTCCCCCCTACGTGGGATCAGACACCCAGGGGAGTGAATCTCCCTGGCAACGTGGAATATGACTCCCGGGGATGAATGTAGACCTGGCATCGTGGGACAGAGAACATGTTCTTGACCAAAAGGGGGATGTGAAAGGAAATGAAATAAGCTTCAGTGGCAGAGAGAATCCAAAAGGAGCCGAGAGGTCACTCTGGTGGGCACTCTTACGTACACTTTAGACAAACCTTTTTAGATTCTAAAGAATTGGGGTAGCTGGTGGTGGATACCTGAAACTATCAAACTACAAACCAGAACCCATGAATCTCGAAGACAGTTGTATAAAAATGTAGCTTATGAGGGGTGACAATGGGATTGGGAAAGCCATAAGGACCACACTCCACTTTGTCTAGTTTATGGATGGATGAGTATCAAAATAGGGGAAGGAAACAAACAGACAACGGTACCCAGTGTTCTTTTTTACTTCAATTGCTCTTTTTCACTCTAATTATTATTCTTGTTATTCTTGTGTGTGTGCTAATGAAGGTGTCAGGGATTGATTTGGGTGATGAATGTACCACTATGTAATGATACTGTAAACAATCGAAAGTACGATTTGTTTTGTATGACTGTGTGGTATGTGAATATATCTCAATAAAATGAAGATTAAAAAAAAAAAAAAAAAAAAAAAAAGACTCATTGGCGTCCCAGAAGGGGAAGAGAAGGGTAAAGGTCTAGAAAGAGTATTCAAAGAATTTTTGGGGGAAAACTTCCCAAACCTTCTACACAATATAAATACACAAAGCATAAATGCCCAGCAAACTCCAAATAGAATAAAGCCAAGTAAACCCACTCCGAGACATATTCTGATCAGACTGTCAAATACTGAAGAGAAGGAGCAAGTTCTGAAAGCCACAAGAAAAAAGCAATTCACCACATACAAAGGAAACAGCATAAGACTAACTAGTGACTATTCAATGGCCACCATGGAGGGAAGAAGGCTGTGGCATGACATATTTAAAATTCTGAGAGAGAAAAATTTCCAACCAAGAATACTTTATCCAGCAAAACTCTTCTTCAAATTTAAGGGAGAGCTTAAATTTTTCACAGACAAACAAATGCTGAGAAATTTTGCTAATAAAAGACCTGCCCTACTTCAGAGACTAAAGGGAGCCATACTGAAAGAGGAACAAAGAAAGGAGAGAGACAGATAGAGAAATTTAGCAGACATATATAGAACATTACATCCCAAATCACCAGAACACACATTCTTCTCTAGTGATCATGGATCTTTCTACAGAATAGACCATAAGCTGGGACATAAAACAAGCCTCAATAAATTTTAAAAAATTGAATTTATTCAAAGCACATTCTCTGACCACAATGGAATTCAAATAGAAGTCAATAACCATCAGAGACTTAGAAAATTCACAAACACCTGGAGGTTAAAAATGAGGGAGAGGTGAAAACACTTCCAGATAATCAAAAGCTGAGGGACTTCATCACCAGTAGATCAGTCCTATAAGAAATGCTAAAGGGAATTGAGCAGGCTGAAAGGAAGGGACACTAAACAATTGACTGAAACCACGTGAAGAAATACAGATTTCCAGTAAAGATCACATGGTAAATATAAATACCAATATTACTGTATTTTTGATTTATAACTCCACTATTTACTTCCTATGGGATCTAAAATACATAAACTGTAATGATAAATCAGTGGTTTTGGACCCAATGTAAAATATGTAATTTTTGACAAGA
Organism: Choloepus didactylus; assembly: GCF_015220235.1. Taxonomy (NCBI): domain Eukaryota; kingdom Metazoa; phylum Chordata; class Mammalia; order Pilosa; family Megalonychidae; genus Choloepus; species Choloepus didactylus. The sequence goes on along the minus strand of NC_051329.1, from coordinate 30,117,885 downwards.
ACAACATAAAGGTGGGGGAATGGAGGAGCATAGGAACATAGTTTGTGTCCTATTGAAATAAAGTTGGTATCAAAGAAAAACAAGATTGGTATAGATTTATGATGTTAAATTTAAGCCCCATGGTAAACACAAAGAAAGTATCAGAGAATATGACCATAGAGACTGTGCTGCTTTGAATATATTGTGTCCCCCCAAATGCCATTATCTTTGATGTAATCTTGTGTGGGCAGACCTATCAGTGCTAATTAGATTGTAATTCTTAGAGTGTTTCATGGAGATGTGCCCCACCCAACTGTGGGTGATGACTTGGATGAGATCATTTCCATGGAGGCTTGCCCCCATCCATTCAGGGTGGGCCTTGATTACTGGAGCAGTATATAAGCTCAGACAGAAGGACCAAGCTTGCTACAGCCAAGAGGGACACTTTGAAGAATGCACAGGAGCTGCAGTTGGGACACAGTTTGAAGATGGCCACTGAAAGCAGACTCCTGCTCTGAAGAAGCTGAGAGGACAAATACCCCAAGTGCAAATAAGAGTGACATTTTTGAGGAACTGCAGCTTAGAGAGGAATGTCCTGGGAGAAAACCATTTTGAAACCAGAACTTCGGAGCAGACACCAGCCACATGCCTTCCCAGCTAACAGAGGTTTTCTGGACACCATTGGCCATCCTCCAGTAAAGGTATCCAATTGCTGATATGTTATCTTGGACACCTTATGGCCTTAAGGCTGTAACTGTGCAACCAAATAAACCCCCTTTTATATAAGCCAATCCGAGAGAAACTAAGATGGCAGCTAAGTGAGACAGGGCAAAAAAACACCTCCATGAAAAACACTAGATAAAAACCAGAAAGTGACCCAGAATACCGGTTACAGTGATGCACCAGCTGGACAAGGTCTGCTAGTATCACAGGAGCCGTATACTTGGTGAAACCAGGAGTCTGCATTCTGAAATAAGTGAGTAAGCTGGCTGGAAGACCCACAGCTGAGTGGTGGTGAGGGGAAACCAGGGCTTGGCATTTGGTGACCAACTGGCTCTTTTAAAAAACAAAAAGGGAAAAACTCAGGAGCAGCTGCAGTTATGGGAGTGGGAACCATGCAGTAAAACACAGCAAGAGGGGGCTGGGCCAGCCTCTCAGTGTCTGGCCTGGAGGATAGTTCGCTGCAGATACCCTTGGGGCCGGGGAATGGAGGGGAGAGCTGGAAGCTGAAAGAAACCCCATGGCTAGAAGCTGGCTCCCCAGAGGGCTGGATAAACTCTTGCCCAGGGCTGTGCCCACAGCCCAGAGCCCTGCCAGTTGTCCTGGAGCTGGGAAGGAGGAACTGTGCAAGGAGGGGTGAGACACACCATTCAGCCATCTTTGCATCAGGCAGAGAGTGCTGCTGCATGGCCTGGCAGCCCAGGGCTTCCCTTGAGGGATGGCGTGCACTTGTGATGTAGCACGGCATTCCCTCAGCAGAGATCCTGGAGGATCATGGCTGGACGGGGGACCCACTCAGAGAACCCAGGGACACTATGCCAAGTCTGGTGGTTTGTGGGACAGTGAGAGAGAGGGTCTGGGGCTGAAATGAAATGAAGGCTTATACTCTTGCGGCAGCCGTGAATCTCCGGGAAACTGGGGGATTTGAATATTAAAACTGCCCTTCCTTCCTGGCCACCCATACATGCACCCCACATTCAGGGCAGACGGCTCCAGCAACACACCCAATCTGAGTTCTCAAACTGAACCCCACCAGAATCATTTCCCCACACACTGCGGGAACAAGGTTGAGAACTGACTTGAGGGGTATGGGTGATTCACAGACACCATCTGCTGTTTAGTTAAAGTGTATGTCACCAAACAGTGTTTCTGAAAAATTAGATTGGTATCTTCTTCTTTACAACTTGAAAGAACCCTATCAAGCAAGGCAAATGCCAAGAGGCCAAAAACAACAGAAAATCTTAATGCATATGATGAAACCAGATAATATGGAGAATCCAACTCCAAACACACAAATCAAGGTATCAGAAGAGACTCAGTACTTGGAAGAATTAATCAAAGAACCACAATCTAGGAATGAAAACATGGCAAAGGATTTAAAGGACATCAAGAAGACCATGGCCCAGGATATAAGTGACATAAAGAAGATCCTAGAAGAGCATAAAGAAGACATTGCAACAGTAAATAAAAAAATAGAAGATCTTATGGAAATAAAAGAAACTGTTGGCCAAATTAAAAACACTGAATACTCACAATACAAGATTAGAGGATGTTGAACAACATCTCAGTGTCCTAGAAGTCCACAGAACAGAAAATGAAAGAATAAAACAAAGAATGGAGAAAAAAATTGAAATGACATAAAAAAGTGTTGAATTTTGAGGAGACCCCATTTATCTATTTCTTCTTTGGTTGCTTGCACTTTGTGTATAAGGTTTAGGAAACCACCTCCTGTCACAAGATCTCTAAGATATTGCCCTACATTTTTTTCTAAGAGTCTTGTGGTCTCAGTGCTAATGTTTAGGTCTTTGATTCATTTCAAGTTAATTTTTGTATAAGGTGTGAAGTAGCAGTCCAATTTCATTCTTTTGGAAATGGATATCCAGTTCTTCAAACACCATTTATTGAAGAGGCTGCTCTGTCCCAGTTGCTTTGACTTGACTGCCTTTTCAAGGATTAATTGCCCATAGATGTGAGGGTCTATTTCTGAATACTCAAATCAATTCCATTCATTTGTATATCTATCCTAATGCCAGTACCATGCTCTTTTGACCACTGCAGCTCTGTAACATGTATCAAAGTCAAGTAGTTTGAGACCTTCCACTTCATTCCTCTTTCTCAAGATATTTTTGGCTGTTTGGGGCACTTTGCCTTTCCAAATATATTTGGTTATTGGTTTTCCTATATCTGCAAAGTAAGTTGGGATTTTAATTGGTATTGCATTGAATCTATAGATCACTTTAGGTAGAACTGACATCTTAACTATATTTATTCCTCCAATCCATGAACACAGTATGCTCTTCCATTTACTTAGATCCTGTTTCATTTCTTTTAGTTGTTTCTTGTAGTTTTCTCTGTATAGGTCTTTTGTGGCTTTGTTTAAGTTTATTCCTAAATACTTGATTCTTTTGGTTGCTACTGTAAATGGAATTCTTTTCTTGATTTCCTCCCCCTGTTGCACATTATTTGTGTATAGGAACAGTGCTGATTTTTGCTTACTAATCTTGTAGTCTGCTGATTTGCTGTATTCATGGATTAGTTCTAATAGCTTTGCTGTAGATTTTATTTCTACATATGGGATCATGTTATCTGCAAACAGTGAAAATTTTAATTCTTCCTCTCCAATTTGGATGCCTTCTGTTTCTTTTTTTTTTTTTTTTTTTTTTTTTGCCTAATTGCTCTAGCTAGAACTTCCAGCACAATGTTGAATAGCAATGGTGACAGTGGACATCCCTGTCTGCTTCCTGATCTTAGAGGGAAAGCTTTTAGTCTTTCCCCCATTGAGTATGGTGTTAGCGGTGAGTTTTTCATTTATTGCCTGTATCATATTGAAAAATTTCCCTTCTATTCCCATCCTTTGAAGTGCTTTCATCAAGAAAGATGTCAAATTTTGTCAAATGCCTTCTCTGCATTGATCTAGGTGATAATGTGGTTCTGCTTTGATTTATTGATGTGGTGTGGTTCATTAATTGATTTTCTTGTGTTGAACCAGCCTTGCATACCTGGAATGAATCCCACCTGGTCGTGGTGTATAATTATTTTAATGTGCTGCTGGATTCAATTTGCAAGTATTTTGTTGAGGATTTTTCATATATATTCATTAAAGAGATTGGCCTATAATTTTATTTTTTTTTTTTCTAGTATCTTTGCCTGACCTTGGTATTAGGGTGATGCTGGCTTCATAGAATGCATTATGTAGCTTTCCCTCCTCTTCAATTTATTGAAGAGTTTGAGCAGGATTGGTACTAATTCTTTCTTGAATGCTCAGGAGAATTCACATGGGAAGCCTTATGGTCCTGGGCTTTTCATTTTTGAGAGCTTTTTGATGACTGACTAAATCTCTTTACTTGTGATTAGTTTGCTGAGGTCATCTATTTCTTCTTGGGTCAGTGTTGGTTGTTTATGCTTTTCTAGGAAACTGCCCATTTCATGTAAGTTTTCCAGTTTATTAGCATATAGTTGCTCATATCATCTTCTCATTATCTCCTTTATTTCTGTGGGCTCATTAGTTATGTCTTCTTTCCCATTTCTGATTTTATTTATTTGCACCCACTCTCTTTTCTGTTTTGTTAGCATAGCTAAGGGCACATCAATTGTATTGATTTTCTCAAAGAACCAACTTCAATTTTGTTGATTCTATTGTTTTCCTGTTCTCAATTTCATTTATTTCCACTCTAACCTTTGTTATTTCTTTTCTTCTGTTTGCTTTGGGGTTAGTTTGCTGTTCTTTCTCCAGTTCCTCCAGGTGAACAGTTAATTCTTCAATTTTTGCTCTCTCTTCTCTTTTAATATAGGCACTTAGGGCAATAAATTTCCCTCTCAGCATTGCCTTTGCTACATCCCACAAGTTTTGATATGTTGTCTTTCCATTTTCATTTGCCTCAAGGTATTTACTAATTTCTCATAATTTCTTCCTTTACCCACTGGTTTTCTAGAGTGTGTTGTTTAGCCTCCACATATTTGTGAATTTTATGACCTTATGCCTGTTATTTATTTCTGACTTTATTCCATTATGTTCTGAGAAAGTGTTTTATATAGTATCAATATTTCTAAATTTGTTAAGACTTGCTTTGTGACCCAACATGTGGTCTATCCTAGAGAATGTTCCATGAGAATAGAAAAACTTGTATCTTGGTTTTGTGGGGTGTAGTCTTCTATAAATGTCTGCCAAGTCTAGTTCATTTATCATAAAATTCAACATCTCTCTTTACTTATTGATCCTTTGTATAGGTGTTCTATCCATTGATGAGAGCGGTGTATTGAATTCTCCAACTATTATTGTAGAGGTATCTATTTCTTCTTTCAGTGTTCTCAGTGTTTGCCTCGTGTTTAGTGGCACTTTGGCTTGGTGCATAAATATTTATGAATTTTTATTTTCTTGATGAACTATCCCTGTTATTAATATTTATCATCCTACTTTGTCTCTTTTAATTGTTTTACCTGTGGATTTGCCTGATATTAATATGGCTACTCCCTCTTTTTTCTATTTGTTGTTTTCATGAAATATCTTTTTCCAGCCTTTCACTTTCAGCCTACTTTTGTCCTTGTGTCTAAAGTGAGTTTCTTGTAGACAACATACAGTTGTGTCCTGTTTTTTAATCCATTCTGCCAGTTTGTCTTTTTATTGGGGAGTTTAATCCATTTAAATTTAGTGTGATTACTGTAAGGGCAGTACTTTCTTCTTCCATTTTTGTCTTTTGGGTTTTATATGTCATACATGATTTTTATTATGTCTCCTTTTACCCTTTCTGATAGTCTTCATTTCTACACTCTTCTCCAAACACCTCTCTCCTGTCTTTTCTTACCAGCCTGTAGCACTCCCTTCAGTATTTCTTGTAGTACCATCTGTTATTCACAAACTCTCTCAGTGTCTGTTTGTCTGAAAATATTTTATTCTTTCCCTCATTTTTGAAGGACAGTTTTGCCAGATATAGTATTCTTGGTTGGCAGTTTTTCTTTTTCTGTATCTTAAAATACATACCACTGCCTTCTTGCCTCCATGGTTTCTGCAGAGAAATATGTACATAGTCTTATTGAGCTTCCCTTGTATGTGATGAATCACTTTTTCCTTGCTACTTTCAGAATTCTCTCTTTTTCATTGGCATTGGACAATCTGATCAGTAAGTATCTTGCAGTAGGTCTATCGGGATCTATTCTCCTTGGTGTACACTGTACTTCTTGAATCTGTAAGTTTATGTCTTTCATAAGAGTTGGGAAATTTTCAATGACTATTTTTTCTATTATTCTTTCTGCCCCTTTTCCCTTCTCTTCTCCTTCCAGAACACCCATAGTACATATATTCATGTGTTTCATGTTGTCTTTCAGCTGCCTAAAACCCTGCTCATATTTTTCCATTCTTTACCCTATGTGTTCTTTTGTGTGTATGATTTCAAATGCCTGTCTTCCAGTTCAGTGTTTCTTTCTTCTGCCTGTTCAAATCTACTGTTGTATGTCTCCATTGTGTTTTTCATCTCTTCTATCATGCCCTTCCTTCCCAAAAGTTCTGCCATTTATTTTTCAAGCTTATGAATTCTTCTTTATGGTGATCCAGGGTCTTCTTTATATCCTTCATCTGTCTTCCCACATTTTCCTTCAGCTTGTTGAGTTGGTTTAGGAAATTTGTTTGAATATCTTTAATTAGTTTTTTCAATTCCTGTATCTCAGTTCATTGAATTGATTTAACATTAGTTGTCTCAACTCCTATATCCTGGTTGTACTATTAGTTTGTTCCTTTGGCTGGTTCATATTTTCATGTTTCCTAGCATGTCTCATTCTTTTAAGCTGTCTAGGCATCTGATTTTCTTGATTACTTTATTCTGGAGCTCATTTTCACTATTTTACCTGGGGTCTTTTTGTTGGTTGACTTTGTTCTCTATCCTTTGGTATTCAGTTCGCTTATTCTAGACCTCCAATTTAACTTCTATGTAGCTCATAAGAATTTTTTTACCTCTTGTTTTTCTGTTTCTTGCCCTGCCTATGTAACCTTTTTGTGAGATTGTCTCCTCAGATATAGTTGACCCCAAAGATATTTTCCCAGTTCAGAGATGCCCAGATCCCAAGTCTCAGGAGGAGGATATGGAGTTTCCCTGAGACTGAAACCCTCCTGTGAGGCCTCTAAACTCTTTGCTTTTCCTATCCTGTCCTGAAGGTGGCTCTTGTCAGCCTTCCAAGAAGTGTAAAGAGTTCTTTTCATGTTTTTCATCTCTTCTATTGTGACTTTCATTCCCATAAGTTCTGGCCATTGTTTTATTCAAACTTTCAAGTTCTTCCTCATGTTCACCCAATGTCTTCTTTATATCTTTCATCTCTTTCACCATATCTTCCCTCAACTCATTGATTTGATTTTTGAATTGATTAGCACATTTGTTTGAAAACCTTTAATTAGTTGTTTTAACTCCTGTATCTCAATTGAAGTATAAGATTTTTCCTTTGACTGGGCCATATCTTAATTTTTCTTACTGTGACTCATAATTTTTTGTTGTCTAGGCATCTGGTTTCCTTGATTACCCCAATCAGATTTTCCCAGACCAGATGGGCCCAGATCCCAGGAAGAAACCATAATTAGTATCATGTTTCCCCAAGGATGAGACCAAGCATGTTGTCAGACTTTCCTGTGAGGCCTCTAGACTCTGCACTTTTCCTGTCCTGATCAGCAGGTGGTGCCTGTCAGCCTGTAGCTCCCCACTGGCATAAAGAGGTGCAGTGCCTCTAATTCTTAGCAGACACTGTCTCTGCCAGGGGACTCAGAGTGAGTCAGAGGCCAAGCTTAAGCTGTTTCTGTTTTTTTCCCCATTCCCTGGAGTCTGAATTCTCTGAAGGACAGCTACCACTTGAACTGGGCACCGCTCCCCCCTTTCCTTAGGGAAGATATGCCCTTGTCCTAGTTTGCTAATGCTGCAGAATGCAAAACACCAGAGATGGATTGGCTTTTATAAAACGGGGATTTATTTCGCTACACAGTTACAGTCTTAAGGCCACAAAGCGTCCAAGGCAACACATCAGCAATCGGGTACCCTCACCGGAGGATGGCCAATGGCCTCCGGAAAACCTCTGTTAGCTAGGAAGGCAGCTGGCATCTGCTCCAAAGCTCCGGCCTCAAAACGGCTTTCTCCCAGGACGTTCCTCTCCAGCAAGCTTGCTTCTCTTCAAAACATCACTCCCAGCTGCACTCTCTTTTCTCTCTTTGAGTCAGCTCATTTATATAGCTCCACCAATCAAGGCCCACCCCGAATGGGTGGGGCCACGCCTCCATGGGAACATCTCATCAAAATTATCTCCCACAGCTGGGTGGGGCACACTCCAAGCAAATCTAACCAACACCAAAACTTCTGCCCCACACAAGACTATAAAGATAATGGCATTTGGGGGACACAATACACTCAAACTGGCACATTCCACCCCCTGGAACCAAAAATGGCATTATCTTTCCAAATACAAAATACATTCATTTCACAAAAACTTAAATCATTTCAGTAACAAAAGTTAAGTACAAAATCCCATCAAAATCAGTTTAGGCTTGGTCAGTTCTAAGGCACAATCTTTCTTTAGCTGTGGATCTGTGGACTTAGAACAAGTTACGTGCTTCCAATACATAAAGGAGAGACATTCATAGGATAAACATTTCCATTGCCATAAGGAGAAACAGTAAGGAAAACAGGGTTAACAGGAGCAAAACAGTTCCTAAAACCCACAGGACAAAGTCCATTAGATTTCAAAGTCCGAGAGTCATTTACAGAACAATGTTGCATCCTTGGGGCTTGAGAGAGCGGGAGCCTAACCCTTCCTAAGAGCCTTTTCGGCAGCCCTTTCCTCTCCAAACACTTAGGTGAGTGCTCCAATATATCCACACATTGGGGAGACCACCTTCTCGGCCCCACCCTCCTCAAACATCGGGGCAGCTCCCGGATTCCCTTCCATCTCCGGGGCACACGCTCAACCCCTTCAGAACAGCGTGGTGGCAGCCAGGCTCTCCCCAATTCCCTGGGAATGTGCTCCACCCTCTTTGGGGCTTGGGGTGGCAGGACATTTCCTGAGCAACGAGGTGGAAGGCCCGCCCTCGACCTCCAGGGCAAACTCACCCTTTCCATGCATGTGGGCTGCTCCGCTCTCTCAGCCCTAGACCTCCTGACTCCAGACCTCAACCTCCACGGCTCTGTCTTTGAAGAAATTTTTCCTTTAATTTTTTCCTTGTCTGTCTCCTCCAGTCCAGACCGGCAATGGCTCTGTCTATAAAGATCTCGCAAAAATTCTGTTGGCTTTGCATGAAGCACACAGGGGTCAAAGCCATCAAACAATAGGACTTTCCACAAATCCTTTCTGGATAATTCCATCTCCAATCTTGGCTTGTACTGAAATGGCGGCTGGGTTTTGTGTTTGGTTACATCCTCACGTTGGGCTGTAGCCTCTGGGATTCCACCCCCTGGAAGCTCGTAATTTTCTAAGCCATCAGCTTCTGGTTTCTTTGAACCCAAGAGTTCAGTTCTAAGTTTATCTCTCTCCACTCACATTTTACTATAAGCTACAAGGAGAAGTCAGGGTATATCCTCCACAGATAGTCTGGAGATCTCCTCAGCTAAGTATTCCAGGTTGTCACTTTTAAATTCTTCCTTCCATCTGACACCAGGACTCATTTTTGCCAAATTTTGTGCCACTTTAAAACAAGGATCACCTTTCTTCCAGTTTGCAACAACACATTCATCATTTCTGCTCAAGTCCTCATCAGAAGTATCTTTAGAGTCCATATTTCCACAAACAGTCTCTTTAAAGCAGTTTTGGCCTTTTCTATCACGCTCCTCACAATTCTTCCAGAATCTTCCCCTTATCCACTTAAAAAGCCGTTCCAACATGTTTGGTATTTGCAGACTCAGCAGCAAAAGCACCCCACTTCTCTGGTACCAAAATCTGTCCTAGTTTGCTAATGCTGCAGAATGCAAAACACCAGAGATGGATTGGCTTTTATAAAACGGGGATTTATTTCGCTACACAGTTACAGTCTTAAGGCCACAAAGCATCCAAGGCAACACATCAGCAATCGGGTACCCTCACCGGAGGATGGCCAATGGCCTCCGGAAAACCTCTGTTAGCTAGGAAGGCAGCTGGCATCTGCTCCAAAGCTCCAGCCTCAAAACGGCTTTCTCCCAGGACGTTCCTCTCCAGCAAGCTTGCTTCTCTTCAAAACATCACTCCCAGCTGCACTCTCTTTTCTCTCTTTGAGTCAGCTCATTTATATAGCTCCACCAATCAAGGCCCACCCCGAATGGGTGGGGCCACGCCTCCATGGGAACATCTCATCAAAATTATCTCCCACAGCTGGGTGGGGCACACTCCAAGCAAATCTAACCAACACCAAAACTTCTGCCCCACACAAGACTATAAAGATAATGGCATTTGGGGGACACAATACACTCAAACTGGCACAGCCCTGAAGGAAATTATCTCCTTCAATTGACTTCTTCCTTTGTCTGACTATCTTAAATTCACCCCTGCCTGGGTCAATGCTGACAATTGAAAATGTGTGAGGCTTTCTCTAATGAGTTACTTGGAATAAGAGAAAAAGAAAGAAATCCTCTCTTCAGATCCACTCCCAAGACCCCAAGTTTCACCAGTCAAGAGCCAGAGATGGTATGCAGTTCTGTGTGCCCCTTTTCTTAGGACACATCACCTTTCCAGTATTCTGAGTTCAGCCAACTCCAAAAACCTCTGTTTTTTTTTCCATTACTCTGCCCCTCTCTGCTGGGAGAGACCTCAGGGTTCATTTCCTACTTGGTCTGGATTTACCTGTGCTCATAGTTTGTATTCAGTCATCCAAACTTGTTAATTAAAACTATGATTGGAGCCTTGTTGAACCACTTTCCCTCGCTCTCAGCAGAGACAACTTCTTTTTCCAACAGGGAAGTGTTCTAACTCAGCCTGCCATGCCAGTGGGGAAGAGGCACCAGCTATGCTGTTTGCAGTGTTTTCTTTACAGTTTTATGCTGTGGTCTCAGTCCTTCTACCCATTCCAGACTGTTGTATGATGTGTATCCAGTCACAGATGTCTCCCAAACAATTTTTCTAGACTACATACTAGTTGTTCCTGGCTACTTACTAGTTGCTCTAGAGGACAAACTAAATTCCACACCTTCCTACACTGCCATCTTGCCCCACCTCCTCTCCAGTATATTTATAATTTCATCTACAGTGATTCTTATTTCATAATGTCTGTTATTTTTCCATGTATTCTTTCAAATTCTTTATGCTCTTCCAGTGTCTTCTTAATATCCTTTATCTCTTTATACACATTTTCCTTCATTTCCTAGTTTAATTTCAGGAGATTTGTTTGAAAATCTTTGATTGGTTGTTCCACATTTTGTGTCCTCTACAACTTTTTATCTGTTCCTTTAACTGGGCCACTTCTTGAGTTTCAGTTTTCCTTGTGATGTTTGGCTGGTCTCTGGTTATCTGATTACCTTGATGGGTCTATTCTGAAGGTCAATTTCTCTCTCTTGTCTAGGATTTAGTTGTTGCCAGGTTTTGTATCAGGGCACTGCTTTTGATCGTGAGGTCACCCATATTTCTTAACCAAAACAAAGCCTATCCCCAGGCACTTGGTGTAGAACAGCTCTGAAGGGCCTGGGATAATGTCTGGAAAACCTTGCAATTTTGCCCTGCACTTTCTGGCCTGCCCAGCAGGTGGTGCTGCTTGGTGACTTTTCCTCAGAAGCTGTTCACCTCCTGAAGCCCACAGCATCTGACCAGGAAGGGCTGTGCCCTAGCTTTGATGGACAAAATCTGGCTCAGTGTGGGTCTCTATCACCCACTGTGCTTGCGGCAGAGGACCCCCAGCCCTGCAGTCTGCAGCCATACCCCAGGCAAGGATTGGGCTGCCTGCTGCTGTTTTCCTTAAGGGTATGGAATGGGCCCCAGGACCCATGACTGGAAACACATCCACAGTCAACATTTCTCAGACTCTTCATCTTTCATTGATCTGGGACTCTGTCTCCTGGGTCCCCAAACAGTAGATTTGGACAGTTTCTTCCTGGCTACTTGCTGTTTGGGGGAATATTCTGCCATTCCCTCCTTATTCCACCATTTTGGAAACTCCTCCTTGTTGTCCCTTTATAATCTGCCCTCCCCAGTGCTTTAAGTCCTTTTGTGAGTTCCTGTGAGCTTGGATTTCTATGTCTGGATATAGGTGGGGATCTGTCTCACTACTTTGAGAGATTTTATAGTCTGTGTTCCTGGTGGGAGGTGGAAGGGATCCTGGCTGCTGCCTGGGCATTTCCAAAGTTGCATGTGACTGAGTGAGAAGGGAGGGGAGATGACCATCCTGTCTGGTATGGAAGTTTCCTACATGATATTTTTCTCTTTCTTTGATTCAGCTTTTGTGGGATCTTTCTCAGGTCTTTACCTTCCTCCAGAGTTCAGAACAAGTGAGAATTGTCCTTTTTTTGCTGCATCTCTGTTCAGCTCCTTTTGATACTTGGCAGTTCAGCTCAGCTCTCAGCTCAGTTCTTGACCCTGACCTTCACTGAAAGCCTTAAGGTTTGATACTGTCTCATAATGGAAGCAGATTCATCACTTTGGGGCATCCTTCTCTCAAAACAGCAGTACTCTACTGAAACATTGTAACAATTAGCCTGAGATCCACCTCCTGGTGAGGTCATGTGATGACAGCTCTTATTGTTTTTTCATCTTGATTATTGATCATTGGCTCATAAAGATTAGTGTAGATGGTCTCCATCCTGGTGGGAGTGCATTAAAATTTTATAGATGAAGTTTATAAAGGTCAGGGAGCCTAAGAGTGTTACTCTAGATGAGTCTTCACTGGAGTCTATACTCCATATTTTGAAATCTATGTGGTTCTCTCTCCCTGCTTACATGGGTGACAAGACTCCATCTTCCCCGACATAGATGTTCCTGGTCTTCAAGGGGTTCCCAGCACCTGGTTGATAATATATTCTGGCTCTGGTTCTCCCTCAGGAGTAAGAAGATTCCTCTTCAATGACTCTGGACCCCTGGACAGTCTCAAAGACCACATGGTCAAGATAAAGGCTAGAAAAGTCAGATTGGCTGTAATGCAAACCAAGGGTGTTGGGGCTTTACGTCTAGCTTCTAGAAGACAACGATCCTGGGGTCATGAGTCCCAAGTCCTGGGAATCACCATCACATGCTTTACAGATTGATTCACCGGCCAAAACTCCCGATGCAGCCTCTTGCACCCCACTTGTCACAGAACTGCCATCAGCACCCATGTGATGTGCTTGTACATCCACTTCCCATTCCTGCATCAGCTGCCACAGTCTCGATGTGTCATATGAAGCCCACTTCAGATAACCTGTTCCAGAAAAACACAAGGATTTGGAAACCAAAAAATGCATAATTATCTTCAATTACAATGATAGAGTTACTTGCTCAAGAATTGTGTCTGCTCTGTTCAGGATCATCATCCACCATCCCCATCCCTGTCTTTCCACTCAGTGAAGACCTCAACCTGCACCTCCAATTCTCACCCCATTTCTGGCCTCTTCCCCTTTATCCTCACACTCCACCTAGGCCAAGACTGACTGCTGGAGGGTCAGGACCTCAGAGCTAGGCTTTGGAGGAGAGGATTAAAGGTCCCCACATGCAAGAGCAGGCTCTGTTATAAAGACCCACGTGCCTAGGCTGATTATTAACCCAGATTGTATATAACAAAGAGGCTAGCAATGGCCTGGGGACGGCACTGCTGGCAATCATGGCCAGCACGTTAAGCCCCAGCATCACATCTGGGACCCAGGAGCCATCTGTGATGTCAGAGCACATCCAAAATGCTGCTGACATCTCTGTCATTGTCATCTATTTCATAGTGGTCATGGCTGTTGGGCTTTGGGTAAGTGGTAAGTGGGGCTCTCAGGGTGGGCACAAGGCATGGGAGGAAAACACCTTAGGGAGGGAGAGGTGTGGAGTGACAAAGCTAAGAAAATCAGATGGCATTTACAAATTTCATTGCATTTCTATCAGAATCATTTTCTTGTGCATGACATAGATAATCCTTACACTGAGTTGCATGAGTTAATTTATTCTCCTAACAATCTGTTTGTTGAAAACAGAGCCAACACTAAAAACTTCAGACTCATTCTGTTCAGCATCTCTAGCACCTATCATCAGTGAATAATTTATTTTTGTATTCTCCTTTCTTTTGCTTCCCTTCATTATTTGGTCCTTTTTTAACTTTATGAGCTGAATGCTTAATTCATTTACTTTCTTCCTTTCTTTTTAGTTAATGAGTTTGAGGCCAAATTTTCTTCAAAGCACAGTTTAGCAGTGCCTCACAATGTCTGATTAAATGAAAATAAACAGAGTAGTTAGGAGACAAGTTGAGAAATATGATTTCTCAAGTTCCATCAAGCTCAGGGATTTTATGAAACAATGATTTTAAGCCCTTTAAACAATGATGCTGTATCACAGCTTCCAGCAAAATGATTCTCTCTTTCACAGTGCTAAAAAGTCACCTCTGTCAGCATCCTGGCCTGTGCATCTGAGATGTCTTGGGTGCATAAGCTGTGATATGACCCTCTCATTTCCTCCATTATGCTCAGGCCATGCTGAGGACCAACCGAGGCACCGTTGGAGGCTTCTTCCTGGCTGGTCGAGATATGTCCTGGTGGCCAGTGAGTTTCCTGGGAATAAATCTCCTGTATATGTTTAAGTTTGAATAAAGAAAATATTGGGAATGACCATAATTTCTGATGTACATTGGTTGCTTACTTGCTGGCATCTCTTTTCCTAAATCCCTGGCCTTAGGGCTCAGCTCTATAGTTTTAGTAAATTATGGTTTATCACCAGATGACAACAGGTTTCATCTGGCATTTAAGGATCTCTAGTTCAAACTCGACTTCATATTCTTTTTCCCTGTTCCTCATCAAGGATCTTGTTCTCTGGCTTCATTCAATGTACCCAACACATTCCTTCTTTGTTCCCATTCCTGAGCTAATGATGTCCTTCTTGTTTGGATTAGTCTCCCCTTTCTCTTCTCTCCTCCTTTAAAATCCAGCTAAAGTCCCTCTTTATGTGAGAAGCCTCCTCACTCCCTCCAGTCCTCACCTGCACACTTAGTCTTTTTATTCTGAGTATATCACTGGTAATGGATTACATGTTCCCCTGTGATGTGCTAATGGCAATGCCTCTTTGACTCTTGTAAGGTGGTATTTTCCTTGCTGAGTTTCGATATCTGGCCTCCTCCTGACCTCCCCATTGCAGAAGAGTGTAGGTCTTCTCCTCTGAATCCAAACAGAACTGAAACTGGGCTGGGTACACATGGGTGCTCAGTAAGTTTACTGACATATAGTATGAAGGAAAATGGATATTGGGAATTGATCTGGACAGGGTAATTAAAGAGGACAACCAGTAACCAACTACGAGCTTGAAATGCACTTTTATTTGGCTGTCCAATCAGGCATTGCCTTTTTACAACTATTTTTATGAAACATTCAAGATTCAACAAATCCCAAAGCCACAAATGTCTGAATAGAAAAGGCAATTATACAGAAGACTGGAAATGTGGGAACACAGAGAAGTGTGCTTGATGAAATGGCCCTACAATAGTCCCACACCCCCAATTATGTTCTGTTAGGACCAGAGCTCATCTGTGCCCAATCAAGAGTTCTCTCTTAAACTTTGAAACTTAAGACTAGTAGGCAAGGTGATGGAAATTGTATGGTTGAGGAAAGAATCCCAGGGATGACAGGATGGTGAAGAGGTCCTTTTTCCTTCGCTTTTGGATCTTTGAGGCTGTTTAAAGAGGCAGAAGCTGATGAGGAGGTCTTGCAATTCTTGGGCAAGGACGGACTCAATACAGAGAGTGCAGTTAGATGGATCATTATTCCCCTAAGGCAGGAGTCAGGAAGCTTGGTCTATAAAAGACTCCAATATAAGTATTTTATACTTTGTTAGCTATAGGTTTCTTGTTGCAACCACACAACTCTACTGTTATAGCACAAAACTGCCATTGACAATACATAAACCAATGGGTTTGCTGTGTTCCAATACAACTCCCACAGTCTGTAGTTCTCTGATTCCTACCCTAAGGAGCAGTGATTGAAACATACATCTCAACATTTCCATTTAAAGAAGTCTGATTTTGATCTTTCAACTCTGATCCTAATCTTCTTTTGGATTCCAGATGGGAGCCTCTCTCTTTGCCAGTAACATTGGCAGTGGTCACTTCGTGGGCTTGGCTGGAACAGGAGCGGCTTCAGGCATCGCCACGGCAGCATTTGAATGGAATGTAAGTGACATCACTTTTTCCTTTAAATCCACCCCATATCCAAGAATGTTTTTTGGGAGACTGTATAGGATAAACTCCCCTTTGGTCTGATTTCTAATTTAACGTTCCCCTAATCTACTCCTTGTTTGACCTTCAGGACCTTCCCCAGGTAGCTCCATTTTGCTTGAACAATTCCAGACTTATAATTCCTCACCTGTGCATGTTTGGGCAAGGAGTTATTCCCACCAGGAATATCATTTCTATCCAATTCAAGCCCATTTTCACTTGACTTCCTTGGTCATTTTAGCTCCCACTTGTATCTCTTCTTTCTGAGCCATCGTACTAGGTGTCCAGCTCTGAATTAGATACCGAGAATTAAACTGAAAACCCCACAGTCCTTCCTTTTGGGGAGCTTGCATTCCAGTGGGAGAGACAGACATGTGTCAATTTATATAGGAAGTACAAGGACAGGAGCATGGACAGAGTATTGAGTGAATACACAAGAGGGACATCTCTCCTGGTAAATGGGTGGGGATTGGCACATATTGAGGGAGCTTCCTGGGACTGACATCAGGAGGATGAGTAGGAATTAATAAGTGTGACCTGATCAAGATAGAGACAGTATAGTGAGGAATGAATAATTTGATGGCTAGTAGGTAAACTCTTCAAGATTTTGTGATTGAGTTCTTAATTGTTCTATTATCATTTCACCTATAGAAGAAATGTCTATTTACTTAGACCCTAACTTCTTTAGGGACAGAGGCCATGTCCCCTCTTCCACTCATACCAGCCCATTATATTAGACGTGGATGGGCACTTAGTGAACATGCTATAAATATTTCTTGAATTGTCTGAGTTTCTTTTCTGTTCTTTTCTCTTACTCATTTTAGTTTTTTGCATGTATTTGTGGTATACATCAATCAGAGGAGATGTATGTGTGGAAGAAAGTTGGATCATAGTGAAAGTGTAAACAGACCATTCCCAGATGGATTTGGGAAGTTGCCTTGGATCATTCCCACTGCTTGGGCCACTCCCTTGTGGGAGATTCTTTCCCTAGTTTTATCTTGATAGTGTCGTGGACTTCAGAATGGACCCAACCTCCAGAGGCATGGACAGAATGACCTATGGCCCGAGTGAGTGTGATGATCGGGATGCAGAAAGTCAGGCTGCTCTTTTTAGAGCCATATGACTTTGGACTTCATTAATATCTGAGCTTCAGGTTCCCCCTCTATAAGATAGGAATGATTGTTCTTATCCATATCTGCCTCACCTAGTTGATATGAGAGTAAAATGAGCAATATATATGAAGGCAATTTGTAAACATTATGTATTAATGCAAGATTATACTATTATCATTACTATTATTTGGCAAGACATAGGGTGCACTGGGAAGATTATTCTGTCTCCTACTTTCTTTCTCATTGCTTTGTCATCTGCCTATAATTCCTACTATTCAAAAATAATTCCTATTGGCAAAGATTGTGATATTCCAGTGGTCAACCTGGGTTAGGACCCTTTATCTTCTGTCCATTTTTCTACTGGAATAAAACTTGTTTATCTTTATGACACTGCTTGAACAAAAATTTTTATTACATATCAGTCATTTGAACATACCTGGGATTTAATATTCTAGGGAAGTTCTTTATTTTTTATCAGAGTGACAGGGAGCTTCAAGCTTTTTGTTAAGGTCAGAACTTGTGAAAGAAGCCACAGCCCTTCCATAGCCTTTTTTTAATACAATTTTATTGTAATATAGTCACACACTTCATAATCCATCCAAAGTGTATAATTGATGGCTCACAGTATCATCATTTAGTTGTGCATTTCTTACCAATCCAATTTTAGAACATTGTCATTACTCCAAAATAAAGAAGAAATAAAAATAAGAAAGAACATCCAAAATATCCCATAGCCCCTATCCCCCCTATTATTTATATACTTTTGTCTTTATTTTATTACTCATCTGCCTATACACCATACACTGGATAAAGGGAATGCCAGTCACAAGGTTTTCATAATCACATGGTCACATGGTAAAAGCTATGTAGTTATACAATCACCATCAAGATCAAGTTCACTGGGTTACAGTTCAACATATTCAGGTATTTCCTTCTAGCTATTCTAATACACTAGAAACTAAAAAATGAATGTCTACCCAGGGGAGTGAATCTCCCTGGCAACGTGGAATATGACTCCTGGGGAGGAATGTAGACCTGGCATCGTGGGACAGAGAACATCTTCTTGACCAAAAGAGGGATGTGAAAGGAAATGAAATAAGCTTCAGTGGCAGAGAGATTCCAAAAGGAGCCGAGAGGTCACTCTGGTGGGCACTCTTACGCACAATATAGACAACACGTTTTAGGTTCTAATGAATTGGGGTAGCTGGTGGTGGATACCTGAAACTATCAAACTACAACCCAGACCCATGAATCTCGAAGACAATTGTATAAAAATGTAGCTTATGAGGGGTGACAATGGGATTGGGAAAGTCATAAGGACCACACTCCACTTTGTCTAGTTTATGGATGGATGAGTAGAAAAATAGGGGAAGGAAACAAACAAACAAACAGACAACGGTACCCAGTGTTCTTTTTTACGTCAATTGCTCTTTTTCACTTTAATTATTATTCCTGTTATTTGTGTGTGTGTGCTAATGGTGTCAGGGATTGATTTAGGTGATGAATGTACAACTATGTAATGGTACTGTGAACAATCGGATGTATGATTTGTTTTGTATGACTGCGTGGTATGTGAATATATCTCAATAAAATGAAGATTAAAAAAAAATGAATGTCTATATAGTGCATAAGAACAACCTCCAGAATGATTTCTGAACTCTATCTGAAATCTCTTAGCCAATGAAACTTTATTTGTTTCATTTCTTTTCCCCCTTTTGGTCAAGAAGGCATTCTCAGTCCCATGATGCCAGGGCCAGGCTCATTCCTGGGAGTCATGTCCCATGTTGGGGGATGGTAATGAATTTATTTGCAAGTGGGCTGAGAGAGAGAGGCCACATGTGAGCAACAAAAGTGGTTCTCTGGGTGTGTCTTCTGTCCATTTTTTAAACACATCTTTTATCACATGCTAAGCCACAGGACACCATAGCTTCTGACTCATGTAAACAAAGGGAAGGATTGTGTTGAGTGGGACAGAATCAAAGCAAACTTATTTTTTTCAGAGTCAGATCATAAAATGACAAGGTCCACAGCCAAGCCTCTTTAACTTTATACTCTTCTTGGTTTCTTGTAGGCCTTGCTGCTGTTGCTGGTTCTAGGTTGGTTTTTTGTTCCCATATACATCAAGGCTGGGGTGAGTATCTGCAGATGGGTGTTGTTGTGCTCATCTGTCAGGTGTATTTCATGCATTCACTTATTCAGTCATTAATTCTGCTCAATCGAGGAACACTGGTACCTGGCACTCACTGACCTGTTGCTAGAAATATACAGGTGACAAAGAAAGCCCTAGACAGGCTTTCAGTATAGGATGTAGCTGCAGCCAGGTGACAAGTTGGTAGTGGCCTTGCACATTGATCCCTGTGATTGCAGTCAGCCCAGCTTGGTACAGGAATACTGAAGCTGGGACCAGCCATGTGCTTCAAGAAAAGCTTCCCAGAGGTAACCTGAGTTGAACCTTGAAGAATAAGGGCCACCTTTTAGGTAGGAAATTGAGATCATGGAGATTCAGAGGAAATAATTTATGGAAGCTGAAAATCATAGAAAAACTTGGAGTGTTTGAGGGACAGGTAAAATTTTACTAAAATACAGGGTATATAGGAGAAAAAAATAGTAAGAGATGGAAGTGGGTCTGCAGGTGTAGGTGGAGCTCTATTGTGAAGGGCTTATGGGCAGTGTAGACTTAAAGGGTGTGCCCTTTGTCCTCCTGGAAATAGGCAGTCAGTGTAGACTTTCAGGAAGTTGAGAGTCATGATGAGATTCAGGTTTTTGGAAGCTTCACTCAAGCAGCTGAGTGAAGAATGGACTTGATCAAGAATCTACTTGAAGGCAAGATAATGAGGAAGTTCATATGATGCTACATGAGGCTCTAGGCAAGAAACAGAGAGGAAGGAGAGATGTGTCTGGGATAAGGATGACAGGTTTGGTGGTGGATTAGAGGTGAAGGCCGTGGAGAAGGAGGCAATCAGATCAATCCTAAGAAGTCAAGCCTGGGGGTCTAGATGCCTGAGGCCACCATTAACAGAGTGGGGAATTCCAGAGTGGGATGAGGTGATGAGTGACAGAGGAAACAATAAGCTCACTTTGGAATTGAGTGAGTACTTGTAGTTCAGGACATGGAGATGCCCAGCAGGCTGTGGGAGACAGATTTGCAGGGGATCAGGAAGGAGAGCTGGACTGGAGTTATTGACATGGAAATTCCTCTCTTCTGAAACATTGGTTAAGAATCCATTCCCTGTCAGGCACTGTGCATGGTGTCGGAAATGCATCTGTGAACGAGAAGTCATCCCTTCCCAGTAAGTACAAATAAATTGGATGTCCCATGTAGGAAATCTGTCTTGTCACTATAGAAGAGCTCTTAATCCATTCTGGGCATTCAAGGAAGCCTCCCTGAGGGAGATGTCAGCCAGGCAAAGAGGGTGAGGAAGGGTGCCCCAAGCAGTGGGAATAGTGTTTCAAAGCCCAAAATTAGAGAGCATGAGATACCTGTGGGGACCTGGCAGTGGTTCCATATAGATGAAGCACAGATGCTGGGGCTGGAGATGGAGAGATGGGTGGGACCTGATGCACCTGGCCATTGTGGGGCTGGGGCACCACTCAGCAGGACCCTCAATGTGAAGTCCTATGTTTTTCTTAATTCTGGAGAATTATCAGTTGCTCACATTTTTTTTTATTGTGCTTCAGTTTCACAGAACAGGAGTGCTAATCATTATATATATACATACATACATACATACATATATATAAACACACACCACATACACACACTATATATATATATATATATATATATATATATAATATCACAATAGTGTAGGAGAACAAGAGTATTTATCACACTCCTCAGTTCATGGCATACTGTCATTTGAAATCTGCCTAAAGTCCTCTCTTATTATGTTTTGTTTCCCTTTCCCTCTCTATCCCACCTTTCATTTACCTTCTTCCTGCAAGTGTCCACTTGAATGTATTTACTGTGTTACTAAGTACTTCTTTCTCCTTGGAATTCTATAGAGGTTTTGTGTATATATGTATGTATGTCTGTACATATATACTTAATATTTACATAAATGCTATCCTGCTACAGAATTTATTGTTATTTTTCTTATTTGGGTTTGTCATTTAGAATTGCACACTTCTATACACATGCCCAGTCTATTACTTTTGGCTGCTACTCATTCACTTCTCTACTGAGGGACTCCTAGATTTTCTCCAACTCCCTAGCACTACAAAGGGATAGCACGAAGGAATTTTTTTTTGGGGGGGGGGTGATGGAACTGTTTTTTATCTTGACTGTTATGGTAGGTACTTGACTGTGTACATTTGACAAAACTCATACATCAAAAGGAATTTTATTGTATGTACATTTTTAAATTAATTTATTTTTAAGTGTGGTAAAATATACATAACAGTATGAGAACCCTATATTTTATGCATGATTTTTCTGTAAACTCATGACTTATATATGTGCACATAACATAGAAATCATTTTAGCCGTTTTAAGAGGACAGTTCTTTGACATTAAGCACATTGACAATACTGTGTAATTTTCTCTTTCCAGATTATTTTCATTATCCTAAACCAAAACTCATACTCATTTAGCAATTACTCCTTATTCCCCAATCCTGTTATTGCTGGGAACTTTTAATCTGCTTTTGATCTCTATAAATTTGCCGATTCAAAGTATTTTGTTTAAGAGAAATCATACAATATTTGTCCTTTTGTGTTTGGCTTATTTCAATCAACAGTATGTCTTCAAGGGTCATCCATGTTGCAGGATGTACCAGCACTTCACTTCTTATGGCTGAATAATACTCCATTGCATAGATAGACCACATTTCATTTATCCATTCATTTGTTAATGGACTCTTGAGTTCTTCCACCTTATGGCTATTGTGA
The DNA here is from genome assembly GCF_015220235.1 of Choloepus didactylus. NCBI lineage: Eukaryota > Metazoa > Chordata > Mammalia > Pilosa > Megalonychidae > Choloepus > Choloepus didactylus. The sequence goes on along the minus strand of NC_051329.1, from coordinate 30,095,895 downwards.
ATAATGCTTCAATGAACTCTGTCTGAGTCCCCACTTGTATGTAAATTTTTAAAGTAAATAATTTTGAAAGTAAATAAAAATACTATGGTGATGAATATCTTGTACCTTTCTTCTTATAGACCTCTAAGCCAGGATTTCTCAACCTCAGCACTGTTAACATATAGGACAGATAATTCTTTGCTGTAGGGACCTGTCCTGTGCATTGTAGGATATTTAGCAGCATCCCTGGGCTATATTCACTAGATACCAGGAGCACCAGACATTTTCAAATGTCACCTGGGTCAGGGGGAAAATTCACCCCTAGTTGGGAACCATTGTTCTATCTAATATGTCCCAGAATATCTGGGTGTTTATTTACATAAATCCACTAAGTGCTGCAACATGCTATTGAGAATGGCTACAGCCAGCTGCCCTGCTGCTACTTACTATTATGAGAGTTCCAAATTTCCTACCTCCTCACCAACACATGGTATTTTCTTTCATTCTAATTTTTGCCATTCTGATAGTTGTAAAGAGGTCCCTCTTTTTAACCTTATTTTAATTTTTTTTATTAGAGAAGTTGTAGATTTACAGAAAAATCATGCATAAAGTGCAGAGTTCCCATATACACCCCCTATTATTAACCCCTTGGATTAGTTGGGTACTTTTTTTATAATTCATGAAAGACATTTTTGTAATTGTACTGTTAACCATAGTCCATATTGTATTGTCCTATGGTTTTAATTTTGTTTGCTCTTTTTTCAATTTTTATTCTGGTAACATATATAAGACCTAAAATTTCCCCCATTTAACCACATTCAAATATGTAACTCAGTGCTGTTAATCTTTTTAAATTTAGGGACAGAATACATAACAGCTGTGGCAGCTCCCCTTCAGCCTTGGTGTTGCCAACAAACTGGAGCATTGCCCTATCTCCCTAAGCCATGTTCCTACATTTTTTCCTTTCACTGCTGGTGCTTGGACCATGGGATGCTATATCCCAGGATAAGTCCTGAGACAAGGATGCTCAGAGAGCAAGCCTTCTGGCCAGTCCCTCCGCAGGTCTTCATGTGCTCCCCCCTTTGCTCAACTTTGGGTCCCTTCCAGTTCTAGGCTTGAACAAGCTCTGTTGAAGGATGCTGTAGCCTCCTTGGTGCAAACTGCCAACTTTCTGCCAAAAAACTCACTTGCATGTTTTTGGCAGTGGCTTTTCAACTTGCAGGACATCCTCACAGTTCCTGGTCCACCAAAAGTTCCCCTTCTTGTTTAAGAATGTTTTTGCAAATATTTATTTAACATCCTTTTACACTAGGAGAGACTAAATCATGAGCTCAGTGTGCTATGAATAAATCAGAAATCTGCACTTTTATGCTCGTTATCACAAAGCCAACCTCGTATTTCAGTTATGATAAACACACATCCCAGTTTTTTCTCTAAGTAGGGATTTGGTGACATTCTATTCTTTTCAATAAAGATGATGATATAAATGCATACCCATATGTATATTTGTTATTTGTTTAATTATTTATTTATGTCATCATAATTGTGATTCCTTATTGACAAGTAATATTATTTCTACTAGAGTGCAAGATTATAGGTGAAAATAATAAAAATTATGTGATGAGTATCTACCATGTGTTAGTTGTTGTAGGTGCTTCATGTGAATCTTCATATTAAACCTCCTCTTTACAGATGGTTGCAATAAGGAGATTATTTGCCAAAGGTCACACTTCTAGTAAAGGCCAGAACTGAGAACAGATCCCAAATTGACTCCAACGCCTGCATTCGTTCCAGCCTCGCTTCTCTTCCAAGGGGTCCTGCCTTTCTCACCTCTGTATCTCCAAGGTTCCATGCACAGTGCTTACTGCCTGAAGGTGCTTACTAAATGTTAAATAACCCAGCTGTGCTGGGCTCTGAGGGTGAATCCTGTTGATGTCTGTCTGTGCAGGTCATGACCATGCCAGAATACCTGAGGAAGCGGTTTGGTGGGAAGCGACTCCAGATCTACCTCTCTGTGCTCTCCCTCTTCATCTGCGTGGCTTTGAGAATCTCAGTGAGTTCACCTGATTTTGTATACTGTCTTTGAGAGATTGCCTTGATGAAGCAGAAGTGCTAAGATCAGAGAGACAGAGGTGTAGACTATTGAAAGCCTTCACAGTTGAATAATAGGAATGTCTTAGCAACCTAGGGTCTTGCCATCAAGTCCTTGTGGAAAAGCAAGAGATTCAGAGAACCTGTGTTCATACAGTAGTTGACCATTTTAAACTTCTTATTACAGTAACATTAATACAACTCAAAAGGTCCCATCTTAACTGCTCTCCATTGTGCCTTTCGTGGTGTTAATTACATTCACAATATTGTGCTACCATCACCCACGTGCATTACCCCAACTTTCCCATCACCTCAAACACAAACTCTTCACCCCTCAAGCATTAACATTAACATCTCCCCTTTCTCCTCAATACCAGGCCTCCATTAACTCCCAATCTACTATCTGTCTCTATGAATTTACTTATTTAGATATTTCACATAAGTGTGTAGTAGACTTTTAAGTTGCAAGAAGCTCCAGTGTAAATGCACCCCCTCATTAAGGATAAGAACAAATGGATGTAGGGAAAGAACAAAATGTTTCGTTCAAGTGACAGAGCTGTTTTGTAGTAGACAAGAGGAGAACTCTAGTCTCCTGCATCATTTTCCACTGCACAATAACCTCTTCATTCTTTTTGGCAAAGCCAGTATGGGTTTCCTTTTTTTTTTTTTTTTTTTTTTCAGCTAAACTGACTCGTGAACTAGGAAAAAAAGTATTCTACATGTTATACACTGACTTTTTTAAGTCTATTCTATTTATCTAAGACCGCCGCTGTAAAACAGTATTCAAAGTATTTAAAAGTTGTTTTAAAAGTTACTTTCCTTTGAGATAACCAGTGAGGAAAGAAGAAAGAAATTTGAAGATTCAGCAGCATGTGTAGGAAAGAAAGAGTAACTCATTTGCTTCTCATGGAAAGGTGACTAATGCAATAATCTCCCACAAGTTTACAGTCTAGGCAGTTGTCTCAACGTTAGTGAGAGAAGAAGCTGATCTTCACTATTGCTCTTCTATTGAGCTAAGTCATTGTTGGAATAAGTCACCCACTGAGATTTGATGGCATGAGACCGCCTACCACAGTGTGAGCATTTCCCTAGTATGTGCTGTTTTATACTCAGCTCCATGATGGGATGAACAGAGAGTCCTGAGTTTATGATTCCTGCATGACTATATGGTTATGGAGGTAAGAATTATGGCAATATGTGTAAATATAGCAAAATGTGAACTGGAATACAGTATATGTGGACAAGTATAGGAGATATGCTGTGGACACTCGGGAAGGGGAGTGGTCCCTACTGGAATTTCTTCATGGAGCAGGAAACTGAAGGAGGAAAGACCCCACGACCAAAGGGTTAGGAGTGGTAGAGGGAAGCAGAGAAGCCCATGGGTGTCTGAGACTTTGCGCTTGCATGTTGCAAGATTCAATGGTGGGTTGGACTCTCCGACCTCCCAGTTCTCCTCTGGCTCTGACATTTACAGTTTTATGGTTCCAAAGAGCATTAACAAGGTGCTGGGGCAAAATCAACAAGGTGCTGGTGCCAAAAGGGTACCTGGGGTATGCAGCTTCCTGGAATGGAGTGTTCCTGGTGGTGAGGATGGACCAGAATGGTAGCAAGCTGGGTAAGGGGAGCAGAGAAGTCCAAGAGCGTGTGCAGGGTTTGTGATCAGCTGGAATGATATGGTGGCAGGGGTCTATTCTTGCTTCCAAGGATGTTTTAAGTGATATTAGTAACAATGCTAAGAGGTGTGACCTTTTGTGTTCTTTTGCATTCTGATAACAGATTCTGTCCTGGTTACTCATTAAATGATTTATTATAAAGAAGTTAAGACTAATTTTAAGAAGTTAAGACTAATTTCATAGTCCTCCCCTGCCCCAGGTTTGGAAAAGTTCATCTTGTTTGCTGGTTCTCAGTCTTCAATAATAATAATAATAATAACAAAATATAATCAATACATATTATATATGATAATATATTAGGAATCAGAGGAATCTGTTGCAGACATGATGCCCCTTTACCCTTGAATGTTTCACTTTTCAATTTCTAAAACATCAACATTATAAATTTTAAAATCAGGAAATTTATTTGGATTCAAACTATTATCTAATCTACAGACTTTATTCAGATATTAAATATTGTCCCAATAATGTCCTTCATAGCAAAAGAAAATCCTGGTTAATGCAATGCCTCTTTTTATGACAAACATTTGATAATACTCCCTTAAATATCCTGAAATACAAGTCATTGACAATGTAAGCTTTTCACATATCAAAGTTATTAATTTAATTCCTTAATGATACTACGTAAGAGAAACAAAAAGAGGATTCATAATAAAATATTGTATGTTTAATATGTAAATTTTGGGGCATGGCTGTGAAAGTAGTCCTGATGCTGTGATTAAATAATTGCCCTTATTGAAAAATTCAGTGTATAATAAATTTGCTGTAAGTAATTTGTGTTTATAAAACAGAGTTAGATTCTAGGCTTAGATAATCATGAAGTGATTTTTCACCAACACAAATGTCTGGTGGCATAATAAAATGTCAGATCTTGCTTCAAATCTAAAAAAAAGTCTCCTCTTTTAATGGCTTTTATAGTGGCTTTTTATAATGGCTTTTAATGACCTTTATATATACATACATATATACATACATTTGACAGCTACTTTTGAGAATTTATGCAACCTTGACTGTTCTGGTTCTTTTATAACTTGCTGAAGGACCCATTTTCTCACCCACCAGTCAATAGAGCAAAACCTCTTCCAGTTTCAGCTACTGTTTCAAAACTGGCCCACTGTGCTTTCCAGTGAATATTTGCTGCTATTTGGGGGTTGTCTGGTTCTCAGGTTCTTCAGAAAAGCTGTTGTTTTCCTCTAAATCCACCCAGATGCTGTTTCACATGCCAGTCTCATCTGTGGTTGATTTGTTCCCATGTCTTGCATTTTAGCTTTGTGGAAACACCTTGTCACCTAAATCTCTTGTAAATATTCATGTGTGTTTGGTTTTTCTACTTTTGGCTCCTTCTTTCTTATGTGGAGATTAATGAAGATTCACAAATTATGCTATCACGATCTCAACTTCCCAGAATGATTTCTTTATACTTTGGAGTATGCTTGACATACTTAAATAAAATACCATGGTGGTAGTACAACAAAGTTTGAACAGGGAAAGCTTTGGAGTTACACTGTACAGGCCCAAATGCTGATGTTACCACTTGCTATCTGGGTGACCTGAGGCAAATTAATTAACCTCCCTGTGACTCAGTTTACTCAGATGCAAAATTATTATAAATAACAAATTCTCTCAAGGTTTCAAGGAATAGATAATTCTTAGCAACTTATGTTTTTTAAGAACAGAGAAAAAATATTGCCCTATCCTCCCCTAAAACATACCCAAACCTGTATATAATTGTAGCAAAAGGAAAAATCATATATAATTGTGAAAATTGTTTTTGGCCAACAAGAATGTCAACTTTATTAATATATATGAAAAAGATACTCCAATAATGTCAAGTGTGTTTCTGTAAAGTTCTTGGTACAAAGAAAAGTCTCAGGACATGTCACTTCATTTAGTAAGTGTTTCAATTGTGAAATGAATTAAGTGCTCTGAGGTTACAGAGAAAAGAGAGTGAAGATCACTGTTCAAGAATTTATGGAAATTACATGAAACTTTGAATAGAGAGTGAGATCTGGTTGGTTTGTACAGGTTAGTGTGGAGCCCTGATACATCCTAGAGTAATTTGGGCAGAGAATAAAAATGTATTTGCAAAGCCCCCTTGAAGGACTGGGGGAAAATGTGGAAATATAAAACTTCCCCATCTGGGGAATTCCTGATGTTCTGGCAAGCTTTGGGGACTACCAGTTTAGTCGGCTGAACCTTTGGTCTTGGGCTTGCCCTTATGAAGCTTGTTACTGCAAAGAAGAGGCTAAGCCTACTTATAATTGTGCCCAAGAGTCACCCCCAGAGAACCTCTTTTATTGCTCAGATGTGGCCTCTCTCTCTAAACCAACTCTGCAGGGAAACCCACTGCCCTCCCCCCTACATGGAACATGACTCTAAGGGGTATAAATCTCCCTGGCAATGTGGGACTCTGAAGAATGAACCTGGCCCTGGCATCATAGGATTGAGAAAGCCTTCTTGAACTAAAAGGGGAGGAGAAATGAAACAAAATAGAGTTTCAGTGGCTGAGAGATTTCAAATGGAGTCGAGAGTTCATTCTGAAGGTTATTCTTATGTGTTATTTAGATATCCCTTTTTAGTTTTTAGTGTATTGGAATAGCTAGAAGGAAATATCTGAAACTGTTGAGCTACATTCCAGTAGCCTTGATTCTTGAAGACGGTTGTATAACTGTATAGCTTACACTGTGTGACCATGTGATTTTAAAAATGCTTTAGCTCCCTCTCTTTATCCAGTATGCTGACAGAGGAATAGAAAAATGGGGACAAAAATAAATGAATAATAGGGGGTTAGGGTAGGATTTGGGGTGTCCTTTTTTACTTAAATTTTTATTCTTATTTTTATTTTTTTGGAGTAAAGAAAATGTTTAAAAATTGATTATGATGATAAATGCACAACTATATGATGGTACTGTGAACAACTGATTATATACTTCGGATGGTTATATGATATGTGAATATATCTCAATAAAATTGAATTTAAAAAACAACAAAAAAGACTTTATGGAAGGTATTGCTGTGGAGACAGCCCAGTAGAGTCTGTAAAGATGAGTAGGAGTTTACAGGAAAAGAAGATAGGATACATTGAAGCAGAAAAATCAGAGGCATGAAATGCATATCAATTTTTCAATCCTAACTGTTCCCTTTCAGTCAGACATATTTTCTGGAGCCATATTCATCAAGCTAGCATTGGGACTGGACCTCTACCTGGCAATCTTCATCCTCTTGGCTATCACTGCTATTTACACAATTACTGGTGAGTCTGTCGCATGTTTAGCTCAGTCATGCTGTCTTCTTGTTCCATCCCAACTTGTAGATGGGATCCTCAGTGTTGACTTTGTCACTAAGGTAAGGAAACCACTTTGTTCCCACTATGAGAGTCAAGCACAGGCCCAGAAATATAACCAGAGCAAAGAAAACAGAATCTGTAATATTGGGCACGGGGCACCTTTATCAAGCTTAATGAGACAGGCACTCAGGGTAGGGAATTGATGATTTGGCTCAGCTGTGGTTTTGGTGCCCAGATTGGCAGTTAGGACTCTAGCATTCATACACATGGAAGATCATTATGAAATAGAGGCACAGAATAAAGACTGGGAAGTGCAAGTTGGAGTCCAAATTAACACAGTTTAACTGTACCCATTCAGTTGGAAAAAATAAATAAAAATGTCAGTTTGAGCAATCAAGAAGAGTTTAGAGCTATTTTCACACAATGAACCTATGTTCAGAATAAGTGAGATGGAGGCACAGATCTACTGTTTTCAGGACAAGTCTTCTTTCCCTAGGACACTCTCATAAGGAAATATCTGTTGACTGTGAGGCTAGTGAAATTAGAGTTTAAAGAGTTCGGATTGTTGTTATTTATTTCTGTACAACATTGTAGCAAAACACTATCCTATACTATGACCAATTGTATGCTTACAAACTAGACAACTTAGACAAAATGGATAACTTCCTAAAAACACGCAAACAACCAACACTGACTCAAGGAGAAATAGAAGGCCCTAACAAACCCATCACAAGTAAAGAAATTGAATCAGTCATCAAAAACCTCCCAAGAAGAAAAGTCCCATACCAGATGTATTCACATGTGAATTCTACCAAGCATTCAAGAAAGAATTAGTACCAATCATGCTCAAACTCTTCAAAAAAAATTGAAGAGAAGGGAAACTACTTAACTCATTCTATGAAGCTAACATCACCCTAATAACAAAGCCAGACAAAGATACTACAGGAAAAGAAAATTACAGACTAATCTCTCTGATGGATATAGATGGAAAACTCCTCTTTAAAATCCTTACAAATAAAATCCAGCAGCACATTAAAGAATTATATACCATAACCAAGTGAGTTTTAGTCCAGGTATGCAATGGTGGTTCAACACAAGAAAATCAATTAATGTAATATACCACATCATTAAATTGAAGGGGGAAAACCACATGATCATCATGATTGATGCAGAAAAAAGCATTTAACAAAACTCAGCTCCTTTCTTGATGAAAACACTTCAAAGGATAGGATCAAAGGAAACTTCCTCAACATGAAAAGCCCACACCTATCTTCATACTCAATGGGGAAGCTTTCCCTTTAAGATCTGAAACAAGATAAGGATGCCCACAATCACCATTGTTATTCAACATTGTGCTGGAAGTTCTAGCTGGAGCAATTAGGCAAGGAAAATAAATAAAAGGCATCCAAATTGAAAAAGAAGAAGTAAAACTTTCAGTTTGCAGATCACATGGTCCCATATATTGAAAGTCCTGAAAAATCTACATCAAAGATACTAGAACTAAAAAATGTGTTCAGCAAAGTGGCCAGATACAAGATCAGCATGCAAAAATCAGTAGTGTTTCTATACACCAGTAATGAGCAATCTGAGGAGGAAATCACGATAAAAATTCCATTTACAATAGCAACAAAAAGAATCAAATAATTAGGAATAAATTTAACCAAGGACATAAAAGACATATACACAGAAAATTATAGAATAGTGCTAAAAGAAATCAAGGAAGACCTAAAAGATGGAAAGACATACCATGTTCATGGTTTAGAAGACTAAATATAGTTAAGATGTTTACTCTACACAAAGTGCTTTATAGATTCAACACAATATCAATCAAAATCCCAACAACTTACTCTGTAGAAATGGAAAAACTGACAATCAAATTTATTTGGAAGGGCAGTGTGCCCTGAATAGCTAAAAACATCTTGAGAAAGAAAAATGAAGTTGGAGGTCTCATACTACCTGATTTTAAAGCATATTACAAAGCTACAGTGGTGGTCAAAACAGCATGGTACTGGAATAAAGACAGATATACTGACTAATGGAATCAAATTGAGAGTTTAGAAATAGACCCTCTCATCTATGGACAGTTGATTTTTGACAAGGTGGCCAAGTTCTCTCAACTGGGACAGAAAAGCCTCTTCAACAAATGGTGCTGGGAGAACTGGATATCCACATCCCAAACAATGAAAGAAGATCCCTCTTTTATACGTTATACAAAAAGTAACAGAAAATGGATCAAAGACGGAAACATTAGAGTTAAGACAATAAAACTTGCAGAAGAAAATGTAGGAAAATGTCTTAAAGATCTAGTGGTAGGAGATTGTTTCCCAGACTGTAAACCCATAGTGCAAGAAATGAAAGAAGAAATAGATAACTATTAATAGATAAAACTGTCTACTTTTGTGCATCAAAGGGCTTTGTCAGGAAAGTAAAAAGCAGCCTACTCAATGGGAGACAATATTCAGAAACCACATATCCTATAAGGTTTTAATATACAGAATATATAAAGAGCTCCTACAACTCACCAATAAATAAACAATCCAATTAAAAAATGAGCAAAAACATGGATAGACATCTTTTTCCTTCCAAAGAGAAAATTCAAATGGCTAAAAAGCATGTGAAAAGATGTTCAATTTCACTAACTATTGGGAAAGGCAAATCAAAATCACAGTCAGATACCATTCATACCTACTAGAATGTCCATTATCAAAAAAACAAAACAAAACAAAACTACAAGTGCTGGAAAGGATGTGGAGAAGTTGGTACACTTACTCACTGTTGGTGGGAATGTACAGTGGTGTAGCCACTCTGGAAGACATTTTGGCAGTTCCTCAGAAGCCAAGTATAGAACTGCCATATGATCCAGCAATCCCATTACTAGGTATATACTCAGAAGAACTGGAAACAGGGACATGAACGGACATTTGCACACTGATGCTTATAGCAGCATTATTCACAGTTGCCAATAGAGGGAAACAGCCCAAATGTCCATTAATGGTCGAGTAGACAAACTGTGGTATATACATGCAATGGAATATTATATAGCTGTAAGATGGAATGAAATCATGATGCATGCAACAATGTAGATGAACCTTGAGGACATTATGTCAAGTGTAATAAGCCAGAAACAAAATGACAAATACTGTATGGTCTCACTAATATGAACCAACCATAATGAGCAAACTCAGAGAGTTAAAGGTGAGAACACAGGTTATCAGGAGATAGAAAGTGGGCAGAGATCGGGCAATCGATGATTAAGGAGTACAGAATGTTCAATAAGATTCATTGTAAAGGTTCGGAAATGAATAGCACAGTACTGTGTGATGGTAACACAATACTGTAATTACAACTAACAAAGTGTGAATATGAGTATGAATATAGTTGAAAGAGGAAGGCTAGAGACATGTATGTCACCAGAAGGAAAGCTAAAGGATAAAAAATGCGACTGTATAACTTAGCAAAACCCAGTGTGGACAATGATGATGATTAATTGTATAAATATAATGGAGTTCCTACATGAACTAGAACAAGCATGCGTCGCTATTACAAGGTGTTAATGGTAGGGTATTAGGTGGGAAAAAATACAATTAGTGTAAAGTCAAGTCTATAGTTAACCTTGTAATATTCTTTCATTAATTGTAACCAAGGCACTATACCAAAGCTAAATGTCAATTAATAGGGGGATATAAGGGACATGGAATTTTTTTTTCAGAAGAAATGAGAATGTTCTCATGACTTTGGTGGTGAATGCACAACTATGTGATTATACCAACAGCCACTGATTGTATACTTAGGGTGAATTGTATGGTGTGTGAATAAAACTTTTAAAATAAAATAAAATGAAAAACACCATCACAGGTGGTGTTTATACTACTATATGTACTTTTCAACCTAAGATTTGATGATTTTTTGAGAGATGGTATGCTATACTAAATATGGCAAATTAAGGGATTGTTAGGGGAAACTTTCATAATATAAAATTTTTCATTTTCCCCAGTTAATATTCAAAAACTCACACAAAGATGGAACTCCACTATAATTCATGGAAACTATGAGTCAGGGCAAGGCAAGGGAGACAGGAGAATCAATAAGAGACACAAGTCTAATGAAATAATGATTCCCAGACAAACCTGTATCCCAGCCTGGGTTTGGGTAGAGGAGAACTCAGAGGTGAAAGCAAAAAATCAGTGCACATGGACAAAATGCCCTTGTCTTTTTCTTTCTCTCCACAGGAGGTTTGGCCTCAGTGATTTACACAGATACCCTCCAGACCATCATCATGCTCGTAGGCTCTTTTATTCTCATGGGCTTTGGTAAGTGAAAAAAGGCACATGGTGGCATGCCTGTAAGCAGCCGCCGGACTGGAAACCAGGGGACATGTTTCTACTCAGTCTCTCTGGGCTGCTCTTTAGCTACTGCCTCCCAGTTCCATCTGGACTCATTTTCCAGTCATTGATATAATTTCCATCATGGGAAATTATATCAATTGACTTCTTTCTTTCTGCAGTATTTCATCATGAAGAAATGGGGAAGAAAGACTTTACTCCCTTTACAAAATCACTGCTTAGGTAAACTATCCTGTGTAGTATTGTTTCTCTGTGTCCAGAATAGACAAAATCAGTACCAATGGATTCACGGTTTTGCAAGTGTTGACTCACAAGAGTCAATGCGCAAAAACATTTTATTTGCATAGTATCATTGTGAAATGAAAGATTAACTTGGGGAAATTTTAGGTAACTAAATATTAGCCTTATTATGCTCATTTCAGATGGAAATTCTTTAAAGACTGTTACTCACTTTATTGTTAGAATAAACAACCATAGGTTGAATTTTCTGTGTTGACTGTGACTTGTTAATACCAACAGTTAGTGTGCTCTTTTGATTAAATCGTGCCAGTAGGCAATATTGATAAACTGAATTCATAGTTTACTAATTTTTGTTTTATTTTACTATGGCATTCACTTATCTTTGGATAGGAAATTCATGCACATAGTAAAAAGAGTATAGAGTGAAAATAAACCTCTCTTCATCCCACCCCTGTTCTGTAGTCTACATGCTCCAACTACTTGAACTGCAGGAAGTACAATCCTGAATATACATGAATCTAGTCACAGAGCTTCAAGATACGTGAAGCAAAAACTGATAGAACCACAAAAACAGACACATTCACAATGATAGTCTGTAATTTCAACACAATACAGATGCCACTATCACACGTGGCTATTTAAATTTAAATTAATTAAAATTAAATAAAATTAAAACTTGAATTCCTCAGTCACCTACCCACATTTCAATTTTCAATGTATGGTTAATAGCTACCATATTGGACAACACAGATATAGAACAGCTCCATCACTGCAGAAAGTTCGATTGCACAGTGCTGCTCTGGAAGCAACAGCTAGTACCAATTTTTTGTGTGTCTTTTATTCAGTTAGCCAGAACCTCTATACTATTCATGCTCTTGGTTTTTTGGTTTCTGACTTCAGTGATGCACTCCCTGGCAAATTATATAGCCTCTCTAAGCCTCACTTCTCTCATCCTTAAGATGGGAAGATGGGACTCTCTCATCTCTTGGAGTCTCCCATGGATTTTTTTTTTGCAAACCAAATTCATCTTATCAGAGCAATTTCCCCTATAGTAGTTGCTTGTCTGTACCTCTCACAAGGCTGAGCTCCTGCCTCGCTCATTTGTTTTGCACATAATCTCATCCCTACTGCTCAGCTCAAAGTCTGGCACCTAGTAGGTGCTCAATTAAATAACTAATGAGGAAATGAATTAATGTTGACTGCGACTCTACAATTATATGATACTCTGATGAATTTTAAGTTTGTAACATAGGCAAAATACAATGTTTCAGCAGAAAACTGGCGGATAAGGTTAGACTTGCCAGGCTCTATGTCAGGAAGAGAGACTTTCACTTCCTGGCCCTTTCAGGGGAGTTGGGGCTTTCTAATGACTAATTTCACTGCATTCATTCATTAGTTCACATTCAAATTAGTTTCTGTTCTGAATGGCTGTGAGACTTCAATATCAGTCTGTTGTATAACAGTTTTACTTTACCATAAAGCTAGAAACTAAATCAAAGTTTTAAAAAGCATTACAAGGAGAAAGGTGAAAGAGCAATTTGCTTTTTATATTTTGTGAAAGTAAATTTGGTAGCAGGGACAATGCCCTGGATCCCGGAAGAAAGACACTGAGAATTTGACCAGGCTTGCGTACTAGGCTACCTCGGCCATAAGGAAATAATCATGAACACCAGGTGTCTCCAACTTCTGTAATATATTTCACTTTATCTGGTGCCTTTTCAGCATTTGCTGAAGTTGGAGGCTACGAGAGTTTCACAGAGAAGTACATGAAGGCCATCCCATCAATAGTCGAGGGTGACAACCTGACCATCAGTCCCAGGTGCTACACTCCACAGCCAGACTCCTTCCACATTTTCCGAGATGCTGTCACTGGAGATATCCCATGGCCAGGAACGATTTTTGGAATGACCATTGTAGCTGTGTGGTACTGGTGCACAGATCAGGTGACATGTGTGTATGTGCATGTGTGTTTTTAATTGTTTGTGTTGTTCTTTTTCTTCTTGAGAAGGCTTTAGTTTCTATAGTGTGTCAGATTTACACACACATTGTTTTTAACAGTTCTACAAGGCTTTTTATGAAAAATAGCAGCCCAATACCCAGCTCTCTCCCCTGCTTCTTGTCCCCGGAGGCAAACACTTCAGTTTCAGCAATTTCAGTTGAGCATTTTGGTATTTATTTCATTCTCTAAATCCTTGCACTAAATGTGCGGTCTGTGGATGGTCAGCATGGACATCACCTTGAAGCTCATTAGAAACAAAGATTCTCAGACTCTGCCCAGATCCGTTGAATCAGAATTTGCTTGTAAACTTGATCCTCAAGTGATTCAAATAACATGCTCATGTTGCTCCCTCTAGGTTTTCCAGTTTTAAGATTTTTTTCTATTGGCTTCCCATGATGAGAAAGGAAAGTTTAGTTCTCTTTCAACTTTGCATTCTTGTTCACATGCAAGCAGACCTCCTGTCCCCACCCTCCCAATAGATTTAAATCACAATTTTGGTGAGATCAACATTCAGTGTTTCCATTTTGTGTCCTTATATATATAATTCATAGCTGAGCCACGTGGTATCCTCTGATCTCTTCTTCTTTACTATGGCTTTTTGTTTTACCTGGAATTAATAATTAATCTTAATTTGGGAGTAGGGGTTAAAATTTTTCAGTAATTAGTAATTAATCCCCAAACTCTCTGAAAATTGCCTAAACCTCCTTTCAATACTTGCAAACACATCAAGTATTCACTAATTCCTTTTCCTCACTTTCTCCCAAAGTGCTTTGGCCTCTTCCAATCTAGCAAGCTGTCCTCTTTGCTTCATCCCCTAGCTCACCTGGGGCACCGTTCACTACCATCATGGGTTTCCCTTTGCCTTGTCTCTTATTTCCAGTAGCCACGTCTTCTTCTTTCTTGGCTTACTCTTTCTTCCAGGGCAAACAAATCCTCCAGTAGCTTTCTGAGAAAAGCCTCAGAGGAGACACATTTATTGTATACTTTGCATGTTTGAAAAGTGTCTTCACTCCACTCCTTCCATAATTGATAGTTTGGCCATATGCAAACTTCCAGATTGTAAATAATTTTCATAAATTCATAGATTCATTGACTTCTGACTTCCACTGTCACTGTTGAAAGACCTGAAATTATTCCTTTGAACAATACCTGTCTTTTCTCTCTGGATGCTTGTTTTTCCTTTGTCCTAAGAGTTGTGAAATTTCACCACAATATGCCTTGGTATGGATCTATTTTTGTACATTGCACTGAGCCACTATGAGCCCATTTAATCTGGTGATTGATGTCTTGGGTAATTTGGGGAGATTCTTTCTTTGATTTCTTCCATTTTGTTTTCTCTTTTACGTTCTTCTATGTTTGGGTGGTGGACTTCCTGGGCTGGTATTATTATCTTTTCTCCTCATTTTCTATCTCTTGGTCTTTTTGCTCTACTTTCTTTTGACAATTCCCTCAACTTTATCCTCCAGTTTTCCTGCCTTTGTATTTTTAATTTGTAAGATCGCCTTAATTTTTTTGTTTTTTTATTCTTTGTCCCATTTTTATAGCATTTGTGTTTTTTTAAGTTTCTCCCTGATCAGTCTCTGTCACCTACAAGCTTATAATTTCACAATCTTTAACCCATCTCAAATCAATGGTTACTGTGACATTAGTGTATGATTCAGCTTTATTTTCTCTATATAATGAACTAGATTTCCAAAATATCTTCCAAAGAATACAGTTTTTCACCACTGATTTGGAGGATGTTCTTTGTTATCTTATATTTCACCTTTGACCATCCCTGGAGGAAGGCATAGCCATTGCTGCATGGGAGCCATAAACTTATTTTAATAGTATCTGATATTTATTGACTGCTATGCACCAAGGACCCTACATACATTATACCAAATATTCAGAATAACCTACAAGAAATAATCCCATTTTAGAGATGATAAACCTGAGACTCACAAGGACCAGATATTATATAAGAAGAATAAGGATTTGAATCCTAATCTTACTCCAAAGCCCATTATTTTACACTGACAATGACATCATTTCCTAGTGTAATATTAAATCTCAAAAAGAGACACTCACCTTCTTTGGAACCATCCTCTGGTTGTTTCATGAGTGCATTGTGTCTTCCTGGCAGGTCATTGTGCAGCGCTGCCTCTCGGGCAAGAACATGTCTCACGTAAAGGCCGCCTGCATCATGTGCGGGTACCTGAAGCTGCTGCCCATGTTCCTCATGGTGATGCCAGGAATGATCAGCCGCATCCTGTACACAGGTAAGTCCTGAAGCCATATGTCCTCTTTTTCATGCTTGAATTCTGAGAAGTGTTTTCAAAGTGTAGCAAAATCTTGAAAAAAAACAGAAGGGAAAAACCCAGATGAAAGGAAAAGCAGAATTTCAGAACTTGTGTTGAGGGCCAAAGGCAGGAGAGTTTGATGTATTCGACACTCTTTCCCTTAGCTCCTTCATGCTGCTGGCCTGTCTTCCATAGGTGTTAAAGCCCATGAATCCTTTTTTGGTGAGTGGCCTGGATTTAGGCAAGTGTAGAGGATAAGACAGAAAGTTATGGGAGGATGACATAGAATTGAGTGAGCTGTGGAAATTGAGTCCTGTGGTATCTCTGACTGAGAAGATCCTTTAACATGTACTGTCATTTCTTGGTCCCTTGGATGGCTGGAGATCTATACCAGCTTTCACTGCTTTGGAATCATTGATGGAGTACTTTATTTTCTGAGTCAGCTGAGGATAAACACTAGTTTTGAAAATCTTCCTAAAGCTCAACTTTCTTTATTATGAAGAATGAAGGAAGTATAATCAAACCTTTCTTGGCTAATCAAGGCCTCTGGTTATTGTTGAGACAATCCATCAAATTACACTGAATACACTTGATGTTTTGCATCATTTTTATTTGGGTGAAATAACAATGTAGTATGTTTATAACACTAAAGAATATACAGATAGCCAACAGACAGGGACTGGCTAAAGAAATTATTGTATACTTACATGCTTTCTGGAAAATTGCACTCAAGAGAATGAAGACTATCTCAAAACTTGGGAAAATGATGAAGTTACTATGTTAAATAGAAAAAACAAGCTACAAACTTTTGTCTCAACACTTATTGTAGTTATCCAAAAGAGAAATTTCTCTGTGCTAAATGATTCAAAAGGGATTTTTTACTGAAAAGAATCAGGTGTACAAAGATGTGGGTATTCTGGGTGATTCATCATCAATTTTTGCCATCTGCTATTATAATAATGCTCATGCAAAAAGAATCACCAAGATATTGTGCAACTACCACAGTAAAGTTAGACTGCATCACACAGGGAGCAGTCACCCCAGCTGAGCATCATAAGTGACACCTCTTAGATGTAGGTGAAGTTACCAGGCTAACGATGACTGGGTACAGGACGAACTCCCTGGGTCTTTGTGGTTTTATCTATGGAGTTCAGTGCTCCTGGGAGAACTTATTATCCTGATGCTTTTCTGGAGGATGGCATCAACTCCTCTGTTTGTTACAATATTCTACCTGGACCACATCTCAAGGAAAAGCCACCCCACTAGATCAGTGAAAGGGAAGCTACCAGTGTGAAAGGGGGGCTAGATCTGTGGTGTGAATACTCAGCAATAATAATTCAAATTTGAGTCTCCAAGCTCTGGACAAACATCTTTTTCTCCTCTGAACTTACAGCCTGTCTCTTTGTCCAGTGGTTGTGGGTTGTTGTTTGAGCCCTCTCTGAACTCACCTCTGAATTCCTCCTCAGATAAAGTAGCATGTGTCATACCTTCTGAATGTATGAAACACTGTGGTACTGAAGTCAGCTGCATGAATTATGCCTACCCAACGCTGGTGCTAGAGCTGATGCCTGATGGTAAGAAAACATCACAGCTGGGACTACCTCAGAGATCTGCTAGGTAGATGAACCATTAGGAAGGGTGATGGTAAATCCTTGCTAATTCTCACTTCCATTAATTCAATTCAATCAAACATTGCTTGAGCACCTTCCATAGGCTACCAGCCCTGTTCTGGGCCCAGGGAATACAGAGATGAATCAGATATATACAGTTCCTGCTAGAAGAGTCCTTAGTCCCTCATAATTAAGACTGTCTTCCAACAATGAAGGATATTTGAATACCCTAATTGTCAATAAAAGAGTTCCACAGCCATAAACTTATACACTCAAGACTAGAGGTCATCTTTAGACCAATGATATCCACATAAAACATCCCAATCTATTTTATTTACAACTATTTATTGTGTACTTATTTTGTGCCAGACACTGCCCTCATTTTTGGAAAACATCAGTTAGATAGGCACAAAATCCTCAGCCTCATAGTAGCTCACTTCTAGTTTGTGAGATAGAAAATGAACCACATACTTATTAAACAAGTAAGTTATATAGGATGTAAGAAGGTTGTATTGCCATGACATAAAGAAACAGAGCAGAGTACAGGCCTTGGAAGACAGCAGGTAATCTTGTACCTTAGGGTCATCAAGGGTTTACTAATGCTTCTGCTACCTTCACTTCCCTGATACACATGAGCATTTGCAGTAAGAAGGGAGCATGACCCACAAGTGACATTCACCCCATTCTATAAACTGTCTTAAGAGGTTTAGAGGCATCTCTAATGGACAGAGGAAGAAGCTGTCATAATGTCTCAAAACCCTCAGCTTTGCCCCACCAAAGATGTCTTTGGCAAAACCACCTACTAGGATTATTCCAGTTATTGCAAGTCTTCAGGAAACCAATAGTTCCTCCCCAAAGACAAGTTACACTGCACTGTTTTCTCTCTTCCAAAATTGGTCCCAGCAGATGACCTCTAGGTTTATACTTAGAACTAAAATTCTTTACTGGATTGTTCTCAAATCACCAGGATATATGCTGAAAACTCCCCATGATAATGTGTGTTGATAGGCACATCAGTTTGTTAATGTTCTGTGACACTTTTATCTTGGAATGACTCTGGTTTTGCAAGACCCTCAGTAGACCACGGCTTCCAGCCCCTAACTGGTGTTTGCACCTCTTCTGGTCCCAGGATTGCGAGGCCTGATGCTGTCAGTCATGTTGGCCTCTCTTATGAGCTCCCTGACCTCCATCTTCAACAGCGCCAGCACCCTCTTCACCATAGACCTCTACACCAAAATCCGGAAGCGGGCATCAGAGACAGAGCTCCTTATAGCTGGACGGTGAGAGAACCCTAGTTTCTGCCTGAAATTTCTCAGGAAAAGTGTAAATGAAGGTCTGAACTAGAGTCTCCTCACTGGTGAAACTAGTCAGAATTCTAAAGTGGGGGACGTGGCATTAAAGAACATTTAATTCAACTTTATCTTTTTTCCAGCTACAAAAATTGGGGCCATAGTTTTAAAGGAAATAGTTACTTCTTCAAACTTTCAAATGCTGCTGGTTATCTCTTATTTCTAACAGTCACATGTTTGATCTGTTTGAGAAGAGCTGTGAGTGAAGTTTGCACTCAGGGAGCAATTAGGAGAGTGATAACGCACGAGGTTGGAAAGGTAGCCAGAGACCATAATAAGACTCTGGAGTTTATTCTATATGTGATAAAAGCAATTGAATCTTGGCTAGCCCCAACCAATAGAATGCCTGAAAGCTCTAGGTAGTGCCCTGTGCTCTATCTAAGTCTCTATAAATCTTATAGCTTTCCTGGCTTTGGTAAACTTGTGCTTAAAGTTGACCATTTGTTTGTCCTTAAGTTTAAATTGCTAACATTTAAACTGTTTTTATAAATTGATTTTAATGCAATTTTATTGAGATATATTCATACACCATATAATCCATCCAAAGTATACAATCAGTGGCTCACAGTATCATCATATAGCTGTGCATTCATCACCAAAATCAATTTTAGAACATTTTCATTACTCCAAAAAAATTAAAATTAAAAGAATAAAAATAAATAATGAATGCTGCAGAAGATGGTGGCATAGAGAGGAGTGGAAGCTAAATAGTCCCCCTGGAACAACTGAAAAAAATACCAGAAACAACTAGTAAATAATCCAAAATAACTGCAGGGGGACAAACATGACCATCCACTCCTCATACACCAACCTGTATTGGGAGGAATGCCCAAGATCACAGCATAAAATCTGTAAGTAAAAACTGCGGATCCAAATTAGAAGACCCCTCCCCCACAGCCCGAGCTACAAAGCCTCGTGGTGCCAGAGAGAAGCTTTCTTCCAGCAAGCGAACATAGCTCAGCTGAGTTCCAACTGGGGTTTTAATTAGCGAGTGTGAACTGCTCACTACAAGGTATGAGTCCCCAACAAGTAGACAGAGGCTTTGGGTGACGACTGACCTTGGAGAGCTGGAGGGTCGCCTCGGACTAGCTCTGCTCCTTTTTTGACTCAATGGAGAAAGCCTCGACCATTTTCAGTTCCCAGTTCTGTGACCCAGACAAGGGTATAGCACAGGCAGAGAGAGACCACTGAAATGCTAATGACCTCCCCCTAGGGTATCTATCTTCTCTAAGAGGAAAGGGGTGGGGCCCAGCTCTACTACCTGCCTTTCATTCAGAACTTACACCAGTCAAGAATTATAGGCTAACAGGTGCCACATGCTGAGCAGAAAAGCACAGTGACCAGAGGCATCAGAGGGTGTACCAATTTTCTAAGACACACCCTCAGGGAAACTGGATACTGAATATTTCTTCCTTCTGGGACCTTAGCCCATTCTGGTCTGGGGAGGCCTGATTGGGGTAACCAAGGAAACCATGCCTAGACAACAGAAAACTACAACCTACACCAAGAAAAATGAGGTTATGGCCCGGTCAGGGGAACAAATTTGCACTTCAACTGTGATGCAGGAATTGAAACAACTAATAATAAGTGAATTCAAAAAGTTTAGGGTAGATATGGCAAAAGAGATAAACCATATAACGAAAACACAGGACGTACATAAGGTAGAAATTGAAAGTTCAAAAAACCAACTGGTGGAATCTATGGAAATGAAAGGCACAACACAAGAGATGAAAGACACACTGGAAACATACAACAGCAGATCTCAAGAGGCAGAAGAAAACACTCAGGAACTGGAGAACAAGGCACCTGAAAGCCTACACACAAAAGAACACATAGAGAAAAGAATGGAAAAATATTAGCAATGTCTCCAGGAACTTAAAGACAAAATGAAAAGCAAGAATTTATGTGTCATTGGTGTCCCAGAAGGAGAAGAGAAGGGAAAACAGGCAGAAGCAATAATGGAGGAAATAATCAATGAAAATTTCCAATCTCTTATGAAAGACATAAAATTACAGATCCAAGAAGCGCAGCATACCCCAAACAGAATAGATCTGAATAGGCCTACGCCAAGACACTTAATAATCAGATTATCAAACATCAAAGATAAAGAGAGAATCCTGAAAGCAGCAAGAGAGAAACTATCCATCACATACAAAGGAAGCTTGATAAGACTATGTGCGGATTTCTCAATAGAAACCATGGAGGCAAGAAGGAAGCGGGGTGATATATTTAAGATACTGAAAGAGAAAAATCACCAATCAAGAATCCTATATCCGGCAAAACTATCCTTCAGATATGAGGGAAAGCTTAAAATATTCTCTGACAATCAGACAATGACCAAGTTTGTGAACAAAAAACCTGCTCTACAAGATGCACTAAAGGAAGCACTGCAGACAGAAAGGACAAGACAGGAGTGAGAGGTTTGGAAAACAATTTTGGAAGATAGTAGCACAGCTATGTAAGTACACTGAACAAAGATGACTGTGAATATGGTTGAAAGAGGAAGGCTGGGATCATGTGGGACACCAGAACAAAAGACGAACGATAAAGACTGGGACTGTGTAACTCACGGAAACCTAGGGTGCTCAATGATTGTAAAAGGTACAAATGTGTTTTTACATGAGGTAGAACAAATGAATGTCAACATTGCAAGGTGTTAAGAATAGGGTAGGATTGGGGGGAAAATACAATCAATGCAAGCTAGAGGCTAGAATTAACAGAAACATTGTATTATGCTTCCTTTCATGTAAAAAAAAAGCAGTATACCAAAGCTAAATGCATATGGGTGGGTGGGGAATAGGGGAAGGGTATGGGACTCCCGGCATTGGTGATGTTGTCTGACTCTTTATTCTACTTTAGGTTAATGCTATCTTTCCTTTTGTCACCTTCTAGCTTTCAAGCTTTTGTTTTTTTGTTTGTTTGTTTTTCTCTCTTTCTCTTGCCTTTTTCTTCCACCTCTCTGCCTTCTTTGACTCTTCCTCCATCTTTGTGGAAGAAATATCCTTATATAGAGAGTGGTGATGGTGCTCAATACATAAATACGTGACTATATGGGGAACCAACGATTGTTTACTTAGGACAGAATGTATGGTGTTTGAACAAAACCATCTTAAAAGAAATGGTTTGATGAAGAAACCTTGAGGGCACTATATCGCGTGAAATAAGACAGACACGTGAAGGCAAATATTGCAGGGTCTCACGGATATGAACTAATTATAATATGTAAACTCATAGACATGAAATATAAGTTACCAAGGTATACAATGAGGCTAAATAATGGGGAGCAGTTGCTTATTATGAGCAGAATGTTCAACTAGGGTGAATTTAAATATTTGGAAATGAACAGGGGTGATGGTAGCATGTAATTAGAATAACTAACAGTGCTAAAAGGTGTGTGAAGGTGTTGGAAGGGTAAGCTCAGAGTCATGCATGTCACCAGAAGGAAAGTTGGAGGTTTAAAGATGGGAATGTATAAAACAGTGAATCTTGTGGTGGACAATGTCCGTGATTAACTATACAAATATTAGAAATCTCTCTCACAAACTAGAACAAATGTATGTCACTATAACTAGAGGTTAATAATAAAGAGGCATATAAGGAAAAAATATATACTTATTGCAAACTATATACTACAGTTAGTAGTCTTTTAACATTCTTTCATTAACAATAACAAATGTACTATACCAAAACCATGAATCAATAATGGAGGAGGGGAATGGCATGGTTAGGGGTATGGGAGGATGTGAGTTTCTCTTTTTTGTCTTTGTTTCTTTTCTAGAGTAGTGAAAGTGTTCTAAAAATTGAAAAAAAATAATTGTGTTGATGGATGCACAGCTGTATGGTGGTGCTGTGGGCAATTGATTGTATACTTTGGATCTTTGGGTAGTTGTATGGTATCTGAACAATCTCAATAAAAATAAATTAATTAATTTAAAAAAATAAATAATAAATAAATAAGTAATAATTAAAAAGAACACCCAAAACATCCCATACCCTCTTTCCCCCTTATTATTTATTTATTTATTGTCTTTATTTTTATTACTCATCTGCCCATACATTGGATCAGAGAGTGTCAGTCACAAGGTTTTATAAATGGATATTTAATCACATGGTTGAAGATAGGACTAATTATAAACAAGCAGTTGCTTTATCAGCATTTTACTGACTGATAATTATTAAACATGGGTTCATGTTAGAACAAGAGCTTGATTTTATTTTGGAAAACCAATGAATGGCCACAAGAATGAATGCAAGAACTAAAGTTCAATGCAGGTCCCAGTAATATTTTTGTTTAATATTAATGTTAATGATTTCTTTCCAGGCTATTTATCATTCTACTAATTGTCATCAGCATTTTGTGGGTCCCTTTTGTACAGCTTTCTCAAAACGGGCAACTATTCCATTACATAGAATCAATTTCTAGCTACCTTGGACCTCCAATTGCAGCTGTCTTCCTGCTTGCCATTTTCTATAAGAGAGTCAATGAACAGGTAGGTAAAAGGAGAAAAATTTCCTCTGCTAAAATGAGAAAAACTGTTTATTTCACTGGGGTAGAAAAATATTTCCTTTCACCCTAATTTTATATCTCCAAGTTTCATCTCAATTTCAGTTTCATCCAGCTATAATTCTTGATGCTCATTCAAGTGTATAAATATATAATGCACATTCACAGTATAGTTTTATACTTCTTGTGAAATACTATGTACATATATAACACAGTGCTGAAGAACACAGGTTTCGAAATCAGACTGCCGGGGCCCAATCCTGCATGTGATTTTCAGCAAATCAGTCTATTCTCTGTGCCTCAGTTTCCTCATATGTAAAATAAAGATCATAGTAGTACTTACCTTATGGGGTTGTTCTGATGATAAATGAACTGAAATGTCTAAAGTGCTTTTTAAGAAGACATAGCATACTAAAAAAGGGTATGATTGCTATTATGATATATGTAATTGATCAACTGTAATGGACCATGTAAATTTAATCCCTTAATTGTTCCAAGGTGTTGTACTTACTATTATTAAAATTATAATTTTTGGATAAGGAGCCGGTTTAGAGAGGTTACTATCCCTATCCTTGCACATTTACTTAATATTAGTAAGTAGGGCCATTGAGGTTCAGATTCAGGTCTTTCTCCATCCAAAGCTCATTCTCTTCACCTCAATTCAATACTGTTTTCCTTAAATATAACACCTAGGTCAGGAAACGGGGGCACATGTCCCCAACCCCACCAACTTCTCAGAGAAAATCAATGCTTTTGCTTGTCAAAAACTTAGTGAAACTGTCGAAACCACATGTCAGCTATGTATATTGTATAACAGAAGAAAGTTCTGTTTACTCTACAAGGTGAATCATAATATTTTAATCTATATGTGAATGAAAAGCCAAGGAAAACTATTCAGCTTGGGGTGGGGTAGACAGGATGAATTAGTCTCGTGGAGCTTGGAGAATCAACAGTGCAGTGATATTTCAGGACCACAGAGAACAGCTGCTACCAAACACATGTGTTTGGAGCTTTCCTGGCTTTGGTAAACTTGTGCTTAAGGTTGACCACTTGTTTGTCCTTAAGTTGAGAAAGCAGGTAGTGTGGTAATTATGACTTTTCATCTTTTCTAAAACTCTGAATTTGTTCTTGTTTCTTTTGCAGGGAGCCTTTTGGGGTCTAATCACTGGCCTTATAGTTGGCCTCGTTCGTATGATAGCAGAGTTCGCCTATGGGACGGGCAATTGCTTGACTGCCAGTGCCTGTCCCAAGATTATCTGTGGAGTGCACTATCTGTACTTTGCCATCATTCTCTTTTTTATGTCCATCCTGGTCGTCCTGGGAATCTCCCTGGTAACCAAACCCATTCCTGATGTACATGTGAGTAATGAGTAATGGATTTGTGCTCATTTTTAAAGAACAGTTTTTTGCTTTCTAAAGCTGCAACTAGTCTCCAAGTCCTAGGCCTATGGAATCACAGCACAACATACCAATAGAAGTAGAAGGAACCTAAGAGATTATCATCCAGTCATTCAATCAAACAATGATTTGCACCTAGTATGTGCAAAGCACCAGGAATTAAGATATAAGGGATTAGGAAAAAGGCTCCATCCTCTAAAAACCTCACAATGCAGTTGCAGGTAAATTACACCATTGTTATAGGATAGCAGAGGAGATCAATTAGCATTGCCTAAAACCTGAGAAAGGCTTCACAGCAGAACTGTCATCTGGGCTGGGTCTGTTTAGGGGCAAAAAGGATTTCACATCCTGCCTAATTAGCAGCACAGATGTGAAAAAGTTCATTGCACCAGAGACCAAGTATAAGAAAAATAGAACAATAGATGCATTTGTTGCCTTTCAGAATGGAAAATAAAAGTTTGGTATGATTAATATCCAGTGTCAGTGAGGATATGTGGAAATATCCACTTTCCAAAACTGTTGGTGAGCATATGAATTTGTAGGAAGACAATTTGGCAGTATTATCAATTTTTAGATTCTTGTATCCTATGAGTCAGCAATTCCTCTAGTAAGAGTCTATTATGTGGCAATACATTTACAAGTAGGATAGGTACAGAGGATGTTCTCTGTAGCAAGGTTTCTAATAGAGAAAAAATGGGGGCCACCCAAATTTCCATCACTAGAGGAATATGTACCCAAATAATAGTACATTGAATATTATGCAGCTGTTTAAAAGCATAAGCTTGCTCTATTGCTAGCTTCAAAAAAATGCCCATATATGTGCAGAATAATATCACTTTTGGAAAATAAAATACACATAGACATATATATGTTTTTCTATACATACAAAACACTAAAGCATACATATCTGAAGCTGAACAATAGGTATCTCTGGAGGATATAAAGGGCCAGCAAATATTAAACTTTTTTCTAATTTAAGTAATTCTTTATATACTTATATTCTTCAAATTTCTCACTAACATGTATAACTTTTCTGTATTTTTGCATTTATTACTCATAATCTTCCCTTCATACTTATTTGCATATTTCCTTGGGAAGTAACCAGTTGATTAGGTATGGATGGGGAAACCTGAGACCCAGGATGATCCAAATGACTTGACCAAAGACACACCATTAGAATTCATGACTAAATATTGATGCTGAGTATTGGGAGCTGTACTGAGTAAAAAAACATTAGAAGACATATCATAATTTTCAGAGAAATAAATCTAAATATTAAACTCTTTATGCCATAGAAATAACCATGTTTATTTGTTTTTAAGAAAAAATATTATCTGCAGGACAAATGAGAACATTTATCTAATTTATATTTATGTTTCATTAATACACTGTGAATTGAAAAATTGCAAAATGGACTGATAAATATTTCAGAGAAAGTCAAGGATAATGTTGTGGAACTAACCTAGCAGTACAGTGAAGAGAAATCCTTGGATGATAGATTTTTGGCAGAACTAGAAAACACCTGGTCCAAATTAGAAAAGGAATTCAAGGAAGCCCAAGAAGAGAAATTTCACAAATAAAGTAGATTGAGCTTAAGAAACACTATTCTTAAGAAACATAAGAAGCAATGAATAATAATCTTACTGATGAGAAAACATATGCCTCTGATGTCAACACAAATAAAGCCAATTACAAATTCTAGTCAAATAAATCTTTATAAGAAAGTCATGGCCAAATATGAGGTCAATTAAAATAAGGCATGATTTTGAGCATATGATGGATTGTAAATTTTAAAACCCCATTTGATATGTGGGACCATTTCCTTAAAATGATCCAGGTCTGACATTTATTCATTCTGTTTAATTGCATGTCTTGGATCTGTGGCAAAAAAAAAAAAAAAAAAAAAAAAAGAAAAAAGAAAGAAAGAAAATAGGTGCATAATCATAATAACAAAAGTGCTATTTACTTATTTTCAATTTTTTAATCAACTTACAGGCAAAGCATAGAAATTTTATTATATTTACGGAAAAAGTTTAAATTCTGTAAAACTTAGTTTAAAAATAATGGTAGAGGTGACTGAAGTTGGGAGGTGGACTGAGAAAGGGATATGTAAGGCTGTTAATTGCTGTCAGGTCTAGAGAATAATATAGAGATACTATAGAAACTTGTTGAGTCCTGAAACAGAGTTTAAGAAGATACTTTAAAGTTATAAAAGTAACCACTAGATGAACTGAAAATAATTATGTCACTAATAACATTTGGGTGAAAGAGACAATGAGTGAAGCCTGGGTACAGTAAATGAGCTAAATCCTCAACGTTTATAAGATTATAAATTCAGAGTAGGAGTTTTAAACATACTATTTAGAATTTTTAAACTACCAGAAGGATTAAAACAGAAATAATTAAAAGTTGTCAGTGCATTTCAGGGAGTGGGTGTGGTGGGAGACAGTTTTTTCTGTGTGATCTTTCTTGTGCTGTTTGATTTTATAAAGTCATACAATAAACTAAGGTACTGCTGTATTATTGCAAACATTTCCCTGCCACTAACGTACTTGTGAACGGTCTCTGGACAGCTGTATCGACTTTGCTGGTCTCTTCGGAACAGTACTGAGGAAAGAATTGATTTAGATGCAGAAGAGAAAAGACAAGAAGAAGCTGACAATGGTGTTGAAGAAGGTAAAATCTGGTATATGATTGTTTTTCATGTAGGAACTCTGTGTGCCTGGCTTGGTTTTAAAAGACGCTGAATTCAGGTTCTGAAAAAAGCTGTTGAACTTACTGCAAATAAACTTTACATATTAACTTCTGAAGGATGATGGTTGTGTAGGTAGTTCTAGATTTAGTCCATCCTCCAGGGCATCTAGTAAATAGGCAGGAATGGTCCGAAACAACTCTTTGGAGAACTTCAGAGACAAGGCACACATCGTACACCAGCCAGGAATGAGTGGAAGAGTGAGACCGAGAGACAGATGGATTGCAGCGGAGAGCTGTAAGTAAATCGTTCCACACTTGGAGGCCAGTACACCTCCCCCACTGGTATGGCAGACTGACTCGGGGGTTACTCCCTGGTGGGAAGCAGAAGCCCCCTCTCCTAAGAGCAAGGGGAGGAGAACTCTACCAGGCACCAATTGCAGATGTGATTAACAAATTCAGACTGCTGAATACCCTCAGGGGCACAGATAAATTTACAACACAATCAAGAAAGAAGCCAGGAGTTCTGTTTCAGCCCTGCTCTCAGCAGGGAGGATGCAGAACTGATGGAGAGAGGCTTCTGGACTGGCTGAGCTCAGTTTGCTGAAAGTCTGTTCTGCACCAAGAAAAGGGGCAGATAGAGCAATTCAATTGCCAAAATTGAATTATTCTTTCCTGGCAACAGTGCATGAGAGTGCCTGTTTCCACACAGCTGCACTAACATGGAATATTGTGAAAATGAATTTTTGCCATTGATAGATGAGAAGTGATATCCCAGTGAAGTTTTAATTTGCATTTGTTTGTTGTCTTGTTTTAAGTCAGGATAAGGGCCATTTGTCTTTTGTTTCTATGAACTATTTATTTTTCTCTCTAGCATGTTTACATGGGATTATTAGCATATAAGTCTTTCCTTCTCTGTTTTTAGAAACTCATTATATATTAAGATTCTTGTAACTTTGTGATATGAGATGCAAACGTTTTTTCAGAATTGCCGATTGTCTATTTCTTATATTTAACTTTGTCATGCAAAAGTTTCCTATTTTTATATAATTAAATTTATCTATATTTTTTCAGTGGTTTTTAGTGGTTGTGTATGCTCTTTACAATAGCCCGTACTATATCGACAAGAAATAACTTCTGTCATTTAGAATAAAAGTTCTATATCCCATGTTTCGTGATAATTTTTTGATCTTTCTCTGTTTCAGATTACCCTGAGAAAACTCAAGGATGTCTCAAGACAGCTTATGATTTATTCTGTGGTTTGCAAAAGAAAGGCCCCAAGCTGACCAAAGAAGAGGAAGCAGCCCTGAAGAAGAAGCTGACAGACACATCCGAGAAGCCCTTATGGAGAACTACAGTGAACATCAATGCCATCCTCCTTCTGACAGTAGCAGTCTTTATGCATGGCTACTTTGCTTGAATTCTTATCTGAGCCACTAAGAATATTTAATAAGCAAATAATAATTTTAATGAGTGTCACTTTTATAGAGCTTTTTGTGGATTTCAAAAAGGAGGTGAGCAGTTGGCAAGTCTATCTACTAAAGTAACTACTGAACTGATTTATTGCTTGTATTGTTCTTTTGTGTCAATAAGGATAAAGAATTGATCACTTAGAAAGCCAGTGAAATGACCAGATATGTGCATAATCTAGAAACATGAGGCCTAAATTCTTTTTTGATCATTCTCCAAGCAGTTTTCCCGACCTTACTCTTACTTTCTGCAATTTACAGAGATTTCCATTTGGCACCGCCTCTCCCAACCCTGCCTCACCCGGTAACCTCTCATCTACATTTATATATATCTTTCATCTTCACCTTTGGAAAATATAAATATTTCCTAATTGGGAGGAGGGTGGGGAAGAGTGGAAATCACTGTTAAATTATTTTTATGAGTATAATGGGAATTATTAGCTTATATTTTACATAAATCCATCTCTCACTGAATGCTGCAATATCAAGCCCATTGATTGAAATATAATTCACATACCATAAAATTCATCCATTTAAAATGTACATTCAGTGGTTTTTACTATATTCACAGAGTTTGCAACCATCATCACAATCTAACTTTAAATATTAACATTAATTTTTTGGCATTTTTTTATTTGTACACGCATATTTTTCTGTCTTATTTCTCTGTTTTACTTTGACATTCTGATGACAATTATCTTGATATAGGATTGTGCATAGGCTTAAAAACACATCTTTTCACAAGCCAACAAATTAAAAAGCTGTTTTAAATAAATCACACAAAAAATATGTCTATCTTAACTGTTATAAAAAATTCAAACTGTGTTACTTTATAAAATTAAATATGGTACTATCCACCAACAACCCACCCCTCTCATCCATTCCCACTAACTTCCCAGAGAAATAACCATTAACAGTTTAAAATGTAAGCTCCAGGAATATTTCTATTCATTTATATACATGTATGAAGATACACTATTTTTACAAAATGCAATCTTGCTTTTTATGTTGCTCTGTGACTGGCTTTTCCCCATAAAATATATCTTGAAGATTTTGCCTATCAGTACATACAGGTCTCTCTCATTCATTTTAATAGTTGCCTCAGTATTCCATAGGTTGGTTTGCCATAACTTGGCCACTTTCCCTACTGAGGAACACTCATGTTGACTTCAATTATTTCCTATTATCAACAGTGCTCAACTGGACAAACCTGTACATTCATCTTTTCACACATTAGCTAGTGTTATTTTCTCTAAATTATAAACCATTTATTTTAGGAGTGTGTTGTTTATCCTCCAGGTGTTTATGAATTTTCTAAGTCTCTGATGGTTATTGACTTCTAATTGTATTCCATTGTGGTCAGAGAATGTGCTTTGAATAATTTCAATCTTTTTAAATTTACTGAGGCTTGTTTTATGTCCCAGCATATGATCTATTCTGGAGAAAGTTCCATGAGCACTAGAGAAGAATGTGTATCCTGGTGATTTGGGATGTAATGTTCTATATATATGTCTGTTAAATCAAATTCATTTATCAGATTGCTTAGGTTTTTAATTTCCTTATTGGTCTTCTTTCTGGTTGATCTGTCTAGAGGAGAGAGTGGTGCATTGAAGTCTCCCACAATTATTGTGGAAACATCTATTTCTTCCTTTAGCTTTGCCAGTGTTTCTCTCATGTATTTTGTGGCACCTTGATTGGGTGCATAAACATTTATGATTGTTAATTCTTCTTGTTGAATTGCCCCTTTTATTAGTATGTAGTGGCCTTCTTTGTCTCTCATAACATCCTTGCATTTAAAGCCTATTTTATCTGAGATTAATATTGCTACAACTTGCTTTCTTTTGGCTGTAGCTTGCATGAAATATTTTTTCCATCCTTTCACTTTCAATTTCTTTGTGTCCCTATGTCTAAGATGAGTCTCTTGTACGCAACATATTGATGGTTCACATTTTTTGATCCATTCTGCCAATCTATATCTTTTAATTGGGGAGTTTAATCCATTTACAGTCAACGTTATTACTGTGAAGGCATTTCCTGAATCAGCCATCCTATCCTTTGGTTTATGTTTGTCAGATATAATTTTTCCCTGTCTCTCTTATTGTCCTTTAATGAACCAATATTGAATCTCTTTAGTACTGAACCTTTCTCCATATCTCTCTCTCCTTTCTTTGTTTCTCTGTCAGTAGGGCTCCCTTTAGTATCTGAAGTAGGGCAGGTCTTTTATTAGCAAAATCTCTCAGCATTAGTTTGTCTGTGAAAAATTTAATATCTCCCTCAAAATTGAAAGAGAGCTTTGCTGGATATGGTATTCTTGGTTGGAAATTTTTCTCTCTCAGAATTTTAAATATGTCATGCCACTGCCTTCTTACCTCCATGGTGGCTGCTGAGTAGTCACTACTAGTCTTATGTTGTTTCCTTTGTATGTGGTGAATTGCTTTTCTCTTGCTGCTTTCAGAACTTCCTCCTTCTCAGTATTTGACAGTCTGATCAGAATATGTCTTGGAGTGGGTTTATTTTGATTTATTCTATTTGGAGTTCGCTGGGCATTTATGCTTTATGTACTTATATTGTGTAGAAGGTTTGGGAAGTTTTCCCCAACAATTTCTTTGAATACTCTTTCTAGACCTTTACCCTTCTCTTCCCCTTCTGGGACACCAATGAGTCTTATATTTGGATGTTTTATTTTATCTATCATATCCTTGAGGTCCATTTTGATTTTTTCAATTTTTTCCCCCATTCTTTCTTTTGTTCTTTCATTTTCCATTCTGTGGCCCTCGAAGTTGCTGATTCATTGTTCAGTGTCCTCTAGTCTTGCACTGTGAGTATGCAGAATCTTTTTAATTTGGTCAACAGTTTCTTTTATTTCCATAAGATCATCTATTTTTTTATTTACTCTTGCAATTTCTTCTTTATGCTCTTCTAGGGTCTTCTTCATGTCCTTTATATCCTATGCCATGCTCTCATTGTTTGTCTTTAGTTCTTTGATTAATTGCTCCAAGTTCTGTGTCTCGTCTGATCTTTTGATTTGGGTGTTTGTGTTTGGGTTTTCCATATCATCTGTTTTTTTCATATGCTTTAAAATTTTCTGTTGTTTTTGGCCTCTTGGCATTTGCTTTACTTGATAGGGTTCTTTTAGGATATGTAGGATTATTCAAAGACTAATCTCTAATTTTTCAGAACTATAGCTTGGTGGAGTACACTTTCTCTAACTAACCAGCAGATGGTGCATGCAAGTCACCTGTTCCCTTCAAGTCAGTTCTCCCCAACTTTGTCTTTGTGGTGTGTGGGAGTCTGATTCTTGTGGGGTCCAATTGGTGCACCAAGTTTGGGTGTGTTGTTGGTCCTGTCCACCCTGAATGTGGGGTGTGTGTCTGAGTGGTTAGGGAGGGAGGGCGGCTTTAATAATCAAACCTCCCAGGTGTTCCTGGAGATTTAAGGCTGTTGCAAGAGTCTAAACCTTCATTTCAGTCTCACCACTGACTGTCTCTGCTGCTGACCCACAAGTCCTTGTTATTGGCATATGGTCCCTGGTGTTTCTGAGTGGGTCCCTCTTCCTAGCCGTGCCCTTCTAGGGCCTCTGCTGAGGGAAGGTTGTGCTACATCACAAGTGCATGCCATCCCTCAAGGGAAGTTCTGGGCCGCCAGGCCATGTAGGTGCATTCCAAGCCTGCTGCAAAAATGGCTGAATGAGGCATGTTAATTTCCCCCTTTTCACACAGCCCCACCTTCTCAGCTCTGGGACACTTAGTTGTGGGTGCGTGAAAGGCTATTGTCCACGCCCAATATTGTGGCATGTGCGCGTGTTGCTGGAAACACTTCCCATCACACTGGGTTTTTTGGCGCAGCTCTGGGCTGTGGCTCTGGTGCTGGGCAGGAGCTTCCCAGCCCACAGGGAAGATGGCTGCAAGGGGTGTGGTTATTTTCCCCTTTTGGCTAACCTTTGTCTTCCTCACTCTGAGACAATTAGCAGCAGGTGCATGAAAGGCTATCTTCCATGCTAGTTATTGAGGCATTTGCACAGCCTGTTCCTGCCACGCTTCACTGTGCGGTTCTTGCTGCCGTATCTGCAGCTGCTTTGGGGTTTTTTTAAAAAAATAACTCATCCGCTTCTGAATGCCAACCCAGGTTGGCATGGCTGTCGGATATTCAGCAGGCTTACTCACTCGTTTCAGAATGCAGATTCCCAGTTTCACCACGTGCACGGTCCCTGTGGATTTAGCAGAACTTGTCCAGCTGGTGCATTGCTGGAACTGGTGTTCTGGGTCACTTTATGGCTTTTATCTAGTATTTTTCACAGAGGTGTTTTTTTGCCCTGTCTCTCCTAGCCGCCATCTTAGGTTCTCCTATTTTCTCTAATAATTAATTCCTAGAAACAGAATACTGGAGAAAAAAAATGGACAATTAATATTTTCATAAAAATTTAAAATTTGTGTCCAAAAAGGATTCACCACTTCATATTTTTTCATCAATATATCAGAGTTCTTATTTATACATATATTAATAGAGGATATTATCAATCTCAATTGATTTTTGTTGATTTGACATTTGAGAAATAATCGCATTTTAAAATTTTTTATTTCTCTTATTAGTGTGATTGTGCATATTTGTATATATTTATTATCTATTTGTTCTTTTTCTTCTGTGAATTTCCTGATACATTTATCTAGTCTGTAACTTATTTATAGACATTATTTGTGTATTTGTTATTTGCATGTGAGTTGCAATTATTTTTTCTTAAAGTCTATGTCTTCCTTTTAACTTTGTTTATGTTGTCTTTTGGTGTACAGAAGCTTTAAATTTTACTTAGTCAAATTGTTCAATCTTTTCCTTATGGCTTTTGGGTTTTTTTAATTCATTTGCTTTTAAATAATGGGCTCAAATGCACATTAGTTTGCAATTTAGTTTTCTTTCTTTGTAGCACATGGTACACATCACGATGGCTAACTAATGTAAATCAAACTTACTCATTATAAATTGTTTAATTATATATAATATAAATCTATTCTGATTTCTTTAACAATTCCTCTTTAGATGGATGTTCCTAAAATGTATGCAACCACATATAATGTTGCAATCATCATCCTCATGCAGAAATACCTGCTGAAGGTTTTATTTCTATAGGATAGAATCCTCAAAGTAGTATAACTGAAACATGAATATGATTATTTATAATTGTAATAGATATTCACAGATTACATTCCAATATTTTGAGGAATCCACATCCCTGCCAATAATGTAACCTGTTTCCTTGTAGGCTCAGTTACACTAAAAGTAATTGCTTTTGCAAAAAATTACTAATCTGATTGGTGAAATACCTCAAGGAGCTTTAACTAATTCTCTATTTTAACTTCAATGTTTGTCTTATTTCTAACCTTTGACTATTTTTCTATCTAGTAGTTTATGGTGGGAAACATTCTTAAAAATAGGAAACCTAGATACCACAAAAGGTGAAAATGCATGTTTGATTAAATAAACAATTGAAATTTTGTATATCAAAAGGCAGTGCAAGGAGCAAGGAAGATGGCAGCATAGGGAGTTCTAGGATTCAGTCCATCTTCCAGGGCAACTAGTAAGTAGTAGAACTGTCTGAAACAACTGTTTGAGGGACTTTGAACACCAGGCACATGTGGTACACCAGCAAGGAATGGGTGGAAGTGTGAGATTGGTAAATCATAGTGAAGAGTTGTAAGTAAATCCTTCCACACCTCCAATTGGCATGGCAGGCTGATCTGGGAGTCACTCTGGTGGGAAACAGAACCCCTCTCTACCAGGAGCAAGGGAAATGGATCTCAGCCAGGCTCCAATTGTGGATTTGATTAACAAATTTGGACTGCTGAATACCAGCTCTAAGCACAGATAAATTTACAAAGCAATCAAGAAAGAATCTGGGAGTTCTGTTTCAGCCCCACTTCCAGCAAGGCTGACAGAAAAAACAAAGGCTTCTGGAGTTGGCTGAGCTCAGATTGCTGGAAGAGGGCTGTGCCCCCAGGAAAAGGGGCAGATAGAGCCACGTACCAACTCTAGCTCTTGATTGGTGAATCTGGAGTGCTGGGGACCAGTCCTGAGATCAGCTTTTTTTAAAAGCAGTCCATTAAAGAAAGCAGCCCATTAAAGAAAGCAGCTGGCAGTCTCTGTTTTCAGCCCTGCCCTAGGCAGGGGCAGAAGTAGGGTTGACTGAGAGACAAAGTAACTAGTCAGGTGGTGGAGACAGTTCCCCCAAGGAAAGGGGGTCAGGACCCAGAACAAGTGGCAGCTCTCATTCAGAGAATTTAGATCCCAGGGGCTGGTATATCAGCAACAGTTTCAGCCTACAAAAAGCAGAGCCCAGCCTGTGTCTCCAACACACTTCTGTAGGGGCAGAAGTGGAGCTGCTTAAGAGTCACTGTAACTTTTCCAGCCTGCAGAGAACAGGGGGATGAAGAGTGGCTCTTCCCCAAGAAAAGAGGGAAATCAAAACCCAACAAGGTGGTGACTGATATTTAGAGAATCCAGACCCCAGTATCTGGGAAAAAATAAAAGAGTTTAAGCCCAATTTCCCCTCAGCCTCTGTCTCAGGACATGCAAGATAGGGGCGCGTTCTGCTGATAATTAAAGGCACAGTACCACCTTAAACCTGTGGAGGGCAGTGGGCTGAAGAGTGCCATCTGCTGGGCAGGACAGGAACAGCACAGAATCAGGAGGCATCAAAGGGAAGACTGGCACCCTCCTGGGTATCATCCCCAGGGAAACCTGATAGTGATCTACACCCCCTTTGTGAGTCCCGGACCTGTCTTTTCTGGGAAAAACTGACTGAGGTAGATTGTCTCTGAGGGTACCCTCTTCCCAAAATCAGCCCTCCAGGTAAAAGTTGCTAGAGGTAACTAAAGGAGTGTTGAAAACATATAGAGGGGGAAAAAATTTAAAACATACAAAATGCAAAATGAACAAAAACAAAAACACAGTAGATCAACATTCCCTGAGGAAGAAGAGGGAAGAGAAAGCTTTTCCTGAGGGCAAAACAACTGCACAAAAAGGGGAATCTCAAAAATCATTCCATATATGCAGGGCAAGAATCGGAAAAATAAGAGCTGATAAAGTTCTGATCAGTTAAACAGAAGCTATGTTAGAAGTCTAGAGTTAAGCTGAGCCAAATGTCAAAGAACAGCTAGAACACAAAGCCAAACAACAATAAAACCATAGGCAAAAGAGAGAAAATTACCTCCAGAATGAACTAGTCAAGAAAATCAGAGGCCTAGACACCAGCAAAAAAATCACAAGACATATGAGTAAGCATGAAGCAGTCAAAAGAACAAAATGAAACTTCAGATGAGATACAGGATTTAAAACAACTAATTAAGGATGTTCAAATAAATCCTCTTAATCAATTCAATAAGTTGAAAGAAAATGTGGCAAAGGGGATGAAGGATGTAAAGAAGACACTAGATGACCATAAAGAAGAACATGGAAGCTTGCAAAAAAGGCAATGCAGACACAATTTAAAATAAGGAGTCCAAAAACACCATAATGCATGAAAATTAATAAGTTCCATAAATGAATGAGGAAAAGACCAAGAGGTCTATTGTTCAACTGCATCTGGACAGGGAGGACTGTAACAAGGAATGAAAATAGCAGTTGTGAGGGAAAGACTTGGGTTTCCCTGCATGTGGTTTAACTCTTGTAATCTAGCATGTTACTTGCCAAGAACCAATAAAGTTATATTCATAAGCTGTTTTCATGGTGTTTTCCTTATCCCTGATTTTAAAAGAGCACCTCAATGTTAAACCATTAAGAATGATTTGGATGCTTTTACCTCTTTTTGATTCCTAATTTACAAAGAAGTTTTTTTAAAAACCACAAACAGATGCTGAATTTTATCGAAAGTTTTTTTCTATTGAGGTAATCATGGGATTTTCTTTTCCTTAAAAGAATCACTTATATTATCGTATGGAAATAATGAAAATTAGCCTCTGCTTCACTCCATTTGCAAAAATTAATTTGATGTGAATGACAGCCCTAAGTATAAAAACTAAAACCAAAAAGTTCCTAGAAAAATTATTAGAAAACATCTTCTTGTCTTCCAAATAAACAAAGTTTTCTTGGAAAGGACACAAAAATTACTAAACATAAAAGAAAAATAATAAATTGTCCACATCAAAATTGGAAACTTTCACTTAACAAGAGCCGCCTTTAAGAAAATGACCAGATAAGGTACAAAATGACAGAAAATGCTTACAGTACATATATCTGACATTATATATATACATATATATATGTATATAGCCAGAATATATAAGAAAACTACTGCATCTGACAATGAAAATACCAACAGCCCAATTTAAAAATGGGCAGAAGACTTCAACAGACTCTTCACAAAAAAATATACTGATGGCAAGTAAGTTCATGAAAAGATGACCAACAGTTTAAGTCATCAGTGAAATAGAAAGCTAAACACTTCACACTCACTAAAATGCCTATTAAATACAGCAACATCACCAATGGTTGGCAATAAAGCAGAGCACTTATACATACACTGCTGGTAGGAGAGTAAAATGGTACAGTCGTTTTGGAAAACACTTTAGCAGTTCCTTATAAAGTTAAGCTTAACCTACCCCATGATCTAGCAATTCTACTTCTACATATTTATCTAAGAAAAATGAAAAGATGAGTTCCCAAAAAGACTTACATAAGAATGTTTATAGCAGCTGTATTGGTTATCTATTGCTATGTAACAAACTACCCTAAAATGTAGTGGTTTATGACCTCAAGCATTTATTACCTCACAGTTTCTGTCAGACAGAAATCTATATGTGGCATAGCTGGGTGCCTCTGCCTCAAGTCTGTCACTCATAATGCTGCAATCAAGGTGTTGGCTAGGGCTGTAGTCTTATCCAAAGGCTTAATAAAGGAGTACCCACCCATAAGCCCACTCACTTGACTGTTGGCTGGCCTCAGGTACTCACTGCCTGTTGGAAGAAGACCCCAGTTCTTTGCCACATAAGCCTCTCCATAGGATACTCACAACATGATGGCTTGCTTGCCCTAGTGCTCTAAGACACTGAGTGAGAGAAAGGGTAGGTAAGACAGAAGCCAGTCTTTCTGTAACCCAATCTTGGAAGTGACAACATATCTTTTTGCTGTGTTCTGTTCATTGGAAGCAAGATATTAGGTCCAGCCCATATTCAAGAGATTATACAAGGGCATGAATTCCAGGGAGTGGGGATCATTGGGGACCCCTTAGAGGCTACCATCCATAGCAGCTTTATTCAAAATGGCTTAAACTGGGAAACAACCTAAATGTCTATCAACTGGTAAATAAAACAAATTGTACCATATGCATAGAATTGAATACAAACAATATTGGTGGATCTCAAAACCTTTTGCAAAGCAGTACAAACTGTATGATACCACTCTTATGAAGTTCTAGAGCAGTCAAAACTAATCAATAGTGACAGTTATCAATAGATTTGCCTCGGAGGACATTGACTGGAAAGGGGGTTTGAGTGCTCTTTCTGAAGTGATGGAAGTGTTCTAAATCTTGACTGGGCTGTTGGCTACATGGATATATAGATTTGTAAAACCTCATTGAAAAGTACACTTA
This sequence comes from Choloepus didactylus, assembly GCF_015220235.1. NCBI lineage: Eukaryota > Metazoa > Chordata > Mammalia > Pilosa > Megalonychidae > Choloepus > Choloepus didactylus. The sequence goes on along the minus strand of NC_051329.1, from coordinate 30,057,404 downwards.
AGATATGTGACATTCACTGTGTATAAATTATACTTTAATAAAATAAAAAAGAAAGAAGTAAGGCAAAATGGACATTTTTCAGTCAAAAAAAAAAACAATTGAATTTGCCATCAGCAGTCTTGCTTAAAGGAAATTGTAAAGGCAGTTCTTTAAGGAGATAGAAAATAATCTGTCAGAAGTGCAGATAATCAACAAAACTTAAGATTAAAGAAAGTGGGTAAATGTGAGTACATCTAAAGGACAATTGAGTAGATAAAATGACAATAATTATAATTATTTTATTATATATTCTATAATATAATATATTATTACAATTATTAATTGATGTTTTAATACAGGTGTGTATGTACATGTGATCATGCATGACTGAGTGTATGAATATACATCTATGTGTGTGCATATATGTAAACATATGGTATTTCTATGTATTTTAACACTATATAAATTGGGAGAGTAAATGGAGTTGAAAGTCCTAAGGTTCTTGCATTATATATGAGGAAATTCAAGTACAGATTAATATCAGTTTTTGGAAAGTCAAGGATATATGTTTTACTTATAGGGTAATAAATAAGATAACAGGAAAGGGCAGATTAATTTACAAATGAATGAGAGAAGGGGTTAACAAAAGTAGTCAACCAATCAAAACTGAGGCAAGAATGTAATGGTGCCTAAGAGTCTCCCCCTGAGTACCTCTTTGTTGCTCAGATATGGCCCTCTCTCTAACTGAGCCATCTCGACAGGTGAACTTACTGCCCTCCCCCATACGTGGGACCCGACTCCCAGGGGTGTAAATCTCCCTGGCAATGCAGAATATGACTCCCGGGGATGAATGTGGACCCAGCATCATGGGACTGAGAGTATCTTCTTGACCAAAAGGGGGATGCAAAATGAGACGAAATAGTTTCAGTGGCTGAGAGATTTCAAATGGAGTTGAAAGGTCACTCTGGTGGACATTCTTATGCACTATACAGATAACACCTCTTAGGTTTTAATGTATTGGAATAGCTAGAAGTAAATACCTGAAACTACCAAACTCCAACCCAGCAGTCTGGACTCCTGGAGACAATTATATAATAATGTAGATTACAAGGGGTGACAGTGTGATTGTGAAGACCTTGTGGATCACACCCCCTTTATCTAGTGTATGGATGAGTAGAAAAATGGGGATAAAAACTAAAGGACAAATGGGGTGGGATGGGGGTATGATTTGGGTGTTCTTTTTTCACTTTTATTTTTTATTCTTGTTCTGGTTCTTTCTGATGTAAGGAAAATGTTCAGAGATAGATTGTGGTGATGAACACATAACTATGTTATCATACTGTGGACAGTTGATTGTATAACATGGATGATTGTATGGTGTGTGAATGTATTTCAATAAAGCTGAATTTAATTAAAAAAAAAACTGAGGCAAGAAAGTAGAGAAAAACAGAATGTGGTCTGGAGAATGGGGATTCACTGGAGCAGAAATAATCCAGTTTTCCCCAACCTGTATTCTTTCTCAGGTAGGACTTGTTATTACAGAAGAAAGAAAGTTGGTAGAAAAAGCAGAATGAGACATAATAATGTTGGTCTCTACACCCAATGATGTAAATTGTACATGGAATTTCTTGTCATGGCTATCAGTAGGATATTGAGATTTCAGGTCTTTTGTTGCATCATTCCACTTTGGGGACCTCGAATCCAGAAAAAAATCAGGACTGATTCCAGTCTACTGGGTTCTGAGCTCTTTAATATCTAAGCAAGGACTTCTCAGGAACTGAATGTCAGATACACTCATATGTCTCCTGACAGACAGAAAGCGTCCTCCAGCTGTCCTTCCTAGATGGACCTTTCTCCAATGTGCATCAAAGATAATAACTATCAAAATCTTTCATTCCAGACCTAACAGAGGACTTCTTCATTTGTGTATGATAAGGTACAGGCAGAGAGAGATGAGATAAAGGGAGACATGTTCAGTTTTTAAATAAAACTTAGAAGAAATATAGAGTACCCAGGACTTGCTAAGCTAAAAATTAAAACTATACTCATCTCCAGTCTCTTCAGTTTGCTTAAAATTCTCAACATAATAAATGGCCTTAGTGTGAAGACCAAGTCAAGGATGTAACTTTAAGACCCTTTGATAAAACCTCAGAAAGATGTAAGGCAATGTTTCATGAACCCTCACAACTAGACCAATATTATAATAATATAAGGATATTAAGGGTACTGCTGCACATTAACTCTCTACTTATTCCAAGTAAAGAGATGACTGACTTAAAAAAAATTGTAGATTTGCATTTTGTAGAATAAATCCCAATAAAATTCACAGGGATCCCACAAAGATTTTTAAGAGAAATGTTCTTTGGGATTCTTGGGGTAGTGGGCGTAGTGTATTTTGCATGGGGAGGAGACAAGAATCATTGGGACCCAAAGGTGGACTGTAATAGATTTTTACAATTATGGCCCCCAATGACTCAAACATCCTTCCCTGTACCCATGCCTTTGTGCAGTGCCCTCCCACACTGACTCTGGAATTGCCTATGTGCCATGCCTTGTTCAATGGGACATTAGCAAACATGACACAAAAAGAAGCTTAAAAATACAAGTGACTTGGGCTTGACTTTCTTGCTGCTGAAATCTCCCAGCAGACCCCAGCCCAAATTGCTGACTTAGAGAATCGAGTGCTAAAATAACATTGGTTTAAACCACTAAGTTTTGGAGTGTTTATTTACATAGAAATAGATAACTGATATAGTGAGTAAAAGAGTAGTTATTGCATAATGGGTGTAGGGTTTCTATTTGGGGAGATGGGAAACTTTTAATAATGGAAGGTGGTGAGAGTACCATGATATTGTGAGTATAATTAATATTGTGAATGATATGCTTGGGACTGAGTGGTTGATATGGGAAAATTTATGATGTATATATGTATCCACAATTTAAAAAAAACAAAAACAAAAGAAAGAGCACCTAAACAGACAATGGCAGTAAATGCAATACATGATCCTGGATGGGATCTACCAAGAGAGGATAAAAGATTCAAAGGGACATTATTGAGACATAAGAAAAAACTGAAACTTTATGTCAGTATTAAATATCTTGAACTTGATAACTGCACTCAAGGTAATTACATGAGTGAATGTCCTTGCTCTTGGGAAATGTACATGGCAGTATTAAGTGTTCAAGGAGCATAAATGTTTATATTGTTTGTGTTCAAGTGTTCAGGAAATAGGTTAATAGATAGGCAGACAGATGATATAGAGATTAGATAGATAGATGGGTAGGTAGATAGATAGACAAGACAGACAGATAGACAGGCATGGAATGATACAATAAATGTGACAAAATATTAAAATTGGTGGATCTGGATATTGGCAGGGGTGGTGTATGGATATGTTGGAATTCTCTGTAAGGGCTTTGTATTATTTTTGTAACTGTCTTGTAAGTTTGAAATTATTTCAAAATAAAAAGTTTTTGAAAAAGATCCACAAGCAAGGGATTCTCAGAAGTGTCCATCAGCTTCTTCCTAAGCACTGCTTCCTCTTCTTTGGTCAGCTGACAGTCTTCTGCAAACTGCAGAATAAATCATAACCCTTCTTGAGACATCCTCAAGTTTTCTAAGCAATATCTGAGGAAAGGAAAACATTTAAAGTGAAATACAGGAAGTAAAACCCTAAGCCCAGAGAACCTAAGATGGAGGCTAGATGAGACAGGGCAAAATAACACCTCCACGAAAAATACTAGATAAAAACCAGAAGGTGACCCAGAATACCAGTTTCAGCAATGCACCAGCTGGACAAGGTCTGCTAGAACCACAGGGGCCATACACTTGGTGAAAACGGGAGTCTGCATTCTGAAACAAGTAAGCCAGCTGAAAGACCCGCAGCCACACTGCAGTGTGAGGAAGCCAGGGGTTGGCATTTGGAGATGGACTGGTCCTTTTAAAAAAAAAAAAGGAAAAACCCAGGAGCGGCTGCATTTGTGACAGTGAAAACCACTCAGTGGAAGCACGGCAGAAGCAGTCTGAGCTGGCCTCTCAGTGGCTGGCATGGAGAATAGCCCGCTGCAGATTCCCTCAAGGCCAGGGGAGTGGATGGGAGAGCCAGAAGAAGAAAGAAACCCCGCTGCTTGCAGCCGCTCCCTGGCAGGCTGGAGATACTCCTGCCCGGGGCCGTGCCACAGCCCAGAGCAGCACCAGTTGTCCCTGAGCTAGGAAGGAGGAACTGTGCAAGGAGAGGGGAGGGGTGGAGACACCCTGTTCAGCCATCTTTGCATCAGGCTGAAAGTGCCCCTGCACAGGCGGGCAGCCTGGGGCTTCCCTTGAGGGACGGCGTGCACAGCTGAGAAGGGGGCCTGCTCAAAAAATCCAGGGACACTACGTCAGTGCCATTGGTTTGTGGGTCAGCATCAGAGAGGATCGGGGGCAGAACTGAAATGAAGGCTTAGACTCTTGCAACAGCCTTGAATCTCCAGGAACACCTGGGAGGTTTGAATATTAAAGCTGCCCTGCCTCCCTAGCCACCAAGACACACGCCCCACATTCAGGGCGGACAGCTCCAGCAACACACCCAAAATGAGTTCACCAACTGAACCCCACAAGAATCATTTCCCCACACTCCACAAGAACAAAGTTGAGAACTGACTTGAGAGGTATAGGTGACTCGCAGATGCAAGTGTATGCCACGAACTTGTATTTCTGAAAAATTAGATTGGTATTTTTTTTTTTTTACAACTTGAAAGAACCTTATCAAGCAAAGCAAATGCCAAGAGGCCAAAAACAACAGAAAATATTAATGCATATGATAAAACCAGATGATATGGAGAACGCAATCCCAAAGACTCAAATCAAAATATCAGAAAAGACACAGTACTTGGCACAATTAATCAAAGAACTACAGTCGAGGAACAAAAACATGGCAAAGGATATAAAGGACATGAAGAAGACCATGGAACAGGATATAAGGGACATAAAGAAGACCCTAGAAGAGCATAAAGAAGACATTGCAAGAGTAAAAAAAAAAAATAGAAGAGCTTATGGAAATAAAAGAAAATGTTTGCCAAATTAAAAAGACTCTGGATACTCATAATACAAGATTAGAGGAAGTTGAACAATGACTCAGTGTCCTAGAAGTCCACAGAACAGAAAATGAAAGAACAAAAGAAAGAATGGATAAAAAAATTGAAAATATTGAAACAGATCTCAGGGATACGATAGATAAAATAAAACGTCCAAACTTAAGATTCATTGGTGTCCCAGAAGGGGAAGAGAAGGGTAAAGGTCTAGGAAGAGTATTCAAAGAAATTGTTGGGGAAAACTTCCCAAACCTTCTACACAATATAAATACACAAAGCATAAATGACCAGCAAACTCCAAATAGAATAAATCCAAATAAACCCACTCCGAGACATATTCTGATCAGACTGTCAAATACTGAAGAGAAGGAGCAAGTTCTGAAAGCAGCAAGAGAAAAGCAATTCATCATATACAAACGAAACAACATAAGACTAAGTTGTGACTACTCAGTGGCCACCATGGAGATGAGAAGGCAGTGGCATGACATATTTAAAATATTGAGAGAGAAAAATTTCCAACCAAGAATTCTTTATCCAGCAAAACTCTCCTTCAAATTTGAGGGAGAGCTTAAATTTTTCACAAACAAATGCTGAGAGATTTTGCTAATAAAATACCTGCCCTACTTCAGATACTAAAGGGAGCCCTACCAACAGAGAAACAAAGAAAGGAGAGAGAGATATAGAGAATTTTAACAGACATATATAGAACCTTACATCCCAAATCACCAGGACACTCATTTTCCTCTAGTGATCACGGATCTTTCTCCAGAATGAACCATATGCTGGGACATAAAACAAGCCTCAATAAATTTAAAAAAAAAATTTGCACGTATTCAAAGCACAATCTCTGACCACAATGGAATACAAATAGAAGTCAATAATTTTTGAATTGTAATTCCACTATTTACTTCCTACATGATATAAAATACACAAACTCTAATGACAAATCAGTGGTTTTGAACTCAATGTAAAATATGTAAGTTTTGACAAGAACTATATAAAGGTGGGGAAATGGAGGAGTATAGGAGCATAGTTTATGTGTCCTATTGAAGTTAAGATGGTATCAAAGAAAAACAAGATTGTTATGGATTTAAGAGTTTAATTTTAAGCCCCACAGTAAACACAAAGAACTTATCAGAGAATATGACCATAGAGATGAAAAGTAGAGTATGGGTTAAGAGAAATGGGGGAAGGGGCAATGGGGAGTTAAGAAATGAGTGTAGGGTTGCTGTTTGAGGTGAAGGGAAATTTCTAGGAATGGATGGTGGGAAAGAGATAGCATTACAACATTCTAAATGTGATTAATCCCACTAATGGAAGTCTAGGGAGGGAGTAGAATGGGAAGATTTAGGCTGTATATATGTTTCCACAATTGAGGGAAAAAAAAAAAAAAAAAGGACAGTCTAAATAGATGACAATTGAATGCCAAGAAGGACCCTGGATGGGATCTGAGGATGGAGGACAGGAGGCTCAAAGGGACACAGTTGAGACATAGCGGGGGAAAAAAGGAAATGTAGAATGTTTGCTTTGTATCAGTGTTGAATCTCTAGTACTTCTTAGCTGCACTTAATGGGATTGCCTAAAAGAATGTTCTTGCTCATGGGAACTGTATATGTGAATTATAGTGTTTGTTCAAGGATGGGTGCAGCTAGCTCTCATACGTTCAGAAGACAGAGCAATAGATAATGGATGATAGATAGGGAGAGAGGGAGGGAGAGAGGGAAAGAAATACCAGTGTGACAGCATGTTAAAGTTGGTGGATTGGGGTATCAGGGGAGGAGGTTCAGGGTATGCTGGAGTTCTGTGTATGGGTTAGTATTGTTTTTGCAACTGTTCCTATAACTTTGAATTTATTTCAAAATAAAATTAAATTAAAAAAAAACAAGGAATGAGTGTTAAAAAAAGTAAATGAACAATGGGGGGAGGAGGGGAATGGAATGTTTTGGATGTTCTTTTTTATTTTAATTTTTATTTTTTTTTTTGGATTAATGAAAATGTTCAAAGATTGTGGTGATGATTGCACAACTATATGATGATACTATGAACAACTGATTGTACACTTTGAATGATTGTATGTTATGCAAATATATCTCAATAAAATTGCATTAAAAAAAAAAAAAAACCTAAGCCCAGCCAAAATTGGTCTGTTCCAAAGCAAAATTACATATACAACTCTGGAAAGTGATTACAACTACCAATGTGTGCAAAAAGAGCTCCTGAGAAAGACTGCTAAATTTGATTATATAAAAGTCTAAAACTTATTCATGGCAAAAAAGTGCCATAAGCCAAGCAAAAAGGTAAATGGCAAACTGGGAAAAATAACCACAACTTTGATAAAGACTTAGAGTTTAATAGTTCCAATATATAAAGAGTATCTAAAAATACAAACTACAAGAACCCTATAGGAAAATTAGCTAGAGATATGAAGAGACAGTCAAAGAAAAATAAATATAAATGGCTCTTTACCTTAAGAAAAGATGCTCATGCTTGCTCAAAATAAGAAAAATGCAAATTGAAACTACCTTGAAATTTCATTTCTCACCTATTGGATTGGCAAAATCCAAAAGTTTGACAATATCCTGTTGATAAGGATGAGAAAAACAAGCACTTCCAACATTGCAGGCAGTGGGGGAGATGCAAAAATGGTACAACCCCTATGAAGGATAACTGGGCAAAGTCATAAATAGAGATGTCAATTCCAAACCTTCTCTTTCCTGATAAAAAAGTAAGTATTCAATACACTAAGGTTTGATTGTTTGTGCCTGAGATCCCAGCCCTACCTACTTCGTTAATAAAAGTTCTCATTTTTCTCCTCAAATACACCCTCACTCCAGTCAGGCAAGTCTGTTTACTCTTCTATATATCCCTCGCTTGCCCTCATTCTAACTCTCTTCTTCCCTTACTATCTCTGTCTCTCCTTTTCTGCCTTGGTCTCTCTTGTGTCTCTCCCTGTCTCTACCTTCCTCTGTCTCAGACTTTCTCTCTCTCTCTCTCTTTGTATCTTTTTGCCTCTGTCTCTGTCTCTTTCTCCCTGTATTTCTCCATATGTTTGTTTCTCTGTCTCTCTGTCTCTGTCTCCTGGTCTCTTTCTATCTCTATACTAACTCTTCACCATTTAGAGTATTTTTCCTTTACAACTGATTATAAACATTTGCCTCATTCATTAAATCTGGTTTAAATTCTGCTTCCTTCATGAAAATCCCCAACTCTAACCCCCATAGCTCCTTCCCTTTACCTATTATTCTTAAATGAGTTACAGGGCATAGCACATAAGTATATGTAAATTTGAACCACCTTTTAATTCTCTTTCATGTAAAACAATTTTCAGTTCTTCAGAAATACTGCTTACTCATTGAGGGAAGAATAAATTCTTTGTATCTCTGCTGGATTTTTTGCTTCCTGAGTAATTCGGCCTATAATTTATCTTACGCGTACTGTCCCTGCCTGGTTTTGGTATCATGAATGAGTTGGTGTAGTCCCTCTTTTTATGTTTTAGTTACCAGGGAGATTTCCAGAATAACCAGGGAAGATACAGAACAGAGGGTGATGGTAAATTAAAGATAGTGGTCTCCACATAATCTTGGGACAGCCACTGGCAGTCAAGCAACTCCCTGTTCCGCAGACAAATTGAGATCATATAAATAAGGCCTCCAACAAGTCAAATGATTAGAAACCAGAAGACTCCCTGAAAAAGAAAGGAATCGAGTCATAATTATCACCCACCCTGCTTTGTTGACTTAGGGAACAGCCTGGGGTAAGGCAAATGTGTTTGGCTACTCTCCGTGGTGCTGAAATAACGTTGCACTGTTCCTACTCCAAGTTCCCAAACTGTAAAAACTTTCGTCTACCCTCACCCAAACTTTATGAGTTCCCTTGGCTTTTATTTTATATCTGAATAAAGAAAAACATGTGATTCATTTTCAGAAAAACAGATTCTGATAAATATAATTTACAGTTTCCAAAACTGGCATTGTATTTTTGACAGGTTCCATTAAATTTGTGATATTTAAAACATTTCTTTTCTCTGGAAAATTGTCATAAAGAATTCATATGCCCCATGTTGCCCCACTCGAGATTTTATGTTTAGGAAAACATAGGGCCATCAACTCATCTTGGTTTCCCCAGGACTGTTCCCATTTTAACACTGGAAGTCCCACATGCCAGGAAACTTCCCATTCCCTGGCAAACTAGTATGGTTGGTCACCCTAGGAAAGTAGTGCTGCATGGCAATTAAGAGAGTGCTCTTTGGTTCAGAAAGATCTTGCACTGAATCCCAACTAAATGTTGCCAAACCTCCCTAAAATTGTGTCATCTTCTGAAAACGAAAACAGTAAGGCCACAACACAAGACTAATTTAGAAATTAAATGTCTTTCATTAATGGATATTATTATTAATATAATAATAAATGTACCAAACTGAAATTTTAAGCATTACTATGTGTCAGATATCACTCTAGTTACTTTACCTAGTTGATCCACTCAACCATCCATGAGGTAATTTCTACCATCCCTGTTTTATAGATAAGAAAAATGACAGAGTCAATTGACTTGCCCAAGATCACATAGCTAGCAAGTGTATAGCCAGGGCTTGGACCCACCCTGGCAGGCTGACTCCAAAGCCTGTGTTCTTAACCACTGCCTGTGAGTAAAAGAGAAATAACCAAACTATATTTTGAATATGTGTTGTATGTTTATTTTCATGCTCCTAATCAGAAGTTGTGGTTTATTGCAACCAAAATTAAAATGGACTTTTAAGTATACAAATGGGATGGGGAAGAGTCGATCTAATATCCCAGGAACCAAATAATTTCTTTCTCATGTAGGAAGAAATTTTCCTTATTTTACCCACCTGTTCACTGGCTCATTTACAGAAGGTGGCAAAAAAAAAAAAAAACAAACAAAAAAAAAACCAGCTGTGAATGGAGACCCAAAGTAGCTAGAAATGGGAGAGTTGCCAATTTTGAACTCTCTGGGTTACCGAGACTCAAGCAATGTACTAGGATGATAGCTAACCAAACGATTTAAATATTAAATAAAACTATTATCTGAACTTCCGTTGCATTTATGATTCTTGAATTCAGTTTTTCTCTAATTGTTTCAATGGGCACTAATTTATTTCTCAAAAAAACAAGTTCCTTGAAGTTGGGGCCACAGTTCCTCTAGTGTCAGTCACCTCATATGAAACCATTGCTTGTATAATGATTATCAGTTGACAAAGCTCTAACAAAGAAATTCTTTCTCTATAACTAGTTATAATCTGGTTATTCATGTGGTTCCCTTCATAAAAACATTTCAAATAACAGCAATTGATTAATATTCTCTAATGCATTATGAGTAACATAACAATCAGATATAAGCATCAAACTTAATTATATGTGATTATAAAGAGCAAACTCTATTCTTATCATTTTCCTGCCTTAAAAGAGAATAAGTTTGCATAGGGTGGAATTAAAACAGACTTCCAGGATGCTGAGTGAATTGCAAGAAGTGCTAATTTCTCTCATTGTACTTCTTGTATAATCTTGCAGTCAGAGAACTGATAAAATAGAAATATTAATAGGCTGACACAAACCTATTACAGGCTCCATAAATCCCCATAGCAGTCAAGAAATACTTGTCACACAATAAGAAAACTGACATAATTTACCAGACTGAATTATAGGAATAACAGTCTTCCTTAAGGAGGCACCATTACTCTGTTCATACCTGGAACTGAAAAGTATTTCTTGGGTGAGAGGGGAGGGGAAGAAGGGTTTGGAATGGGGGGACTGTGACAGGTTGTTTATCCGAATTTAATTTAAAGCCTCACAAAAATTCTTCAAGACAGCAATTTTAAAGTGAGATGATGCAGAAGGACAAATATCATTTTATTCCACTTTTTTTAAGTATCTAAAATAAACACATTAATAAAGACAGGGAATAGATTAGAGGTTACTAGGGGCCAGAGGGAGGGGGAATAAGGAGTTATTGCTTAACAGGTACAGAATTTCTGTGTGGAGTCTTGAAAAAGTTTTGGTAATGAAGGGTGATATTGGTAGCACAACATTGTGAACATAATTAACACCACTGAGGTGTACCCTTAAAAGTGTTTAAAATGAGAAAGTTTGTGATACATGTTACGTATATATAACATATATATATATATATATATATATATATAAAACTATTAAAAATGAACAAATCATGGAGCATAGTAAATACATAATAAATAACAGCTATTAATATTATCACAATCATAAATTAAACTGTGTGCTTTCACTTTTTCAATTTCCTCCAATCATACATAGATTAAAATCTAAATTTTTATTTTGTTTTAAAAGTCCCAAAATGATCCAGCCCCTGTGCTACCATTCCAGCATTATCTGTGTTCACTCCACCAATTGCTCACTGTTTTTCAGCTTCTCTGGCTTCTTTGGTGGCTTTTCTTTTCTTCTACATTTTCATCACCCCACCACTACCCTATGGTGGCTTTTTGACACATCAAATATGTTCATGTTTGAGGACTGTTGCTTTTGTGATTTTCTCTGCCTGCAGGGATGCTCACCCAGAGATCCTCTTGATCTGTCTCATGCTTCATTCAGTGTTGTTTATATGCCACCTCCTCAGAGAAGACTCCATGTGCAGACTGTCTTAAAAGCAGCCCCTCCATTCTCTAACTCTGCTTCACTTTTCTTCTATTACTTATCACCTGACATATTATATATTTAGTTCTTTGTTTATTGGACGGAACTCCAAATAGTCCAAAAAGAGAGCCTCCAGCCCTCCTGGTCTCTGAGGCACAATGACCCTTAACAGTTTCCAATGCATTCTTTGGAGCATTTTCTAGGCATACATCAGCATATTCACGTTTGGACATCATGCCATAATTATGCTAACTACTATGGGCCTTGATTTATTTTTATTGGACAGTATATCTTTTTTTTTACTGGGCAATATGTCATAGAGATAATTCCATAATGCACATACAGATCCAACCCATTTTTTTTAAAGCTACCAAGTATTACCTTATTTGGATTATGCAAATTAATTTAAGGAGTCCCTATCAATGTTCCTTTGTATTGCTTCTGGTCTCTTGGCTATTTTTTCAAAAATGAGCAGGGTTCTATGTGTGTCTCAATATATTTGTAAGAATATCTGCAAGATGAATTCCTAGACAAGACATCGCTAGATCAATGGTTATGTATACATTCATTTTGGACAAAGAATGTAAACTGCCTTTCAAATAGGTCATGCTAATCTATAAACCCATAGATATAGATTCCCCCCACCTCTGCACTTCAGTCACAACTTCTAACTCCACCTTGTAAGTTTATTCCATACGATAGGAGTCCCAACAGCCCTGATAAATGAGTGATACATTCAGAGGGAGAGTAAACATTCTTCTGAAATGCATATGGATTATTCTAAAGGATAGACCACATGTTAGGTTGCAAAACTAGTCTCAATAAATTTTAAAAGATTAAAATCATACAAAGATCTTCTCCAACCACAAGGGAGTTGAAGCTAGAAAGTAGAAAGGAAATGGGAAAATTCAAATATGTGGAAACTAAACAACCCACTCTTAAAGAACCGGTGCATCAAAGAAGAAATCACAATAGAAATTAGAGCAGTTTTAGAGATGAGTGTCAATGAAAACATGACATACTAAACTTACAGGATACAGAAAAACATTGATCAGAGGGAAATTTGTAACTGTGAATGACTACATTATAAAAGATCTCAACTCAGTAATTTAACTCCACACCTTGATAAACTAGCAAAAAAAAAAAGCAACCTGAACCCAAAGTTAGAAGAAGGAAGGAAATAAAACTGGTGGCTTTTGGATAGGTGTCTTCCCCATCAAGCTATGGGATTGTGTCCATCCAGCTGTCTGGAATCTTAAGCCCTCAAGTGGTGCTTAATATCTGCCCTTATCTTTCTTCCATGCCGGCTTGGGCTGGCCCTCCTAAGTAGGATACCCCCTTTAACTCTGATACCTCTATCCTCCCAAATACAAAATGGAAGAACACAGAAACAGCAAGAATGGATGTTATTTAGAAATGCAGAAATAAACACCTCAAGAAACAGAAGAACTGAAAGTAATTGCTATGAAAGAATAGAACTCAGGGTTGGGAATAGGTGGAACAAGGCTTGCTCTTTGCATTTTAAGGCTTGAAGTAATGCAATTTACCATGTAATGTTTCACCAGGTGAATGAAAAGTGATGTTTATAATTTTCTGGATCCCAGAACCTATCAAAATGCAAAGTACATTTTCAGTTTTGTGTACAATTTGTTCTAGTTTTCCAAGAATACATCTATCTTTGTAAATTGTGGGAAGATGGTGCACCTATTATTGGAACCTCATGAAGAATATTTGCCATTTGAGAAAACCCTGTCACCCAAGACAGGATTTCTCAGTGTCAGCACCATTTACATTTTGAGCCAGATAGTTCTTTGCTTGTGGGGGAGAGGGGGTTGCTATCTTGTGAATTTTAGGATATTTAGGAGCATCTCTGGCTTCTATCCTCAGATGTCAGTAGCACTGTCCCTCCCTGGGTTGTAGCCACCAAAAACATCTCCAGTCATTGGCAAATATCTCTAGACAAAAGCTACTGATCCAAGGCAATGCCATTTGTGGTGTTTGATTTGCCGGTGCTGCATTCCTGCATCAGTCTGCATTTATAGCTGCACTATAGCTTTCACATTCACAGGGATTCTACACAGAGGGGGAAGCTTTTAATTACTTCCCTAGGTTTTCTGATGTAGTCTTACTTCAGAGTTTCTATATTACAATATGTATTATTTTAATGTTCATCCCTTGAATTTTATTTCTCATCTGGGGGCATCATATTGATTGTTTTTTAAAGTATATATAGATAAAGTATATTACTTTTGTTTCAGTATCTTTTATTTCAGAATTGTAAGAAGATGTTACCAAATATTTGTCATAAAAAGGAATCACCAGGGATGATAGGGTTGAGAACCAGAGAACTAGACAATCATTTTCAGTCTTGGGGCAGGGGAGGGTTCTGAAACAGACCTAACTCTTCAAAATGAGCTGTTTGATAAGTAATTAGGGCAGAATCTGTTTTCAAAGTGAAAAAGACCCAAAAAGCCATGTCTAAGATTAAACATTATTAATATCATTTAAAACATAACCTGGGAGGCAAGAACAGATGGACTTCTGCCATCAAATCATTCCAGCTGATAGCAGACCCTGCAAAGCCACACAAAGAAAACTTTGTAAACATTATCAGTCAATCTCCATCGCCCCCTCTTCCCAGTCCCAGTAAACCACTGATCTACTTTCTGTCTCTATGGATTTGCCTATTCTAGACATTTCATACAAATGGAATCATACAATCTGCGAACTTTTGTTTTTGGCTTATTTCACTCAACATGATGTCTTCAAGTTTCATTCATGCCATTGCATGTATCAGCACTTCATTCCTCTTTACAGCTCAATACTATTTCATTGTATGTTTATATCATCTTTTGTTTTCTTTTCATCAGTTGTTGGATATTTAGGTTGCTTCCCTATTTTTGTCTATTATGAGTAACTCAGCTGTGGATATTTGTGTACATGTTTTTGTATGACTGTATGTTTTCAATTTCAGTTTATATTCCTAGGGTTGGAATTGCTAGGTCATATGGTAATTCTATTTTTTGATACATTATTGTGAAATTTAACATATATACATAACAGTGATAATTTTCAAAGTATGATTTAACAAGTAGTTACAGAGCAAATTTCAAAGAATGTTATGGGTTACAGCTCCAGTTTCAGTTTTTTCCTTATTGTGAAATATAAGATATATAGAGAAAGGTGATAGCTTTCAAAGTACAATTTAACGAGTAGCTATAGAGCAAACGTCAAAGAATGTTATGTAACAGTTGCACCATTTCAGTTATTTCCTTCTAGCTATTCTGATACCCTAGCATCTAAAAAAATTTTATATAAAGATTCAGTATTCATAATCCTTTGTTAAATTCTATCTTGTCTGTTGCAACCCCTTCTTCTCACTTAGTCACTTTTTCAATCTTCAGAGGTGTCTAGGCAGTGATCACCCTAACTTGCTCATCTTCAAAAGACATTGTCAACATTATAGGAAGGGGGCTGCATCTGGTTGTTGTTCTTAAAAAGGCTGTTGCCTCTGGGTTTTAGGATTTTCTGGTATAAGAACACTCTGGTGGCTTAAAGTTTCTGAGAGATAAACTTAGTGAGTGAAATTTTATAGACTCTCAGATAGGGACCTAGGTATTTTGGAACTACTATTGGTTAGGGCTGGGCATAGTGTGGCCGTTTGGGATATCTAGCTGGAGCTTGCAAAGAGCAACCTACAGGATAGCCTCTTGACTCGATTTGAAATCTCTTAGCCACTGTAACCTTATTTTGTTACCTTTCTTTTCCCCTTTTGGTCAAGTAGGCATTTTCAATCCCTCAA
The DNA here is from genome assembly GCF_015220235.1 of Choloepus didactylus. Lineage (NCBI taxonomy): Eukaryota > Metazoa > Chordata > Mammalia > Pilosa > Megalonychidae > Choloepus > Choloepus didactylus. Next base: position 30,041,927 of record NC_051329.1, on the reverse strand, counting down.
TACCAGGGCCAGGCTCATTACTGGAAGTCATGTCCCCATATCACCAAGGAGATTCACTTCCCTGAGAGTCATGTCCCACATGGGGGGAGGTTAATGAATTTATTTGCTGAGTTGGGCTGAGAGAGAGAAAGGCCACATCTGAGCAACAAAAGAGGTTCCCTGGAGGTGCCTCTTAGGCATAATTATAGGAAGTCTCAGGCTCCCATTTACAGCCCTAAGTTTCACAAAAGCAAGCCTCAAGATCAAGGACTTGACTTATTAAGTAGGGAGTTCCTAATTTTACATAGTGTATATTCTGTCCAAGATAAACAATCAGTATCTCATATTATCTTCACTTAGATGTACAGTCATCATCACTCTCAATTTTAAACAATAATCATAACACAAAATTTCCCAGAGCTCTTATCAGCCACTAATTTTTCATCCCTAGTATTAGTGTAGTGCTGGTAAGGTATTCCTATTAAATATAGTCTACAATACATAATGGATAGTTTTTCCATATACCACTCTGTTGTTAGCTCTTTTCACCAGTGTCATACCTTAGAAGTATATCATGCAAACACTTATTTATATTTGTAGTGCTACTCTGTGGGTTACATGCTTTTAAACAACCACTTTCAATCACATTTATCTTCAATGCAGCACTGATACTTATAATCCCATTAACGAACCATCATCACCCCTGTCCATTTCCATACCTTTAAGTTCACCCTCGTTATCATGTCTGTACACATGAGGTTTTCATTCCCCATTCACTAGCTTCTGTCCATCTCTAGGTCCCCTATATTCTACATTGTAAGACACTGATTTTACATTGTTCAGGGAACTCACATCAGTGATAACATACAATATCTCTCCTTTTCTGTCTGGCTTATTTCACTCAGCATTATGTCTTCAAGGCTCATCCATAATGTCATATGTTTCAGGGCCTCTTTCCTTCTTACTGCTCATAGTATTCCATCATACGTATATACCACATTTTGTTTATCCACTCATCTGTTGAAGGACACTTTGATTGTTTCCATATTTTGGCAATTGTGAATAATGCTGCTATGAACATTGGTGTGCAAATGTCTGTTTGTGTCACTGCTTTCAAATCTTCTGTGTATATACCAAGAAGTGAAACTGCCTGATCATAAGGTAACTCAATATCTAGTTTTTGAGGAACCAACAAACTGTCTTCCACTTCAGCTGTACATTTATACATTCTCAGCAGCAATGAATGAGTTCCAATTTCTTCACATCTTCTCCAGCATCTGTGGTTTCCTTTTTGTTTAATGCAGACATTTTTATTGGTGTGAGATGATATCTCATTGTGGTTTTGATTTCCGTTTCCCTAATAGCTAGTGAAGATGAACATTTTTTCATGTGTTTTTTAGCCATGTACTTCCTCTTTGGAAAAACGTTTTCTTATATCTTTTGCCCATGTTATAATTGGGCTATTTGTACTATTGTCATTGAGTTTTTGGATTTCTTTATATATCCAGGATATCAGTATCTTATCAGATATATGGTTGCCAAATATTTTCTCCACTTGCGTTGGCTGCTGCTTCACCTTTTTGACAAATTGCTTTGAGCTACAGAAGATTTTGGTTTTGAGGAGTTCCCATTTACCTATTTTTTTCTTTTATTGCTTGTGCTTTGGGTGTAAGGTCCAAGAAGTTACCTTCTAATACTAGGTCTTGAAGATGCTCCCCTACATTATCTCCCTAGAGTTTTATGGTACTGTCTCTTATTATGAGGTCTTTGATATACTTTGAGATAACATTTGTATAGGGGTCCTCTTTCATTCTATTCGATATGGATATCCAGCTCTCCCAGCCCCATTTGTTGAAGAGACTGTTCTGTCCCAGCTCAGTGGATTTGGGGGCCTTATCAAAAATCAGTCAACCATAGATCTGGGGTTCTATTTCCAAACTCTTGATTCAATTCAATTGATCAATATGTCTATCTTTGTGTCAGTACCATGCTTTTTTTCACTTGTGGCTTTATAATAGGCTTTGAAATCAGGAAGTGTACTTCATTCTTCTTTTTTAGAATATATTTAGCAATTTGAGGCTGCTTTCCCTTCCAAATAAATTTGATAACTAGCTTTTGCAAGTCTGAAAAGTAAGTTGTTGGAATTTTGATTGGAGTTGCATGAATCTGTAGATCCGTTTGGGTAGAATTGACATCTTAATGATGTTTAGTCTTCCTATCCATGACCATAGAATATCTTTCCACCTCTTTATGTCCTCTCAGATTTCTTTTAGTATGTTAGGTAATTATTTATGTAGAGGTCTTTTACATCCTTGGTTAAGTTTATTCCTACGTACTTGATTTTTTTAGTTGCTACTGTGAATGGAATTTTTTTCTTCAGTGTTTCTTCAGTTAGGTCATTTCTAGTATATAGGAACATTACTGATTTTTGCATGTTAGCCTTGTATCCCACCACTTTGCTGAATTTATTAGCCCAAGTAATGATGCAATTGATTTCTCAGGAATTTCCAAATATACGATCATATCATCTATAAATAATGACATTTTTACCTCTTCCTTTCCAATTTGGATGCCTTTTATTTATTTGTCTCCCCAGATTGCTCTGGCTAGAACTTCTAGCACAACGTTGAATAATAGTGTTGACAGCTGGCATCCTGGTCTCATTCCTGATCTTAGGGGGAAGGTTTTCAATCACTCACCATTGAGTGCTATGCAGGCTGTGGGTTTTTCATATTTGCCCTTTATTATATTGTGATGGTTACATTTATGTGTCAACTTCCCAGGTGATGGTGTCCAGGTGTCTGGTCAAGCAAGCACTGGCCTAACCATTAATGTGAGGACATTTGTGGCTGGTTAATAAACCAGAGGGCTGGTTTATTATATCATCTGTCAACTGTTTGCCTATGTGGCTGATTGCATCAATGAAGGGAATACCTTCTGCAATGAGAGAATGCCATCATCTGGATTTAATCCAATCAGTTGAAGACTTTTAAGGGAGAAGAGAGAACTTTCATTTCTTCTTCATCCAGCAAAGCTCACCTGGGGAGTTCATCAAAGACCTACACTGGAATTGCCAGCTCACTGTCTGCCCTATGAAATTTGGACTCGTGCATCCTACTCTACGAAATTTGAACTCATGCATCCCCACAGTTGTGTGAGACATTTTTATAAAATCTCATATTTACAGATATCTCCTGTTGGTCTATTTCCCTAGAGAACCTTAACTAATACATCATGGTACTGAGAGTGGTGCTAGAGAATCAGAATCTTAAAATTGACTTTTACAATTGATTTTCTACTCTGATTAAATTCAAATGTGCTAATGACCCCATTTCCAATAATCAAGATGGCGCTGAGAGTCCATGACATGAGTTGGCAATGGAGATATGCAAAATATCACCATTTGATTCTCCTAGTCATACTCTTGTATGAGCCAAGGCTCTGTTTTTGACACCTTAACAGAGTTTTGTGGAATTAAGAGGTATAATGATGTTATCTGGGTGTTCTTAGATATGCTGGAAAAAGTTATATGAGAAAGGGACAAGCTGAAAGCTTCAAATTTGAAAGTTAAACACCATATGGGACATGCAAAGATTTCTCTTAGTGCTTGGAAAGAAAATATTATTTCCTGTGGCCACAGACTTGAGATATCAAAAAACCAGAACCAGAGTCTCATCGTGCTAGTAGCAGATTTACAACATAAACTAAAATCTCAACATCACAGGGCGACTGTTGTTAAAGTAAAGGCATTGATTGGAAAAGAATGGGATCCTGAAAATTGGGATGGGGACATATGGGTTGATAAAAATGGCAGTGGGGCATTGGAATCCTGGATTCTGCTGAGTCTTTGCTAGATATACCTGTAATGGTCTGCCTTGAGGAAGCAGCCCCTACTTCCAGTCTGCCCTGAGGACACAGCTACCCAACCTCCAGTCTGCCTTGAGAAAACAGCCTCCTGAACTCCAGTCTGTCCTGAGGAGTCTGCCACCCAAATTCTGCCTAAAGAGAACATTTCAGTGCCTGATAAACCTGTAATCATCTCCCTTGAGGAAACAGTCCTCACTCCTCAGTCTGGGGAGATCAATCCTTTTTCACAAGATGAAGCTGCAATGGAATGATCTGAGGTAAATGGCTTGAAGGATACTACTAATTCTTTTAGGACCCACCCCAAACACCACTCTTTTCTTTAAGACTGATAACTAGACTAAAGTCCCAGCAGGCCCCAGAGGGTGAGGTACAAAGTGTGACCCATGAGAAGGTACATTATACTCTAACATAACTGCATGAGTTTTCCAATTTATATAGACAGAAATCAGGGGAATATGTGTAGGAATGGACATTAAGGGTGTGGGATAATGGTGGAAGGAATATAGAGCAGTATCAGGCTGAATTTATTGATATGGGCCCACTAAACAGAGATCCTGCATTCAATGTTGTAGCTTAAGAGGTTAAAAAGGTTTTTAAGAATGTTTGGGTGGTTGGCTGAAATGTGGATAAAAAGGTGGCTCAAATTACCTGAGGTCAAAATGCCAGGACTGCCCTGTTATAATGTAGAAAAGGGGATCCAAGGTTTAGAGAGATTGGAATGGTAGAATGAATTTTTCATGGAAGACCTGCTCACATACTCCAGGAATGTACAGAGGACACACCTTTTTCAGGACTGTGAGGAAAAAACTTATGAGGCTAGATCCATCATCCCTGAAGAGCTCTAAAATCACCCTTCTCTGCAGATCAGATATTACTGTGGAACTGCTGTACTAAGCTTCAATACTTAAACACAATGGGGATAATCAGATCCTGACTTGGCAGAAGCCACATGGCAGCAGTTAATCACCAAAGAAAAGGTGGGCATGGGTACAATAATGGAAAACAGGCTCAAAGCAGAAGTCAAAATAATCTGATTCACAGAGATTTATGGTGTTGGTTAGTAGATCATGGAGTACCTAGAAGTAAAATAGATGGGCAGTCTGCTAAATTCTTGTTTGATCTGTGTAAGCAGAAGAATTCTAGGTAAAGTGAAGAAAAGTCTAACTTGAATTATGAAAACAGAGTCACAGCCTCTTAATCATTTCCAAGACTTGAGACAGTTGACAGACCCAGAGCCTCTTCAATGAGAGGAATGCCAGGTAACCTTCAGAAAGGACCCTGCTACACTGCAAAAATTTTTATACTGTTCATATTCCTCCCAGCCTTCCCCAAGGGAACCTATGGCCTTTTACCAGGGTAACTGTGCATTGGGGAAAAGGAAATGATCAGATATTTCAGGGATTATTAGACACTGACTCAGAAGTGACATTAATTCCAGAAGACCCAAAACATCACTCTGGTCCAACAGTCAGAGTGGGGGCTTATGGAGGTCAGGTGATTGAAGGAGTTTTGGCTCAGGCCTATCTAACAGTGGGTCCAGTGGGTCCCTGGACCTATTCTGAGATTATTTTCCCATTTTCAGAATGTATAATTGGAATAGATATACTCAGCAACTGGCAGAATCCTCACATTGGTCCCATGACTCTTGGAATGATGGCTATTATGGTGGGAAAGACCAAGTGGAAGTAACTAGAACTGCCCCTGCCTAGCAAAATAGTAAAAAAAAAAAAAAAAAAAGAAGAAGAAGCAGTATCAGATTCCTGGAGGGATTGCAGAGATTAATGCCACTCTTAATGACTTGAAAGATGCAGTGGTGGTGATTCCCACCACATCCCATTCAACTCACCTTCTTGGCCTGTGCAGAAAAGAGATGGTTCTTGAGGAATGACAGTGGATTACCATAAGCTTAACCAGGTGGTGGCTCCAATTGCAGCTGCTGTTCCAGATGTGGTAACATTGCTTGAGCAAATCAATACATCCCCTTGTACCTGGTATGCAGCTATTGAGCTAGCAAATGCTTTTTTCTCAATAGCTGTTAGTAAGGACCACCAGAAACAGTTTGCATTCAGCTGGCAAGGCCAGCAGTATAACTTCACTGTCCTAACTCAGGGGTATATCAACTCTCCAGCCCTATGTCATAATATTGTCTGCAGGGAACTTGATTGTTTCTCCCTCCCACTAGACATCACACTGGTCCATTATATTGATGATATGTTGATTGGGCCTAGCAAGCAAGAAGTAGCAACTACTCTAGACTTATAGGTAAGACACTTGTGGGTCACAGGATGGGAGATAAATACAACAAAAATACAGGGGCCTTCCACATCAGTAAAATTTCTAGGTGTCCAATGGTGTGAATCATGTCAAAATATCCCTTCTAAGGTGAAGGATAAGCTGTTGCATCTGGCCCCTCCCAGGACCATAAAAGAGGCACAATGTCTAGTTGGTCTCTTTAGATTTAGAAGACAATGTATTCCTCGTGTGGGTGTGCTACTCTGGCCCATTTACCAAGTGACCAGGAATGATTCTAGATTTGAGTGGGGACAAGAACAAACTGAGGTCCAGGTTGCTGTGCAAGCTGCTCTCCCACTTGGAACATATGATCCAACTGATTCCATGGTGCTGGATGTGTCATTGGCAAACAGAGATGCTGTTTGGAGCCTTTGGCAGGCTCCTATAGGAGAATCACAATGCAGACCCTTAGGATTTTGGAGTAAATTCTTACCATCATATGCAGATAACTACTCTCCTTTGAGAAAAAAGCCTTTGGTCTGCTCTCAGGCCTTAGTAGAGTAAGAAAGCTTAATCATGGGCCACCAAGTTACCATGAGGACTGACTTGCCTATCATGAGCTGAGTGAGGTCTGACCTGTCAAGCCATAAAGTTAGGCATGCACAGCAGCACTCCATCATAAAATAGATATGGTATATGAGATAGGGCTCTAGCAGGTCCTGAAGACACATGTGGGTTACATGAGGAAGGGTCCCAAATGCCAATGGACCCCCACTCCTGCCACATTACCTTCTTTTTCCCAACCTAGAGCTATGGTCTCTTGGGGAGTTCCTAACAATCAGTTGACTGAGGAAGAGAAAATTCTAGCCTGGTATGCTGGTTTGTATATATTATGTCCCCCAGAAAAAGCCATATTCTTTAATGCATTCTTGTGGGGGCAGACATATTAGTGTGGATTGGGTTGGAACCTATTGATTCTGTGTCCATGGAGATGTGAACCACCCAACTGTGATAACTCTGATTGGATAATTTCCATGGAGGCATGGCTCTGCCCATTTAGCATGGGCCTTGTTTAGTTTGCTGGAGCATTATATAAGCTCAGGCAGAAGGGGCTCATAGTGAGCTGGAGCTGAGACAGACATTTTGAAGATGGCCATTGGAAGCTGATGCAGACATTTTGGAGAATGCCATTTTGAAATGCAACCTATGAGCAAACAGATGCCAGCCACATGCCTTCCCAGCTAACAGAGGTTTTCTGGATGCCAATGACCTTTCTCCAGTGAAGGTACCCTTTGTTGATGGACACTCTATGGCCTTAAGACTGTAACCTTGTAACCAAATAAACCCTTTTGAAAAAGCCAATCCATTTCTGGTGTTTTGCATTGCAGCAGCATTAGCAAACTAAAACACCTGGTTTACAGATGGTTCTGCAACATATGCAGGTACCACCCAAAGGTGGAATCTGCAGCACCAGCCCCTTCTGGGTTGTCCCTGAAAGACAATGGTAAGGGTATCCTCCCAATGGGAGGAACTTCAAGCAGTGCACCTGGTTGTTCATTTTGCTTGGAAGGAGAACTGGCCAGAGGTGTATTTGTTTACTGATTCATGGCTGTTGCTAATGATTTGGCTGGATGGTCAGGGACTTGGAAGAAATATGATTGGATAATTGGTGACAAAGGAGTCTGGGGAAGAGGTATGTGGATAGACCTTTCTGAGTGGGGAAAAAATGTGAAGATATTTGTGTCCCATGTGAATGCTCACAAGAGGGTGACTTCAGCAGAGGAAGATTTGAACAATACAGTGGATAAGTTGACCTGTTTGATGGATACCAACCAGCCTCTTTCCCCAGCCACTCCTGTCATTGCCCAATGGGCTCATGAACAAAGTGGTCATGGTGGTAAGGATGGGGGTTATACAAGGGCTCAGCAACAGACTTCCACTCACCAAGGCTGACCTGGCCAAAGCCACTGCTGACTGCCCAATCTGCCAGCAAAACAGACCCACACTCAGTCTCCAATATGACACCATTCTCAGAGGTGATCAGCCTGCTACCTAGTGGCAGGTTGATTACATTGGACCACTTCCATCATGGAAAGGGCAGTGATTTGTTCTTACTGGAATAGAAAAATACTCTGGATGGGTTTGCCTTCCCTGTACAAAATGCTTCTGCCAAAACTACCATATGTGGACTTACAGAATGCCTTATCCACCATCACGGTATTCCACTCAGCATTGCTTGTGATCAAAGAACCCACTTCACAGCAAATGAAGTGAGGAAATGGGCACATGCTCATGGAATTCTCTGGTGTTACCATGTTCCCCATCATCCAGAGGCAGGTGGGTTTATATAATGGTGGAATGGGCCTTTGAAGACTCAAATATGGATCCAACTTGGTAGCAATACCTTGCAGAGCTGGGGCATTGTCCTCCAGGAGACTGTGTATGCTCTGAATCGGCATCCACTCTATGATGCTGTAGCTTCTATAGCCAGGATTCATGAGTCGAGGAATCAAGGGGTGGAAATGGGAGTGGCACCACTCACTATTACTCCCAGTGATCCACTAGGAAAATTTTTGCTTCTTCTCCCTGCAACCTTAAGCTCTGCTGTCTACAAGACTTAGTTCCAAAAGTAGGAGTGCTCCCATAGGAGACATAACAATAATTCCATTGAACTGGAAGTTAAGATTGCCATCTGGCCACTTCAGGTTTCTCATGCCTCTGAATCAACAGGCAAAGAAGTGGATCACTGTATTGGCTGGGGTGATTGATCTGACTATCAAGGAGAAATAAGACTGCAACTATATAATGGAGGTAAAGAAGAGTTTTCCTGGAATACAGGATATCTTCTAGGGCATCTCTTATTACTACCATGTCCTGTGATTAAACTCAATGGAAAACTGCAACAACCCAATCCAGGCAGGACTACCAATGGCCCAGAAACTTCAGGAATGAAGGTTTGGGTCACCCCCCCCCATGCAAAGAACCATGACTAGCTGAAGTGCTAGGGAACATGGAAAACGTAGTGGAAGAAGGTAGTGAATTGTGAACCATGAACATGAACTGTGAACATATGACCAGGTACAGAAATGAGGATTATGATGGCAGGAATATTCCCTCCTTTTTTTGTTATGAGTATCTTTGTATTTGTACATAAAGCAAATATATTTGTTTTCTTCTCTATATTATCCACTTATAATATGACATAAGTTGTATTGTTAATTTCATGGTATTTAAGTTATAGGATATCAAGATTAAGAGTGAATATTACCTGATGACTTGCACCCTATTCTGGAGATATTTAGTGTGTTTCCAGTTGTATGTAGGACAGCTGAGTATTGTTAGGTGAAACATATGTCTGTTACTGTGTTCCATTTAGAGATTAAGTATGGTTTAAGGTGATGTGTATAGCTGTCAATTGACAATGGGTGGACAGTGATGGTTAGGTTCATATGTCATTTTGGCCAGATGATGATGCCCAGGTTTCTGGTCAAGCAAAAACTGGCCTAATCATTACTGCAAGGACATTGGTGACTAGTTAATAAACCAGAAGACTCATTTATTAAATAGTCAATTGATTGAATCTGTGGCTGTTTACATCAATGAAGGGTATGCCTTCTGCAATAAGAGAATCCAATCAGTTTGATTTAATCCAATCAGTTGAAGACTTTTAAGGTAGAAGAGAGAGAACTTTCATTTCTTCTTCAAACATCCAGCCTCTCTTGGGTATTTCATCAAAGACCTTCTTGAATTTGCTAGCTCACTGCCTGCCCTACAGAATTTGGACTCCTGCATCCTGCTGTATGGAATTTGGACTACTGCATCTCCACAGTTTTGTGAGACACTTTTATAAAATCTCAGTTTTACAGATATCTCCTGTTGGCTCTTTTTCCCTAGAAAATCCTAAATAATACACATATTAAGGAAATTGCCTTAATTCCTACCTTTTGAAGTGATTTTACCAAAAAAATGGATGCTGAATTTTGTTGAATGCTCATTCGGCATCCATTGAGATGATCATTTAATTTTTCCCTTTCACAATCCACCCATTGTCAATTGGCAGCCATACACATCACCTTAAACCATACTTATCTCTAAATAGAGCACAATACCAGACATATGTTTCACCTAACAATACTCAGCTGTCCTGCATACAACCCAAAATATGATAAATGTCTCCAGAATAGGGTGCAAGTCATTGGGTAATGTTCACTCATAAACTTGATATCCTATAACTTAAATACTATGGAATGAACAATACAACTTATGTCATATGATAAATAGATAAGATAGAGAAGAAAACAAATATATTTGCTTTATGTACAAATACAATGTGTTGTATTACACTGATTGATTTTCTTATGTTCAACCACCCTTGCATGACTGTAATGAAATCCACTTGGTCATGGTGTATGGTTCTTTTACTGTGTCTTTGGATTAGATTTCCAAGTATTTTTTGAGAATTTTTGCATCTATATTCATTAGGGAGATTGGCCTGTAGTTTTCTTTCTTGTAGTGCCTCTATCTAGTTTTAGTATTAGAGTGATGTTAACTTCATAAAATGAGTTAGGTAGTGTGCTGGTTTGGATATATTGTGCCCCCCATGAAGCCATGATCTTTTAATCCAATCTTATTGGGTGGAACATTGTGATTACATGTTTCCATGGAGAGGTGACTCACCCAAGTGTGGTTAATATCTTTGATTAGATTATTTCCATGAGGTGTTACCCCACCCATTCAATGTGGGTCATAATTAAATCACTGGAGTCCTACAAGAGCACACAGACAGAAGGAGATCAGTGCTTCAGCTGAGAGAGACATTTTGGAGATGGCCATTGAAAGCAGACTTTTGCTGATGCATTGGAGACTCTAGCCCAGGGTTTTCTCTAGAGAAGCTAAGAAAGGACAAAATGCCCCAAGAGCAACATTTTTGAGAATGCCATTTTGAAACACAACCTGTGAGCAAAGGAAGAAAATGCCAGCCACATGTCTTCTCAGCTGACAGAGGTGTTCCAGATGCCATTGGCCACTCTTCAGTGAAGATACCTTATTGATGATGCCTTAGTTTGAACACTTTTATGGCCTTAGAACCATAACTTTGCAACCAAAAGCCTCCTTTCAAAAAGCCAATCCACTCTGGTATATCTGGCAGCATTAGCAAACCATAACAGGTACTGTTCCTTTTTCTTCAATTTTTTAAACGTTTGAGCAGGAATGGTGTCAGTTCTTTTTGGAAAGTTTTGCAAAATTCCCCTATGAAGCCATACAGCCCTGAATTTTATTTGTAGGAAGCTTTTTGATGACTGAGTGGATCTCTTTATTTGTGATTGGTTTGTTGGGGTCTTCTGTTTCATATCAGGTCAGTCTAGGCTATCAATGTGTGTGTTGTTTGGATGTTTTGTGTCCCCCCAAAATGACATGTTCTTTGATGCAACCTTGTGGGGGCAGATGTATTAGTGTTGATTAGGTTGGAATACTTAGATTGAGTGTTTCCATGGAGACGTGACTCAATCAACTGTGGGCAAGGTTTTTGATTGTGTTTCATTTAGAGATTAGAAGTGTTACCCCACCCATTCAGGGTGGGTCTTAATTGAATCACTGGGGTCCTATAAAAGTGTCCATAGACAGAAGGAGGTGCTGCAGCCAAGAGAGACACTTTGAAGAACATACAGGAGCTGAGAGTGGAGCTGGAACACAACCTTGGATCAGCAGAAACCAGCCACATGTCTTCCCAGCTAACAGAGGTTTTCCAGATGCCAATGACCTTCCTCCAATGAAGGTACCCTATTGATGATGCCTTACCTTGGATGCTTAATGGTCTTAAGACTGTAACTCTGTAACCAAATAAACCCCCTATATAAAAGCCAATCATTTCTGGTGTTTTGCAAAATGGCAGCATTAACAAAACCGGAACAATGTGTTCCTGGAAATTATCCATTTCCTCTATACTGTCTAGTTTTTTGACATACAGTTGTTCATAGTATCCTCTTATGGTTTTTTAAAATTTCTTTGGGATCCACAGTAATGACTCCCCCCCCCCCTTCATTTCTGATTTTGTTTATTTGGGTCTTCTCTCTTTTTGACTTTGTCAGTCTAAGGGTCAGTCGATCTTGTTGATCCTCTCAAACAATCAACTTTTAGTTTTATTTATTCTCTCTATTTTTTTGTTCTCCAGATTATTTATTTCTGCTTTAATCCTTGTTATTTCTATTCTGCTACTTGCTTTAGGGTTAGTTTGCTGTTCATTATCTTCTTCTGTTGTTCCATTAGTTCTTTGATTTTAGCTTTCTTCCTTTTTGATGTATACATTTAGAGCTATAAATTTCCCCTCAGCACTGCCTTCAGGGCATCATTTCCATTTGTCTCTAGATATTTAGCAATTTCTCTTGCAATTTCTTCTTTGACCCACTGATTCTTTAGGAGTGTGTTGTTTAACCTCCACATATTTGGGATGTTCTATTTCTTTGATGGTTATTGACTTCTAGTTGCACTCCATTGTGGTCAGAGAATGTGCTTTAAATAATTTCAATCTTTTTAAACTTATTGAGGCTTGTTTTATGCCCCAGCATGTTATCTATCCTGGAGAACATTCCATGAGTGCTAGAGAAGAATGTATATCCTGGTAATTTGGGATGTAACACTATACGTCCTTTAAGTCTGATTTCTTTATATCTTTAGTTCTCAATTTCCTTATTGGTCTACTGTTTGGTTGTTCTGTCTATAGAAGAGAGTGGTGTATTGAAGTCTCTCAGTATTATTGTAGACGTGTTTATTGCTTTCTTCAGTTTTGCCAATGTTTTTCTCATGTACTTTGGAGTTCCTTGATTGAGTGCAAAAACATTTATGATTGTTATTTCTTCTTAGTTAATTGTCCCTTTAATTAGTATATATTGTCCTTCTTTGTCTCTTATGATATCTTTGCATCTAAAGTCTATTTTGCCAGATATTTGTATTGTTACTCCTGCTTTCTTTTGGCTATAGCTTGCATGGGATATTTTTTTGCATCCTTTCACTTTCAATCTCTTTGTGTTGCTGGGTCTAAGATGAGTCTCTTGTAAACAGCATACCAATGTTTCATACTTTTAAATCCATTCTGCCAGTCTATATATTTTAATTGGGGAGTTTAATCCATTCACATTCAATGTTAATATCTGTGAAGGAAGTTCTTGAATCAACTATCTTATCCTTTGGTTTTGATTTGTCAGATCTGCTTTTACCCCTTCTCTTTTTTTCCCTTTAAGTTTACCTTACTAATACTCTTCAGTTCTATGCACTTCTCTAGACCTCTTTCTCCTTTCTTTTTTTCTCAGCCAGTAGAACTATTTTTAATGTTTCTTGCAAGGCAGGTCTCTTGTTAACAAATTCTCTCAGCATTTGTTTGTGAAAATTTTAAACTGTCTCTCAATTTTGAAAGAGAGCTTTGCTGGATAAAGAATTCTTGGCTGGCAATTTTTCTCTTTCAGAATTTTAAATACGTCATACCACTGCCCTCTCACCTTCATGGTGCCAACCGAGTAGTCAGTACTTAGTTTTAAGTGGTTTACATTGTATGTAGTGAATTGCTTCTCTCTTGCCACCTTCAGGAATTTCTCTTCTTCAGCATTGACAATCTGATTAGTGTATGTCTGGGAGTGGGTTTATTTGGATTTATTTTCTTTGGAGTTCCTTGGGCATTTTTGATTTGCATATTTATGTCTTTTAGAAGGGTTGGGAAGTTTTTCTCAACCATGTCTTCAAATACTCTTCCTAGCCCTTTACTCTTCTCTTCATCTTCTGGGACACCAATGATTTTTATATTACTGTGCTTCATGTTGTCCACCATTTCCCTGAGAGACATTTCAAATTTTTTTTCACCATTTGTTCTTTTGTTCATTCCCATTATGTACTCTACTTCACTTATTATTTCTTCTGCCTCTTCAAATTTGCTATTGTGTGCCTCTGTTATATTTTTAATTTGATCAATAGTATCTTTTATTTCCACAAGAGCTTCTATTTTTTTATTTACTCTTTCACATTATTCTTTATACTCTTCTAGAGTCTTCTTGATGCCCTTTATGTCTTTAGCCAACTTGTTGAAGTTGTTTTGGAGATTTGTGTGTACTTCTTTGATTAATTGCTCCAAGTTCTGTGTCTTCTCCAGCTTTGTAATTTATTCATTTGGCTTGTCCATACCTTCTTGTTTCTTCATGTGCTTTATGATTTTCTGTTGTTGGCTTCAGGGCATTTGCTTATCTTGATAAGGTTATTTGGGGACATGTAAGATTATTTGAACATTTATCTATAATTTAGCAGAGCTACAGCTTGGTGGAGTGTATTTTCCCCACTCTACCAGCAGATGGTGCTCCTGAACCTCCTCTAACTCTCAGGCCAGCTCTCCTGCAACTTCACCTGTGCACTAGTCCTAGTCCAACCTGAATGGAAATCCAGTCAGCATCCCAATTCTCCTTGTGTTCTTGGGACTGCCAGCCCCGTAGGTTTAGGATGTCCACTCCAGGGCACAGTGGTCTTAGCTGCAAGTGGACTGCACTGGGGCTGTGGAGCTCTGTGTCTCATCCTCCAGCTCAAATGCACTGAAGTACCTAGTCACCATGCACCCACAAGTCCCTGGAATTGGGGAAGGGTTCCTGGCACTTCTGCACAGTGCCCTTGCCTCTCAGTTGTGCTCACTGTGGGCTTCTGTGGCGGAAGAATGAATGCAGACACCACAAGTCCACCAAATCCCAAGTTTGCTCACAGAAGCTCTCAGCCATGGGGCTGTGAAGGGTTATCCCCCTAGCCAATTGCTGAGAAGGGTGCATGGGGCATGGAAATCTGCTCCCTCCCACATTCATCTGCTGGATCCAGCCACCCATCCCCGGCAGCAGTCCAGGCCAAACACAGTCATCCCATCCCTTCAAAATGTAGTCTCTCTTCCTCTCCAGCTAAGTCCCTGCTATGTGGTGTAGAAGTCTCTGCCCAGCTGGTGGCACCCTGGAACTGCTGTTCTGAGGTGCTTTCTGCCCTTTATTTAGTCTTTCTCATGGGGAAGAATTTTGCTCTGCCTCTCATAATCTGCCATCTTCCTGGAAGTTTCAATAATTCTATTTTTAATCCCAAATGGTTTGATGTATAATATTCTTGACCCCTAAAAATCATTAGGTACTCCCTGAACAAAGGAGTTCTTGGCATGCTTACAAAGTAAATGCCCTATTGAAGTCTCACACTGCAACAGGAAGGCTCAAGACATCTAATCTGATTAGCTGGGTTGATTTCCAACAATGACTCAACTCAACTGGAAAGTAGCCATGTAATCACCTTCTTCTCTCATCAGCTTTAAGACAATTGCCTGAACTTGAAAACTTTGATTATTTTGTTAGTCATTGATATGTGAGAAGTAAAAGAAATTAATGTTTTTGTTTTCTACACATGCAGCTGAGTCTTCAAATTCCTTTCCTCTTTCCACCTAGCAATTGTCAAGGACTGTAACTTTTTCCCATCAGAGATTGGTGGCATCCTTTCTACAAACAATCTGACAAAATAGGGTAGCTTTTGAAAAATTCAGTAGATACTGATGCAAAGCACTTTATTTTCCTTCATAGGTCAGAAATTCAAGTTAAATAGAAAACTATAACCCAGGTTTTGCTCCAAGACTTGGATGAATAAGATACTGGATGGAGAATGGATTAGGAGACCAAATAACTCCTCCTCTGTTCTACCACTGAATTGCCATGTGAACTTGGGTGAGGTACTTTGTCTTTCTGCAATTCCATTTCTTTATCTGTTTAATGATAGATGAGGGGTCTTCTCTAACTCATATTTCTAGAAATCTATGAACACTGGATCTCTGAAGCATCTGTTTTCCCACAAAGGCTTGTTAAAGAGACAACCCCACCAGAGAATTTTAAGACTCCAAATGGCTTAGCCTGACATATGTGTGGATGGATCTACATATCTAGCTGCCTGCTATTAGCACTGCAGACACTTCAATGTACTCACTTGGTGTCCAAAATGCCTGGGAAGGGCTAAACCCACTGAAATTCTCAAAGCCACACAATAAAGAGGGAGAGGACAGAGAGGTAGAACTAGAGTTGTTTTCCACCAAATCTCTTCCTCAGATTTGTGGCATGGCCAGTGCCAGCACAGACATCAGTAGGAATTCACCTCCAGAATTCCTGCACATAGGCTAAGTACCAAAAGGCAGCTAAGCCCTGTGCTTGCCCTGTTGAAAATACGGAAGTGAGAAAGACATGATCCTTTGTTTGCCCCTTTGAGGAGGACAGTAAAAATTGTAGAGTTAGGAACAACCCTAAGACTTCAAGATTTAGAGCTTGGGCACATGAGGCTGCCATTAAAACAGCTGGGAAAAAGCAAACGGGGATCAGCTTTATGGAGGAGGACAACTTTGGGACTTGGCGACCCTTTGGGTGCCTCTAGGACACTTAAATGGAGATGCTCTGTAGGCAGAGGCAGTTCTGGGCTGGAAATGGTGATCTGAGAGTCATCACTTCAGAAACATTTATTTAGCACTGATATGGTGCCTACCTCTGTGTAAGGGGCCAAAGATAAGTCTGTATGTCATGCCACCCCACCCCCACAAAGAGATGACATTCTAGGAAGAGAAATACAAATAATCAGCTATGCTGGGATGGTCACCAGCTCCTGGGGAATGGCTTCTAATTCAGCCTGGGAGTTCAGGGAAGGCTTCCCTGAGAAAGGAAAATCCAAATGGAGACTTGATGAAAGGGGTAAGGATTTCTTAATACTGAAATACTTGGGGGTAAATGGTTTTTTTGATGTCTAAATGCATTCAGATGGTTCAGTAATAATAGTAATGAAAATAAATGCTATATAAAAAGAGAGAATATATGATAGATGGCAATTTTAGGCCAAGAATATAAAGAAATTCATTGCACCATTCCTGCAAATTTTAATTTTTTTCAAAATAAAAAGTCAAAAATTGAAAATGAAAATAGTGAGGAATGTGCCCTGGGCAGAGGGAAGAGGGTATGTGAAAGCTCATATTGAGAGAATGTGCAGCTTATGTGAGGAAATGTAAGAGGTCTTGTGTGTCTGGAGCACAGGCAACTAGGAGAGGGTAGAGGACGACAGGGCTGGAGAGATGAGAGGAGCCATGAAGGATTGGGATCTCCATCCCAAGGACAATGGGGAGTTCTTGGAGAGTGCACTGGTTTGCATATGTTATGTCCCCCAGAAAAAGCCATATTTTTTAATTTAATCTTGTAGTGGAAGATGTATTAGCATTGATTAGGTTGGAATCTTTGGATTAGGTTGTTTCCATGGAAATGTGACCCACCCAACTGTGGGCAATAACTTTGATTAGACTATTTCCATGGAGGTGTGGCCTCACCCATTCAGCATGGGTCTTGATTAGTTTTACTGGAGTACTTAAAAAAAGCCACACAAGCCCAGACATTTGCTGGCTGATGCTGATACTTAGACATGCTCAGAGCTGCAGCTTACAGAGATATTTTGAAGATGGCCATTGAAAGCTGATGCTAACATTTTGTAGAATGCCATTTTGAAATGCAACCTGGGGGTAAGCAGACACCAGCTATGTGCCTTCCCAGCTAACAGAGGTTTTCTGGATGCCAGTGGCTTTTCTACAGTAAAGGTACCCTATCGTTGATGCCCTACCTTGGATGCTTTATGGCCTTAAGACTGTAACTTTGTAACCAAATAAACCCCCTTTATAAAAGCCAATCCATTTCTGGTGTTTTGCAAAAATGGCAGCATTAGCAAACTGGAACAGAGGGTCTGAAGCAGAGGAGCATCTCATTTTACACATTTTTATACCATGCTTTCGGTTAGTTTTCTTCCCTGTTCTCTATCATTGATTGGATTGATGTTGTTTTTAATTGTTTATATTGTTCCATTTTAATCACAGACTGGTGTGAGAGTTATGCAAACTGTTTCTATTCTTCCAGGGATTGCCCCACATTTTTAGGACACACATTTAAACTTCTCTATTTCTCATAAAATTTATATTTCTTACCAAGCCAGAATAAATAACCTCTTGCCAATCAAATGAGAATCTTCCTTTCATTTTCCTCTACATTGCTGCTCCACAATTCTTATGATGCTATCACTTGCAACTTTAGGTCTATGTAGTTAAAAATTCTGCTTAAGGCTACTTATAAATTATGTCTGTCACCCCCAGAGAACTTCTTTTGTTGCTCATATGTGGCCTCTTTCTCTCAGCCATTCAGCAAATAAACTCACTACCCTCCCCACAATGTGGGACATGAATCTCATGAGTGTAAGTCTCCCTGGCCATGAGGGATGTGACTCCCAGGGATGAACCTGGCCCTGGCATCATGGGATTGAAAATGCTGTCTTGACCAAAAGGGGGAAAAGAAATTAAACAAAATTAAGTTTCAGTAGCTGAGAGATCTCAAACAGAATCAAGAAGTCAATCTGGAGGTTATTCTTATGCATTATATAGATATTCCTTTTTAGTTTCTAGTGTATTCCAATAGTTAGAAGGTAATACCTGAATCTGTTGACTAGCAATCCAGTAGACTTGATTCTTGAAGATGACTGTATATACATGTGTGTGTGTGTGTGTGTGTGTGTGTGTGTAGCTTTTATTGTGTGACCATGTGATAGCGAAAACCTGGTGACTGATACTCCCTTTAACCAGTGTATGGGTAGATGAGTAATAAAACAATGACAAAAAATATATAAAAATGGGGGGGGTAAGGGATATGGGATGGTTTGGGTTTTCTTTTTTAAACATTTTATATATTTTATATTTTTTCTTTGTTTCAGAGTAATGAAAATGCTCAAAAGTTGATTGCGGCCATGAATTCACAACTTTATGATGAAACTATGTGCCTTTGATTGTATACTTTGGATGGATCATATGTTGTGTCATTATATCTCAATAAAATTGCATTAAAATTTTGCTTAACAAATTAATGTTTATTTAGATTTACATTTCCCCACTTTGTTCCTCAGTGTTGCTTCTTGCTGTACTTTTTATCCATTTTTCTCCCTTGTGAAGTACAGTATATCTTTTAGTTGCTCAAAAGAAGTTCTGGGAGTGGTAAACTTTAAATACGTGTGTTTCTGAAAAGTTTTTTTATTTTACTTCACTCATACTGTGGAATGAGAGTCTGGCTGGTGACTAGATTCTAAGTTCAAATGTTATTTTCCTTCAGCACTTTTATTGCTCCATCTTGTTGCATCCAGGGTTGCTGATGAGCTGTCTGACATCCGGTTTTCAGTTTATTGTAGATAATTTGTCTTTTTTATTGTAGGCATCTTTTTTTTTAATTCATTTTATTGAGATATATTCACATACCACGCAGTCATACAAATCGTACATTTGATTGCTCACAGTACCATTACATAGTTGTACATTCATTACCAAAATCAATCCCCGACACCCTCATTACCACACACACAAAAATAACCAGAATAATAATTAAAGTGAAAAAGAGCAACCAAAGTAAAAAAGAACAATGGGCGCCCTTGTCTGTTTGTTTGTTTCCTTCCCCCACCTTTCCACTCATCCATCCACAAACTAGACAAACGGGAGTGTGATCCCTATGGCCCCCCAATCCCACTGTCCCCCCTCTTAAGCCACATTTTTATACAATTGTCTTCAAGATTCATGGGTTCTGGGTTGTAGCTTGACAGTTTCAGGTATCCATATTGTAGGCATCTTTTATTGTAGATAATGTCTTTTATCTTTAATGTTCTGAAACATCACTATGAAGTCTGGCTGTATATGGTTTGTTTTTTGTTTGTTTCCATTTTTCACTCAGTAGGACATTTCAATATGAATCGTATTTTATTTCAATCTTTGAAAATTCCCAGTGGTTGATTTTTTTCTTTGTTTAATCTCAGCTGTACAGAATTAAGTTTTTCATACCCCTCAATCCAAGGCACATTGTAATTATCAGCCTTGTGAAGTCCCTTTCCCTTTCATCTCCCAACACTGTTTCCAGCCACATTTCTCCTAAAAGTACCCATCATTAAATACATATGTCACCTTAGAAGCAAAAGTTAGTATTTTGTGTGTGTGTGTGTGTGTGTGTGTGTGTGTGTGTGTGTGTATTACATAGATGGTATGAGTTAGAGATATTTTTCTGTTTTTCCCCACATGACACTGTTTTTAAAGCTTTCTCTGTATTTATTTATATATCTAGTTCATTGCTCTGACTGTTGTTTAGTATTGGACCCTCTGTTGTCTCTAACTCCATAACACAACCAATGCCTTGATGTATATAGGGGCCAAAATGAACATCCTTACACCTGTATCCTTATGCATCTGGTATAAGACTATATCTGGGGTACATACCCAGGATTTTTGGCTCACAGGACACTCTCATACTTAATTCCACTAAACACTGAGAAGTCCTCAAATGACTGCTGCCAGTTGCACTCCTACCAGTCACTACCTTTGTGATGGCCCCTATCCTCCCACAGTATAACTAAGACTTGGTGAATCATTCTTTCTAATAATTGCCATTCTGTTAAGGGTAAAGTTATAGCTTGTTTTAAATTGCATTCATCTGATTGCTAGTGAGACTTAGCACATAGGGATACTCTTTACTCATTCTGATTTCCTTTGCTTTGATTTACCTTTTCATATCCTTTGCCCATTTATTTCCTAATGGTTTCCTCTTGTCTTTCTCTTGTTTGATTCAGAGGAATCCTTTAGATAGTCTAGCTATTAATTGCTTGTTATTCTTTATATCACATCCCCTTCATGCTCTGCCCACACCTTCTTGGAGCTCCAATTAGATGGATGTTAGAACTTCTAGATCTAATGTATTTTGAGTTTTATTTAGTTTCTATCACTTTGTCTCTTTGTAGTGCATCTTAGGATAACTCCTGGTCACCATATGTCTACTGAGTTCAATTCTGTCCATTCTGCCTATCATCCAAGTGTTTTATTTCAACAACAAGATTTCCTTTTGAATATCTTTGAGTAGACAGTATAGATGAGTGTTTAAGAACTAGAACTCTGAAGTCAAAGCATCATATTAGTGACTGGGCTAATAAAGTTTTTGAGCCTCAATTTTCTTATCAGTATAGGGGAGTTGATTCTACCTCATAGGATAGTTATGATTAAATGAGATAATACATGTAAAACTCACAGAACACTGCCTAGCACAATGTAAACTCTCAAATTTGAATCAATGTTATTAATGTTTTTATTATTTATCACCATCATCATCATTACTTCCTGACTATCTTCTTTGTCCTTATTTTATAACTGCCTGTCCAAACTCTAGAATCTCCTCTCTCTTTCTCATGAGATTTCATTAAAACTGCCTGGTCATTCTACCACAAGTATATCCTTCACTCAAGCTCATTCTCTACTCAACTAACAAAGCAGAATTTATTAAATTTTGATTCAGAAATTGTCACTTGTAGCCTGAAATCCCTAGCTACCAGTTTCTAAGCAGATGAAGGACACATGCTTTAAGTTTGGGATGATACATAGACTTTCCCACAGTCTGACCCCAACCCGTACATTCAGCTGCATCTTAGATTCATTTTACACCACTCTTTCCCTTATGCATTCTCCATTTTACCTATAATTATATCTGCTTGCTCAGACACACAAAGCCATTTTGTGATTTTCTGGTGTCAGGTGTTGTTTCCTCTGCCTATCCAGAAAAGTGTCACTTATCCTTCAAGACCCAAGGCAGAGGTCCCCTCAGTGAAGGTTTTCTGGGAGCTTAGAAGTAGTACAGGGATCTTTAGCTTCAAGCTCCTGCAACAGGTGGACCTACCTCTATCCCAGTGCTCATCACACAGGGACACATCTGATCACCCAGCTGAACCCATTTCCTATACTATGAACCCCTCAAGGGAAGGCATGGGATCTTGGTCACCTTTCTGTACCAGGAACAGCCCAGGTAAGGACTGGGTAAGGTGTTATATTGAGTCACATGCATGAATATGCATGAAGTATACCTGACAAATTCACACAGAATGCCCAACTGTAGATATTCACCCCAACAATATATAAGGACAAACAACCACCCTTGCAATACAGCAAGATCTACAGTAAACCATGAAAAAAGTGTGAAATGGATATACCAAATGTGCTATGCATATATGATGGAATATTATTCAGCCATAAAAAATGAAGGAATTTCTGAAACATGCTGCAACATGGATGAACCTTGAAAACATTATGATAAGGAAAATAAGCCAGACACAAAAGGACAAATATTGTTTGATTCCACTTACATGAAATACCTAGAATAAGCAAATTCATTGAGAAGTATAGTAGATTAGAAGCTATCTGGAGAGGATGAAGTTTATTGCTTAATAAGTATGGAGTTTCTTTTTGGCATGATGAAAAAATTTTGGTAATGGATGGTCTAACAGAATCATGTTGTAAATTTAATTAATACCACTGAATTGTACACTTAAATTGGATATTTCATATTTTATGTCACCACAATAAGAATTTTTTTAAAATAATAAGAGTACAAATTTAAAGAAGATTAATTGTGGCCCTTATCACTTCATGGTCTCTGAGTCTGAAAACAACAATCCTGCTTGAAATCTTGCCCCACCAGACCCATTTATGTCTCCCAGACTGCCCCAAGTTATTTTCCACTGGTTTCCATAAGTCAGAGCCCACCTCATGCTGACACTTAATATATGAGCTTGAATGTGTAGTAAGAAGATACAGAAGCTAAGGGATCCAAACCCAGCATTGCTTCTGGAAAATCATGCAATCTTTATGAAAAGGAATTATTCTTCAATGACAGGGATTACAGGAATGGTATCAGAACCATGGGAGAAATATTTGGGGAAAAAGAATATTCCCAGTGGTCTTTGAGTCTTGCCATATAATAATAACTATAATAATATAAGCATGCATTAATATGCAATCTTTACAAAGTGCCTTCACATATATCCCTCATATTGCTCTTAACAGGTGTGGCATATACAATAGGCACAGTTATTCTTGTCCTATGGATGAGGAACCACAGGCTAACAGATTAAGGGAGCCCAAGGTCACATGGCTATAAAAGGAAAAGCTGGACTCTCTGCAGCCTGATAATTGCACCCACTCAGGCCATAGGGCATGTCCATCTATGCCTCTGGAAGTGGACACCATTCTGGAGCCTGGAATCAAGGCAACTCCAGGGGCATAGTACTCAACCAAGGAGAGGCCAAGGCATTTTCAATGGCTCAAACTCACCTCCCAAGTCTGTTTGGGACTGGCCTGATTAAACTTTAGTATGCTTTATTACCCAACTTTCTTCCATACAAATATCTATTTCCAGAAGCACATAAGTGCACATATACACAATGGAAAAGATGAAGATGCAGAAAACACTCAATTCACTCAAGAAATATATATGACCTAGCATTGTGCCTAATGAGGAGGGGATATCTGAAAAAGAAGACATGGTGCCTGCACTTATGGAACTTTCAGTCTATTTAAGTTACAAAATTTCTATTCAAAAAATAATTTGAAAAAATTTAGACAAAAAAGTCTGAAAAAGTCTTAGAGATTCTACCCAATGTCTCTCAAATCATCTAATTCTTCTTTTGTGTCTTTTTTCCCAATTTTTTATTGAGATTGTTCACAAACCACACAGTTATCCAAAGACCCAAAGTGTACAATCAGTTGCCCATGGTACCGTCATTCAACTGTGCATCCATCACCACAATTAATTTTTTCAATTTTTAGAGCATTTCATTACTCCAGAAAAGAAATAAAGACAAAAAAGGAAACAAATCTTCCCATATCCCTAATCACCCCCCTCCATTAATGATTCATAGTTTTGGTATAGTACATTTGTTACTGTTGATGAAAGAATGTTAAAATACTACTAACTGTAGTATATAGTTTGTAATTGGTATATATTTTTTCCTATATGCCCCTCTATTATTAACTTCTACTTATAGTGTCATACACTTGTTCTAGTTTATGGTGAGATTTCTAATATTTGTACAATTAATCATGGACATTGTCCACCACAAGATTCTCTGTTTTATACATTCCCATCTTTTAACCTCCAACTTTCCTTCTGGTGACATACATGACTCTGAGCTTTCCCTTTCCACAACCTTCACACACCATTCAGCACTGTTAGTTATTCTTATACTGTGCTACCATCATTCTGTCAATTTCCAAACATTTAAGTTTATCCTAGTTGAACATTCTGCTCATAATAAGCAAGCACTCCCAGGCTGATGGTGGCAAGATGGTAGGGTGGTGAGGTGTGAGTTTTAGTTACTCCTCCAGGGTAGTAGGTAGAAAGCCAGGAACTGCATGGACTGGATACCAGAAAGCAATTTGACTTTGGGCATACTTCATGCAACATTCACAAATGCATGGAAGAGCTGAGATCAGCAAAACCTGTAAGTTCTCATGGCCAGGGGAATCATGCCCCACCATGCCAGGCTCAGTCCCATGGGAGGAAGGGCCATTGGTGCTGGGAATGAGGAGGGAGAAATGCAGTTGTGGTTCTTATTGAAAACTCAGTCTGCTGATCCAAACTCCAAATATAGATAGACTGAGACTAGACACCAGAGAATCTGGGAGCAGTCAGCCTGGAAGAGAGGAGAGAGGGCTAGCAAAAACAGAAAAAAAAAAACCCAAAACTAAGAACAGAGAATTTTGCAGTTCTGGTAAACACAGAATGGAGAAGGGCAGGGCTCAAACAGAATCAGGCTTATATGCAGATCCAGAGGGGGAGTTTCCTTGTCTGAAGAGCCAGTTTCTCTACTTTCTTGATTGTTCCTTAATGTCCCTAATCTCCTTGTCTCTTAGCATTTCAATAGCCCATAAGATCTGCAAGGAGGCCTCTTTTTACTTTTTAATTTTTTTCTCTTTTCTAAAACAATTACTCTAAGAAGCCTATTACAGAAAGCCTCAAAGACTTGCAATTTGGGCCCAAGCAAGAGCATAGCTAAGAAAACTCTGAGACACAAAGCAATAAGTCCAGTGGCTGAGAAAATTTGTTAACACCACAACTTCCCAAGAAAAGGGGGGCATCCCCTTACAGCCATCTTCCCAGTGGGCTGGGAATGCTCCTTCCTGGTACCACCACCACAGTCCAGAGCTGCCCCAAACAACCCAGTGTAACAGGAAGTGTTTCCAACAACATATGCACACACCACAATATCAGGCATGGACAATAGCCTCTCCCACACCCTCAGCTAATTGTCATGAAACTGGGAAGGCAGAGATGTGTGAAAAGGGGGAAATTAAAATGTCCCATTCAGCCATCCTTTCAGCAGACTGGGAATGCCCCTACACAGCCCTGCAGCCCAGAATGTCCCTTGGGGGATGGTGCTCACCTGTGATGTAGCACAGTCATCCCTCAGCAGAGGACTTAGGAGTGCATGGCTTGGAAGAGGGACCCACTTGTAAGTCCCAGGGACCAAACACCAATACCAAGGACTTGTGGGTCAGCAGAAGAGACAAACTGTGGCAAGACTGAACTGAAGGATTAGACTCTTACAGCAGCTTTTAATCTCCAGGAACACCTGGGAGATTTGATTATTAAAGCTGCCTCCCCTCCCTAACTGCTCAGACACATGCCGCATATGCAGGGTGGGCAAACACCAACTACACACAGAAGCTTGGTGCACCAATTGGACCCCACAAGACTCACACCTCCACTCACCACAAAGACAAAGTGGGGGAAAACTGGCTTAAGGGGAATAGGTGGCTCATGGATGCAACCTGCTGGTTAGTTAGAGAAAGTGTACTCCATGAAGCTGTAGATCTGACAAATTAGAGATAAGGGCTTGAAACAGTCTACATATCCTAAAAGAACCCTACCAAGTTAAGCAAATGCCAAGAGGCCAAAAACAACAGAAAACTTTAAAGCATATGAAAAAACCACAAGATATGGATAAGCCAAGGCCAAACATCCAAATCAAAAGATCAAAGGAGACACAGTACTTGGAGCAATTAATCAAAGAACAAAAGATGAACAATGAGGGCATGGCACAGGATATAAAGGACATGAAGAAGAACATGGCACAGGATATAAAGGACAAGAAGAAGACCCTAGAAGAGCATAAAGAAGAAACTGTAAGCATAAATAAAAAAACAGATGATCTTATGGAAATAAAAGAAACTGTTGACCAAATTAAAAAGATTCTGGATACTCATAGTACAAGACTAGAGGAAGCTGAACAGCAAATTAGTGACCTAGAGGATTACAGAAGGGAAAATGAAAGAACTAAAAAAAGAATGGGGAAAAATTGAAAAAATCAAAATGGACTTCAGGGATATTATAGATAATATAAAACATCCATATATAAGACTCATTGGTGTTCCAGAAGGGGAAGAGAGGGGTAAGGGTCTCGGAAGAGTATTCAAAGAAATTGTGTGGGAAAACTTCCCAAATCTTATAAACACCATAAATACACAAACCATAAATGCCCAGTGAACTCCAAATAGAATAAATCAAAATAAACCCACTCCAAGACATATTCTGATCAGACTGTCAAATAATGAAGAGAAGGAGCAAGTTCTGAAAGCAGCAAGAGAAAAGCAATTCACCACATACAAAGGAAAGAGCATAAGACTAAGTAGTGACTACTCAGCTGCCGCCATGGAGGCGAGAAGGCAGTGGCATGACATATTTAAAATTCTGAGAGAGAAAAATTTCCAACCAAGAATTCTTTATCCAGCAAAGATCTCCTTCAAATTTGAGGGAGAGCTTAAATTTTTCACAGACAAATGTTGAGAGAATTTGCTAACAAGAGGCCTGCCCTACTTCAGATACTAAAGGGAGCCCTACTGACAGAGAAACAAAGAAAGGAGAGAGAGAGATGGAGAAAGGTTCAGTACTAAAGAGATTCAGTATGGGTACATTAAAGGACATTAGAGAGAGGGAAAAAATATATCTGACAAACATAAACCAAAGGATAAGATGGCTGATTCAAGAAATGCCTACACAGTAATAATGCTGAATGTAAATGGATTAAACTCCTGAATCAAAAGATACAGATTGGCAGAATGGATCAAAAAAATGAACTATCAATATGTTGCATACAAGAGACTCATATTAGATACAGGGACACAAAGAAATTGAAAGTGAAAGGATGGAAAAAATATTTCATGAAAGCTACAGCCAAAAGAATGCAGGAGTAGAAATACTAATCTCAAGTAAAATAGACTTTAAATGCAAGGATGTTATGAGAGACAAAGAAGGCCACTACATACTAATAAAAGGGGCAATTCAACAAGAAGAAATAACAATCATAAATGTTTATGCACCCAATCAAGTTGCCACAAAATACATGAGAAAAACACTGGCAAAACTAAAGGAAGCAATTGATGTTTCCACAATAAGTGTGGAAGACTTCAACATCTCACTCTCTCCTATAGATAGATCAACCAGACAGAAGACCAATAAGGAAATTGAAAACTTAGACAATCTGATAAATGAATTGGATTTAACAGACATATATAGAACATTACATCCCAAATCACCAGGGTACACATTCTTCTCCAGTGCTCACAGAACTTTCTCCAGAATAGATCATATGCTGGGACATAAAACAAGCCTCAATAAATATAAAAAAAAATTGAAATTATTCAAAGCACATTCTCTGACTACAATGGAATACAATTAGAAGTCAATAACCATCAGAGACTTAGAAAATTTACAAATGCCTGGAGGTTAAACAACATGCTCCTAAACAATCAATGGGCTAAAGAAGAAATAGCAAGAGAAATTGCTAAACATATAGAAATGAATGAAAATGAGAACATAACTTACCAAAACCTATGGGATGCAGCAAAAGTGGTACTGAGGAGGAAATTTACAGCACTAAATGCATACATTAAAAAAGAAGAAAGAACTAAAATCAAAGAACAAATAAATCAACTGAAGAAGCTAGAAAATGAAGAGCAAACCAATCCTAAACCAAATAGAAGAAAAGAAATAACAAGGATTAAAGCAGAAATAAATGACATAGAGAACAAAAAAATAAAGAGAATAAACAACACCAAAAGTTGATTCTTTGAGAAGATCAAGAAGGTTGACAAGCCCCTAGCTAGACTGACAAAATAAAAAGTAGAGAAGACCCATATAAACAAAATAATGAATGAGAAAGGTGACATTACTGCAGATCCTGAAGAAATTTAAAAAATTATTAGAGAATACTATGAACAGCTGCATGTCAACAAACAGGATAATGTAGAGGAAATGGACAATTTCCTGGAAACATATGAACAACCTAGACTGACCAGAGAAGAAGTAGAAGACCTCAACCAACCAATCACAGGCAAAGAGATCCAATCAGTCATCAAAAACTTCCCACAAATAAATGCACAGGGCCAGATGGCTTCACAGGGGAATTGTACCAAAATTTCAAAAAAGAACTGACAATCTTATTTAAACCCTTTCAGAACATGGAAGAAAATGGAACACTACCTAACTCATTTTATGAAGCTAACATCAATCTAATACCAATACCAGGCAAAAATACTACAAAAAAGGAAAACCGCAGGCCTTTCTCCCTAATGAATATAGAAGCAAAAAATCTCAACAAAATACTTGCAAATCAATCCAAAGGCCTATTTAAAAATCATACACTATGACCAAGTGGGGTTCATTCCAGGCATGCAAGGATGATTCAATATAAGAAAATCAATCAATGTATTACAACCCATTAACAAATCAAAAGAGAAAAATCAAATGATCATCTCAATAGATGCTGAAAAAACATTTGACAAAATCCAACATCTCTTTTAGATAAAATGACTTCAAAAGGTAGGAATTGAAGGAAACTTCCTCAATATGATAAAGAGCATATATGAAAAACCCACAGCCAGCATAGTACTCAGTGCTGAGAGACTGAAATCCTTCCTTCCAAGATCAGGAAGAAGACAAGGATGCCACTGACATCACTGTTATTCAACATTGTGCTGGAAGTGCTAGCCAGGCCAATCCAGCAAGACAAAGAAATAAAAGGCATCCAAATTGGAAAGGAAGAAGTAAAGCCGTCATTGTTTGCAGGTGATATGATCTTATATCTGGAAAACCCTGAGAAATCGATGATACAGCTACTAGAGCTAATAAACAAATTTAGCAAAGTAGCGGTATACAAGATCAATGCACATAGTCAGTAATGTTTCTATATGTGAGAAATGAACAAAGTGAAGAGACACTCAAGAAAAAGATACCATTTTCAATAGCAACTAAAAAAATCAAGTACCTAGGAATAAACTTAACCAAAGAGGTAAAAGACCTATACAAAGAAAACTATGTAACTCTACTAAAAGAAATAGAAGGGGAACTTAAAAGATGGAAAAATGTTCCATGTTCATGCATAGGAGGGCTAAATGTCATTAAGATGTCAATTCTACCCAAACTCATCTACAGATTCAATGCAATCCCAATCAAAATTCCAACAACCTATTTTGCAGACTTGGAAAAGCTAGTTATCAAATTTATTTGGAAAGGAAAGATGCCTTTCCAAATAATTACTAAAAAAGAAAAACAAAGTGGGAGGACCTACACTCCCTGACTTTGAAGCTTATTATAAAGCCGCAGTTGTCAAAACAGCGGTACTGGCACAAAGGTAGACACATTGATCAATGGAATCGAATTGAGAATTCGGAGATAGATCCCCAGATCTATGGCCAACTGATCTTTGGTAAGGCTCCCAAAGCCACTGAACTGAGACATAACAGGGGCTGGGACAGTTGGATATCCATATCCATATCCATATCCAACAGAGTGAAAGAGGACCGCTACCTCACACCCTACACAAAAATTAACTCAAAGTGGATCAAAGACCTCAATATAAAAGACAGTACCATAAAACTCCTAGAAGATACTGTAGGGAAACATCTTCAAGACCTTGTATTAGGTGGCCACTTCCTAGACTTTATACCCAAAGCACAAGCAACAAAAGAAAAAATAAATAAACGGGAACTCCTCAAGCTTAGAAGTTTCTGTACCTCAAAGAAATTTGTCAAAAAGGTGAATAGGCAGCCAACTCAATGGGAAAACAGTTTTGGAAACCATGTATCTGACAAAAGACTGATATCTTGCATATATAAAGAAATCCTACAACTCGATGACAATAGTACTGACAGCCCAATTATAAAATGGGCAAAAGATATCAAAAGATAATTCTCTGAAGAGGATATACAAATGGCCAAGAAACACATGAAAAAATGTTCAGCTTCGCTAGTTATTAGAGAGATGAAAATTAAGAGCACAATGAGATACTATCTCACACCAATTAGAATGACTGCCATTAAACAAACAGGAAATGGCAAATGCTGGAAAGGATGTGGAGAAATTGGAACTCTTATTCATCGTTGGTGTGACTGTATAATGGTTCAGCCACTCTGGAAGTCAGTTTTGCACTTCCTTAGAAAACTATAGAGTTACCCTTCAATCCAGCGATCGCACTTCTCAGTATATACCCAGAAGATCTGAAAGCAGTGACATGAACAGATATCTGCACGCCAATGTTCATAGCAGCATTATTCACAATTGCCAAGAGATGGAAACAACCCAAATGTCCTTCAACAGATGAGTGGATAAATAAAATGTGGTATATACACACGATGGAATACTACGCGGCAGTAAGAAGGAACGATCTCGTGAAACATATGACAACATGGATGAACCTTGAAGACATAATGCTGAGCGAAATAAGCCAGGCACAAAAAGAGAAATATTATATGCTACCACTAATGTGAACTTTGAAAAATGTAAAACGAATGGTTTATAATGTAGAATGTAGGGGAACTAGCAATAGAGAACAATTAAGGAAGGGGGAATGATAACTCAATAAGAATAGATAAGCTATCATGGGTAAATTTAACATTCTGGGAATGCCCAGGAATGTTTATGGTCTGTTAATTTCTGATGGGTATGGTAGGAACAAGTTCACAGAAATGTTGCTATATTAGGTTATTTTCTTGGGGTAGAGTAGGAACATGTTGGAAGTAAAGTAGTTATCTTAGGTTAGTTGTCTTTTTCTTACTCCTTTGTTATGGTTGTTTGAAATGTTTTTTATTGTATTTTTTTATATAGTTGATTTTAAAAATGAGTTAATTAAAAAAATACAATGAAAAAACATGCAGAGCCCCCTTGAGGAGCTGGTGGAGAATGCAGGGGTGTTGGGCTTCCCCACCTTGATGGTTGCTGATGTGCTCACAGACATAGGGGACTGGTGTTTTGATGGGCTGAGCCCTCACCATGAGACTTGCACTTGGGAAGACTGTTGCTGCAAAGGAGAGTGTAGGCCTCCCTATAATTGTTCCCAAGAGCCTCCTCCCGAATATCTCTTTGTTGCTCAGATGTGGTCCTCTCTCTCTAGCTAAGCCAACTTGGCAGGTGAAATCACTGCCCTCCCCCCTACATGGGATCTGATACCCAGAGAAGTGAATCTCCCTGGCAACATGGAATATGACTCCCGGGGAGGAATCTAGATCCAGCATCATGGGATGAAGAACATCTTCTTGACCAAAAGAGGGATGTGAAATGAAATGAAATAAGCTTCAGTGGCAGAGAGATTCCAAAAGGAATGGAGAGGTCACTCTGGTGGGCACTCTTATGCACAATATAGACAACCTTTTTAGGTTCTAATGAATTGGAATAGCTAGTAGTAAATATCTGAAACTATCCAACTACAACTCAGAACCCATTAATCTTGAAGATGATTGTATAAAAATATAGCTTATGAAGGTGACAATGTGATTGGGAAAGCCATATGGACCACACTCCCCTTTGTCTAATTTATGGATGGATGAGTAGAAAAATTGGGGAAGAAAAAAAATGGCACCCAGTGTTCTTTTTTACTTTAATTGTTCTTTTTCACTTTAATTCTTATTCTTATTATTTTTGTGTGTATGGTCATGAAAATGTCAAAAATTAATTTTGGTAATAATGCACAACTATATAATGGTACTGTAAACAATTCAATGTATGCTTTGTTTTGTATGACTGCATGGTATGTGAATATATCTCAATAAAAATGAATTATTAAAAAAATAAGCAACCACTTCCCACTTTTTAGCCTCATTCTATATCCTGGTAACTTATATTTCATGTCTATGAGTTTACATACTATAAGTAGCTCATATCAGTGAGACCCTGCAATATTTATGCTTATGTGTCTGTCTTATTTCACTCAATATAGTGCCCTCAAGATTTCTTCATCAACCATATTTTTTTTTCATTTGTATTGAGATTGTTCAGATACCATACAATTATCCAAAGATCCAAAGTGTACAATCACTTGCCCCTGGGTACCCTCATACAGCTGTGCATCCATCACACTTAATTTTTGTTCAATTTTTAGAAACTTTTCATTACTTCAGACAAGAAATAAAGTGAAAGATGAAAAAAGGAAAAAAGAAAAGGAAATTCTAATCCTCCCCTATCCCTAACCAAACCCCCCAATTGTTGACTCATAGTATTGCTACAGTACATTTGTTACTGTTTATGAAAAAATGTTGAAATGCTACTAACTGTAGTATATAGTTTGTAATAGGTATATAGTTCTTCCCTATATGCCCCTCTATTATTAACTTCTAATTGTATTGTCACACATTTGTTCTGATTCATGGAAGCGATTTCTAGTATTTGTACAGTTGATCATGGACATTGCCCACCATAGGATTCAGTTTTATACATTCCCATCTTTTGACCTCCAACTTTCCTTCTGGTGACATATATGACTCTGAGCTTCCCCTTTCCACCTCATTCACACACCATTCAGCACTGTTACTTATTCTCACATCTTGCTACCAACACCCCTGTTCATTTCCAAACATTTAAGTTCATCCTAATTGAACATTCTGCTCATACTAAGCAACCACTCCCCATTCTTAAGCCTCATCCTATATCTTGGTACCTTATGTTTCATGTCTATGAGTTTACACATTATAATTAGTTCCTATCAGTGAGACCCTGCAATAATTGTCCTTATGTGTCTGGCTTATTTCACTCAGTATATTGCCCTCGAGGTTTTGTCATCAACCCATTTTTTTTAATATGGTTTTGTTTACCCACCATACATTCCATCCCAAGTAAATAATCAATGGCTCTCTGTATGGTCATACATTTACGTGTTCACCACCTTCACCACTATCTATATAAGGGCATCTACATTTATTCCTCAAGGCAGGAGGGAGAGTCAAAGAAGGTAGAGAGGCAAAAGAAAGAGGAAAAAAAATGACAGCTAGGAAGCAGCAAAAGGAAAAATAAACTTAAATCAAAGTAAAATAAAGAATCAGACAATACCACCAATGTCAAGTGTCTAACATGCCTCCCCTATCCCCCCCTCTTATCTGCATTCACCTTGGTATATCACCTTTGTTACATTAAAGGAAGCATAATACAATGATTCTATTAGTTACAGTCTCTAGTTTATGCTGATTGCATCCCTCCCCCAATGCCTCCCCATTTTTAACACCTTGTAAGGTTGACATTTGCTTGTTCACCCTCATAAAAGAACATATTTATCCATTTTATCACAATTGTTGAATACTCTAGATTTCACCAAGTTACACAGTCCCAGTCTTTATCTTTCCTCCTTTCTTCTGGTGTCTCACATGCTACCCACCTTCCCTTCTCAACCGTATTCATAGTTACCTTTGTTCAGTGTACTTACATTGTTGTGCTACCATCTCCCAAAATTGTGTTCCAAACCACGCACTCCTGTCTTCTATCACCCTGTAGTGCTCCCTTTAGTATTTCCAGTAGGACAGGTGTCTTTTTCACAAAGTCTGTCATTGTCTGTCAGAAAATATTTTGAGCTCTCCCTCATATTTGAAGGACAGCTTTGCTGGATATAGGATTCTTGGTTGGCGTTTTTCTCTTTCAGTATCTTAAATATATCACAACACTTCCTTCTTGCCTCCATGGTTTCTGCTGAGAGATCCGCACATAGTCTTATTAAGCTTCCTTTGTATGTAATGGATCACTTTTCTCTTGCTGCTTTCAGGATTCTCTCTTTGTCTTTGACATTTGATAATCTGATTATTAAGTATCTTGGCGTAGGCCTATTCAGATCTCTTCTGTTTGGAGTACGCTGCACTTCTTGGATCTGTAGTTTTATGTCTTTCATAAGAGATGGGAAATTTTCATTAATTATTTCCTCTATTATTGCTTCTGCCCCCTTTTCCTTATTGTCTCCTTCTGGGACACCAGTGATACATACATTATTGTACTTTGTTTCATCCTTGAGTTCCTGGAGACGTTGCTCATATTTTTTCATTCTTTTCTCCATCTGCTCCTTTGCGTGCAGGCTTTCAGGTGTTTTGTTCTCTAGTTCTTCTTGAGAGTTTTCTTCTGCCACTTGAGATCTGCTGTTGTATGTTTCCATTGTGTCTTTCGTCTCCTGTGTTGCACCCTTCATTTCCATAGATTCTACTAGTTGTTTTTTTGAACTTTTGATTTCTGCTGTATATATGCCCAGTGATTCCTTTACAGCCTCCAACTCTTTTGCAATATCTTCTCTAAACTTTTGGATTTGATTTAGCATTAGTTGTTTAAATTCCTGTATCTCAGTTGAAGTGTACGTTTGTTCCTTTGACTGGGCCATAACTTTGTTTTTCTTAGTGTAGGTTGTAATTTTCTGTTGTCTAGGCATGGTTTCCTTGGTTATCCAAATCAGGTTTTCCCAGACCAGAACAGGCTCAGGTCCCAGAGGGAAGAAATATTCAGTATCTGGTTTCCCTGCAGGTGTGTCTTAGAAAATTGCTCCACCCTGTGATGCCTCAGGTCACTGTGCTTTTCTGCCCAGCAGGTGACGCCTGTTAGCCTATAATTCTTGACTGGTGTGAGGAGGTGTGGCCGTGTTCCCCCAGGCTCTGGGGTCTGGTTCTGAATGGAAAGGGCCACACCCCTTTCCTCCTAGAGAAGACAGACCCCCCAGGTGGAGGTCATTAGCATTTCAATGGTCTTGCTGTCTGCTTGTGGTGTCTCCACCCTTCCCCAAGTCACAGCCCTGGAAACTGAAAATGACTGGGGCTTTCTCAACTGAGCTAAAAAAAAAACAGATAGTCCCCTTCAAACCCAGTCCAAGGTGACCCTCCGGCTCTCCAAGGTCAGTCATCAACCAAAGCCTCTGTCTGTTTTTTGGGGATGCGTACCTGTAGTGAGCAGTTCACACTTGCTACTTAAAACCCCAGTTGGAGCTCAGCTGAGCTATATTCACTTGCTGGGTGATAGCTTCTCTCTGGCACCACAAGGCTTTGCAGCTCAGGCTATGGGGGAGGGGGTCTCACGACTTGAATCCCCAGATTTTACTTACAGATTTTATGCTGTGTTCTCAGGCAGTCCTCCCAATTCAGGTTGGTGTATGATGAGTGGATGGTCTCATTTGTCCCCCTGCAGTTATTCTGGATTATTTACTAGTAGTTTCTGGTTTTTTGTAGTTGTTCCAGGGGCACTACTTAGCTTCCACTCCTCTCTATGCTGCCATCTTGCCCCACCTCCCATCAACCATATTTTTTAAGACAGTTTTGTTCACACAGCATACATTCCATCCTTAGTAAATAACCATTGGTTCCCTGTATAGTTATGTATTTATGTATTCAGCACCATTGTCACTGTCTATATAAGGACATCTCCATTTCTTCCACAAAGAAGAAAGAAGAGTCAAAGAAGGCAGAGGGACAAAAGAAAAAGAAAAAAGAAGGAGAGAGTACAAAAACATGACAGCTAGAAAGCAACAAAATGAAAGATAGCACCAAACTAAAGAACAATAAAGAGTCAGACAACATCACCAATGCCAGGAGTCCCACACCTTTCCCCTACTCCCCCCCTCCCACATGCATTTAGCTTTGTTATATTGCCTTTGTTATATTGAAGGAAGCATAATACAATGTTTCTGTTAATTATAGTCTCTAGTTTGCATTGATTGTATTTCCCCCAATCCCACCCTATTTTTAACACCTTGCAATGTTGACATTCATTTGTTCTACCTCATGTAAAAACAATTTGTACCTTTTATTACAATTGTTGAGCTCCCTAGGTTTCCCTGAGTTTGTTTGAAATTTTTTTATTGTATGTTTTTTTTAATTTTTTATATAGTTAATTTAAAAACAAAAGAGTTAACTTAAAAAAAAAATCCAGTGAAAAAAATATGCAGAGTCCCCTAGAGGAGCTAGGGGAGAACGTAGGGGTGTTGGGCTTCCT
This sequence comes from Choloepus didactylus, assembly GCF_015220235.1. Classification (NCBI taxonomy): domain Eukaryota; kingdom Metazoa; phylum Chordata; class Mammalia; order Pilosa; family Megalonychidae; genus Choloepus; species Choloepus didactylus. The sequence continues at coordinate 30,005,727 of NC_051329.1, read as the reverse complement.
CACCTTGATGATTGCTGATGTGCTCACAGACATAGAGGACTGGTGTTTTGATGGGCTGAGTCCTCACCATGGGACTTGCCCTTGGGAAAATTGTTGCTGCAAAGGAGAAGCTATGCCTGCTAATAATCGTGCCAAAGAGTCTCCTCCTGAATGCTTCTTTGTTGCTCAGATGTGGCCCTCTCTCTCTAGCTAAGCCAACTTGGCAAGTGAAGTCATTGTCAGGGGTGTAAATCTCCCTGGCAATGTGGAATATAGTGCTACCTTCACACAGTATTATGCTATCTATTTCTGGATCTATACAATCAACCCTGCTGAACAATCTGTCACCCTTCAGCATCAAATGTGTGATCTCTACCCTCTTTCTGTCTCCTGGTAGCATATGTTATCAGCTTTTAACTCTCAAAGTTTGAAAATTCATGTTAGCTCATATTAGTGAGACCATACAGTATTTGTCCTTTTGTTTCTGGCTAACTTCACTCAACATAAGGTCCTCAAGGTTCATCCACATTATTATAGGTTCCATGTCTTACAACTGCATAATATTCCATCATGTGTATATACCACAGTTTTTTTAACCATTCATGCATTGATGGACATTTGGGCTACTTCCATCTCTTGGCAATCATGAATAATGCCACAATAAACATCAGTTTACAAATGTCCATTTGTGTCTTAACTTTCAGTTACTTTGAGTACATACCTAGCAATGGAATAGCTGAGTCATATGGAAAATCTATACTTGGCTTCCTGAGGAACCTCCACACTGTCTTCCAGAGTGGTTGCACCATTCTACATTCCCACCAACAATGAATAAGTGTGTCTCTTTCTCCCCATCTTCTCCAGTGCTTGTAATTTCCTGTTTTTTGAATAATGGCCATTCTGGTAGGTGTGAGATGATATCTCATTGCGGTTTTGATTTGCATTTCCCTAATAGCCAGTGAAGTTGAGCATTTTTTCATGTTTTGAGCCATTTGTATTTCCTCTTCAGAAAAGTGTCTGTCCATGTCTTTTGCCCATTTTTTTAATTGGGTTGTTTGTCTTTCTGTTGTTGAGTTGTAGGGTTGCTTTATATATTCAGAGTATTAAAACTTTTTGTGATTTCTAAATATTGTCTCCCATTGTGTAGGCTGCCTTTTTACTTTTTTAACAAAGTCCTTTGATGTAAAAAAGTGTTTGATTTTGAGGAGATCCCATTTGTCTATTTTTTCTTTGGTTGCTCATGCTTTGTGTGTAAGGTCTAGGAAACCACCTCCTATCACAAGATCTTTAAGATATTGCCTTACATTTTCTTCTAAGACTCTTATGGTCTTAACAATTATGTTTAGCTCTTTGATCCAACTGGAGCTAATTTTTGTATAAGGTGTGAGGTAGGAGTCCTCTTTAGTTCTTTTGAGAATGGATATCCAGTTCTCCAAACACCATTTATTGAAGATGCTACTCTATCCCAGTTGCTTTGGCTTGACTGCCTCATCAAAAATCAATTGTCTGTAGATGTAAGAGGGTATTTCTGAACACTCAATTCAATTCCATTGGTTGGTATCTCTGTTCTTATGCCAGTATCATGCTGTTTTGAGCACTGTAGCTTTGTAATATGCTTCAAAGTCAGGTAGTGTGAGACATCCCACTTTGTTCCTCTTTCTCAAGATATTTTTGGCTATTCAGGGCACCTTGCCCTTCCAAATAAATTTGATTATTGGTTTTTCTATTTCTGCAAAGTAAGTTGTTGAGATTTTAATTAGTTTTGCACTGAATCTATAAATCAGTTTAGGTAGAGTTGACATTTTAATTATATTTAGTCTTCTAATCCATGTACACAGTATGTTCTTCCATTTTTTTATTTCCTGTTTGATTTCTTTTAGCTGTTTCTAGTATTTTCTTTAAATGGGTCTTTTGTGGCCTTGGTTAAGTTTATTCCTAAATATTTGGTTCTTTTGGTTGCTATTGTAAATGGAATTTTTTTTATTTCTTCCTCTTGTTGCACATTACTTGTGTATAAGAACACTAGTAGATTTCCACATGTTGATCTTGTAGCCTGCCACTTTACTGTATTCACCAATTAGCTCTAATAGCTTTGATGTAGATTTTTCTGGATTTTCTACATGTAGATCACGTCATCTGCAAACAGGGTAAGTTTTACTTCTTCCTCTCCAATTTGGACACATTTTATTTCTTTTGCTGGCCAAATTACTCTAGCTAGAACTTCCAGCACAATGTTGAATAATAATGGTGACAGTGGGCATCCCTGTTTTGTTCCTGGTCTTAGAGGGAAAGCTTTCAGTCTCTCCCCATTGTGTATGATGTTAGCTGTGGGTTTTTCATATATTGTCTTTATCATATTGAGAAAATTCCCTTCTGTTCCTCTCCTTTGAAGTGTTTTCATCAAGAAAGGATGTTGAATTTTGTCAAATGCCTTTTCTGCATCAATCAAGATGATGATGTGGTTCTTCCACTTTGATTTATTAATGTGGTGTATCACATTAATTAATTTTCTTGTGTTGAACCAGCCTTGCATAACTGGAATAAATCCCACCTGGTCATGGTGTATAATTCCTTTAATATGCTGCTTGATTCAGTTTGTGAGTATTTTGTTGTGAATTTTTGCATCTACATTCATTAAAGAGATTGGTCTATAATTTTCTTTTTTTTTGATATTAGAGTGACATTGGCTTCATAGAATGAGTTGGGTAGCTTTCCCTCCTATTCAATTTTTTTGAAGAGTTTGAGCAGGATTGGTATTAACTCTTTCTTGAATGCTTGGTAGAATTCACATGTGATGCCATCTGGTCCTGGGCTTTTCTTTTGGGGGAGCTTTTTGATGACTGACTTAATTTCTTTACTTGTGGTTTGTTTGAGGTTGTCTATTTCTTCTATTTCTTCTTGGGTCAATGTTGGTTGTTTATGCTTTTCTAGGAAATTGTCCATTTTTTGTAAGTTGCCCAGTTTATTAGCATATAGTTGCTCATAGTATCTTCTCATTATCTCCTTTATTTCTGCAGGGTCATGAGTTTTGTTTCCTTTCCTGTTTCTGATTGCATTTATTTGCATCTGCTTTCTCTCTCTCTCTCTCTCTCTCTCTCTCTCTCTCTCTCTCTCTCTCTCTCTCTCTCTGTCTCTCTCTCTCTCTCTTTCTCTCTCTCTCTCTCTCTGGTCCATCAATTTTGTTGATTTACTCAAAAAACCAGCTTCTGGTTTTGTTGATTCTGTCTATTGTTTTCCTGTTCTCAGTTTCATTTCTTTCTGCTCTAAACTTTGACATTTATTTCCTTCTGTTTGCTTTGGGTTAATTTGCTGTTCTTTCTCTAGTTCCTTCAGGTGGACAGTTAATTCTTCAATTTTTGCTCTCTCTTCTCTTTTAATATAGGCATTTAGGGCATTTAGGGCAAAAAATTTCCCTCTCAGCAATGCCTTTGCTGCATCCCATAAGTTTTGATATGTTGTCTTTCCACTTTCGTTTGCCTCAAGGTATTTACAGATTTCTCTTGTAATTCCTTCTTTTACCTGGTGGTTTTCTAAGAGTGTGTTTTTTAGTCTCCATATATTTGTGAATTTTACAATCTTCTCCCTGTTATTTATTTCCAACCTCATTCTGTTATGATCTGAGATAGTGTTTTTTATAATATCAATGTTTTTAATTTTGTTGAAACTTGCTTTGTGACCCACCATGTGGTCTACCCTAGAGAATGTTCCATGAGCCCTTGAGGAAAACATGTATCTCACTTTGTGGGGTGTAGTGTTCTACAAATTTCTGTCAAGTCTAGTTCATTTAATATACAATTCAACATCTCTGTTTCTTTTTTGTTCCTCTGTCTAGATGTTCTATCCATTGATGAGAGCAGTGTATTGAAGTCTCCATCTATTACTGTGGAGTTATAAACTTCTCTTTTCAGTGTCCTCAGTGTTTGCCTCATGAATTTTGGGGCACTCTGGCTTGGTGCATAAATATTTATGATTGTTATGTTTTCTTGATGAATTGATCCTTTTATTAATATATAGTATCCTTCATTGTCTCTTTTAATTGTTTTACTTTTGAAGTCTACTTTGTCTGATATTAATTAACTACTCCCACTTTTTCCTGGTTGCTGTTTGCATGAAATATCTTTTTCCAGCCTTTCACTTTCAGCCTATTTTTGTCCTTGTGTCTAAAGTGAGTTTCTTGTAGACAGCAAATAGATTTGTCCTGTTTTTTAATCCTTTCTGCCAGTCTGTGTCTTTTTATTGGGGAATTTAATCCATTAACATTTAGTGTTATTACTGTAAGGGTAGCACTTTCTTCTATCATTTTGTCTTTTGGATTTTGTATGTCATATCTTACTTTTTCCTCTCTCTCTTTTTACCCTGCCTGATAATCTTCATTTCCACACTCTTCTTCAAACCTCTTTCTCCCATCTTTTCCTATCAGCCTGTAGCACTCCCTTTAGTATTTCTTGTAGTGCTTGTCTCTTATTCAAAAACTCTCTCAGTGTCTGTATGAAAATATTTTAATCTCTCCCTCATTTTTGAAGGACAGTTTTGCCAGACAAAGAATTCTTGATTGGCAGTTCTTCTTTTTCAGTATCATAAATATATCATACTACTGTCCTCCTCTCCATGGTTTCTGCAGAGAAATCTGTACATAGTCTTATCAAGCTTCCCTTGTATGTGATGGATTGCTTTTCTCTTGCTGCTTTAAGAATTCTCTCTTTGTCTTTGACATTGGACAATCTGATCAGTAAGTGTCTGGGAGTAGGTATTGGGGTCTATTCTGTTTTGGGTGTGCTGTACTTCTTTTATCTCTATTTTTCTGTCTTTCATAAGAGTTGGGAATTTTTCAGTGATTATTTCTTCTGTTATTCTTTCTGCTCCTTTTCCCCTCTCTTCTCTCTCTGGGACACCCATAACACATATATTTGTGTGTTTCATGTTGTCAATCAGCTCCATAAGACCCTGCTCATATTTTTCCATTCTTTTCACCATCTGTTCTTTTGTTTGTGTGAATTCAGATGTCTGGTTTTCCAATTCAGTGACCCTTTCTTCTTCCTGTTCAAATCTACTGTTGTATCCCTCCATTGTCTTTTCATCTCCTCCAGTATGCCCTTCATTACCATAAGTTCTGCCATTTGTTTTTTCAAGTTTACAAATTCTTCCTTATGATCATCCAGAGTCTTCCTTATATCCTTCATCTCTTTTGCTATGTCTTCCCTCAGTTCACTGACTTGTTTTTTAATTGATTTAGACTTATTTGAACATCTCCAATTAGTTTTTCCTTCAGCACATTGAATTGATTTAGCAATACTTGCTTCAGCTCCTGTATCTTGGTTGAACTATTAGTTTGTTCCTTTGGCTGGTCCATATTTTCATGTTTCCTAGTATGGCTCTTTATCTTAAACTGTCTAAGCATCTGACTTTCTTGATTAGCTTATTCTGAAGCCTGTTTTCACTCTTTTACCTAAGGTTTTCTTGTTGGTTGGCTTTGCTCTACAAACTTTGCTGTTCAGTTCAGCTTATTCTAGACCTTTAACTTAGATTCTGTTTAGTTGATCAGAGTTTTTCACCTCTTGTTTTTCTGTTTCTTGCCCTGCCTCTATGTACCTTTTTGTGTGATGGTCTCCTCAGATATGGTCAACCCCAGTCAGGTTTTCCCAGTCCAGAGAGGCCCAGGTCTCAGGAAGAGGGTATAGAGTTTCTTTGAGAATGAGACCCTTCTGTGAGGCCTTTAGACTCTGTGCTTCTCTATGCTGTCCAGCAGGTGGTACTTGCCAGCCTGCAGTTCCCCCACCAGTGTAAGAAGGAATGGAGCCTTTAGTTCTCCTGGTGACCCTGACCATGTCAGGGCATGGCTGACTGAAGCTGGTTTCTGAATTCCAACCCCTGGGGTCTGAGTTCCCAAAAGGAGGGCTACCACTGGAGCTGGGCCATGCCCTCCTTTTCTTGGGAAGTTATGTTGTTTAGAGAATTTTCTCAGCCACTAAACTTATTGCTTTGTCTCTCAGAGCTATCTTAGCTCTGCTGTTGCCTGGGCAAAAATTGCAAGTCTTTGAGGATTTCTGTAATGGGCTTCTTAGAATAATTATTTTTTAGAAAAGAGAAAAAGACTTTTTAAAAAAAGAAGAAAAAGAAAAAGGAAAAAAGAAAAAGAAGGGCCCAGTAGGGACTATTTACAGTCCTTGCAGATTTAATGGGCTATTGAAATGCTAAAAGACAGGGAGTTGAGGGCAATTAAGGAACAACAATAAAGCAGAGCTTTTCAGACAAGGGCTTTCACCCCCTGGATTTGAATATGTGCCTGATTTTGTTTGCGTCCTGTCCTTTTCTGTATTATGTCCACCCAAACTCCAAAAAGTTTCTGCTTTTATTTTTGGTTTTTTGTTTGTTTGTTCAGTTTTGTTTTGTGGCTGTTTTTGCTAGCCCTATCTCCTCTCTGCCAGGGTGACTGCTCCCAGATTCTCTGGTGTCTGGTCTTAGTTTATCTATGGTTGGAGTTTTTGTTCTCCCTCCTGGTTCCTAGCACTGATGGCTCTCCTCCCTTGGGATTGTGACTGGCAGGGAGGGGCATGGGCACCCTGGTCACAACAACTTACAGATTTTGCTGAACTCAGCTGCTCCATGCATTTGTAAGTGTTGTAAGAAGTATGTCCAATCTCAAATTCCTCTGCAGTGTCTAGTCCATGCAGTTCCTGGCTTTCTACCAACTGCCCCAGAGGAGTAACTAAAACCCACACCTCCCCACTCTGCCATATTGTCCCTCTGTGGGTGACAGTGTTTTTGACACCTTAACAGAGCTTGCAGAGTTAAGAGTAAAATGATGTTGGCTGGTTGCTCTTAGATATGCTGGATAAAGTTATAAGAGAAAGGGATGGGCTAAAGTCTTCAAATTTAAAACTTAAACATGGTATGACAGATGTAAAGGTTTCTATGTTTGCCCTGAAAGCAAGTCTTATTTCCTGTGGCCACAGACTTGAGATCTCTGAAAACCAGACCCAGAGTCTCATTGTGCAAGTAGCAGATTAACGATATAAACTAAAATCTCAACCTCACAGGGTGTCTGCTGTTAAAGTAAAGGCATTGATTGGAAAAGAATGGGGTCCTGAAACTTGTGATGGGGACACATGGATTGATGATAATGGCAGTTAGGACATTGGCACCCTGGTTTCTGCTTAGTCTTTGTTAGATATACCTGTAGTGGTTGGTCCTGAGGAAACAGCTTCCCCATCTCCAGTCTGCCCTGAGGAGAGAGCTACCCAGCCTCCAGCTTGCTTTGAGAAAACAGCTTCCCAACCTCCAGTCTGCCATGAGGAGACTGCCATCCAACCCCCACCTAAAGAAATTAATCCTTCAGTGCCTGCTAAACCTGTAATCACCTCCCATGAGGAAGAATCCCTCACTCCTCTGCTGGAGAGATTAATGCTGTTTCAGGAGATGAAACAGCAACTGAATGTCCTGAGGTAAATGGCTTGAGGGATACTCCAAATTCTTTTCATGACCCACCCCAACCACCAGTCTTTGCTTCAAGACCTATAAACTAGACTAAAATTCCAACAGTCCCCGACTGTTGAGGTACAAAGCATGATCATGAGGAAGTATGCTATACTCCAAAAGAACTGTATGAGTTTTCAGTTGAATATGTGTTGGAATGGATAGTAAGGGTGTGGGAAAATGGTGGAAGGAATATAAAGTTGGATCAACCTGAATTTACTCATATGGGCCCACTAAGTAGAGATTCTGCATTCAATGTTGTAGCTTGAGGGGTTAGAATGGGTGTTAACAGTTTGTGTGGTTGGCTGAAACGTGGATCAAAAGGTGGCTGACATTACTTGAGGTTGAAATGCCAGAACTGCCCTGGTATAATGTAGAGGAGGGGATTCAAAGGCTTAGAGAGATTGGAATGTTAGAGTGGATTTATCATGGAAGACCTGCTCTCACAGCCTTGGAATGTCCAGAGAACACACCTTTTACCAGGATTGTGAGGAATAAATTTGTGAGACTAGCTCCATCATCCCTGAAGGGCTCTGTAGTCACCCTTCTCAGCAGGTCAGATATTACTGTCAGTACTGCTGTCACTGAGCTGGAATCCTTAAACAAAATGGGGATAATCAGATCCTGAGTAAGAAGAAGACATGTAGCAGCAGTTATCCATGAAAGACAAGGTGAGTGTGGCTACGATAATGGAAAACAGGCTCAAGGCAGCAGTCAAAATAATCTGACTCACAGAGACTTATGGTGTTGGCTAGTAGATCATGGAGTACCTAGCAGTAAAATAGGTGGGCATTCTGCTAAATTTTTTGTTTGATCTGTATAAGCAGAAGAATTCTAGGTCAAGTAAACAAAAGTCTACCTTGAATTAGAAAAACAGAGTCATGGCCTCTTAATCAATTCCCAGACTTGAGACAGTTTACAGATCCAGAGACCCTTGAGTGAGGAGAAGGCCAGGTACCCTTGGGTATGGACCCTGTTATGCTGCCAAAAATTTATAGTGTTAATCTTCCTCCCAGCCTTCCCTGGGGGACCTATGGCCTTTTACCAGGGTAACTGTGCATTGGGAAAAGGAAATGATCAGATATTTTGGTTCAGAAGTGACATTAATTCCAGGAGACCCAAAATGTCACTCTGGTCCACCAGTCAGAGTTGGGGTTTATAGAAGTCAGGTGATTGATGGAGTTTTAGCTCAGATCCATCTCACAGCGTGTCCTGTGGGTCCCCAGACCCATTCTGTTGTTATTTCCCCAGTTCCAGAATGCATAATTGGAATACACATACTCAGCAATTGACAGAATCTTCACATTGGTTCCCTGACTCATGGAGTAAAGGATATTATGGTGGGAAAGGCCAAATGGAAGCTGCTAGAACTTCCCCTGCTTAACAAAATACCAGAGTCCTGGAGGGATTGCAGAGGTAAATGCCAGTCTTAAGGACTTGAAGGATGCAGTGGTGGTGATTCCCACCACATCCCCATTCAACTCTCCTATTTGGTCTGTGCAGAAAACAGGTTTCAGAGGATGACAGTGGATTATCATAATCTTAAGCAGGTGGTGACTCCAATTGCAGTTGCTGTTCGAGATGTGGTATCATTGCTTGAGCAAATCAACACATCCCCTGGTATCTGGTATACAGCTATTGAGCTGGCAAATGCTTTTTTCTCAATAGCTGTTAGTAAGGACCACCAGAAACAGTTTACTTTCAGCTGGCAAGGCCAGCAGTACACATTCACTGTGCTACCTCAAGGTTATATCAGCTCTCCAGCCCTATGTCATAATATTGTCTGCAAGGACCCTGATTGTTTCTCCTTCCCACTAGACATCACACTTGTCCATTATATTGATGATATCATGTTGATTGGACTTAGTGAGCAAGAAATAGCAATTACTCTGGATTTGTTCATAAGATATTTGCATGACAGAGGATGGGAGATAAATCCAACAAAAATACAGGGACTTTCCACCTCAGTAAAATATCTAGGTGTCCAGTACTGTGGGGCAATCCAAGATATCCCTTTTAAGGTGAAGGATAAGCTGTTGCATCAGGCCCTTCCTGTGACCAAAAAAAGAGGCACAATGCTTAGTTGGCCTCTTTGGATTTTGGAGAAAATGTATTCTTCATTTGGGCGTGCTACTCTGGCCCATTTACCAAGTGACCAGAAAAGCTCCTAGTTTTAAGTGGGGCTGGAACAAGATGAGACTCTGTGACAGGTCCAGACTGCTGTGCAAGCTGCTCTGCTACTTGCACCAAATGATCCAGCTGATCCAATGGTGCTGGAAGTGTCAGTCACAAATAGAGGTGCTGTTTGGAGCCTTTGGCAGTCTCCTATAAGAGAATCACAATGCAGGCCCTGCAGATTTTGGAGTAAAGCCTTACCATCCTCCGCAGATAACTACTCTCCATTTGAGAAACAGCTTTTTCCCTACTGTTGGGCCTTAGTAGAGACAGGATGCTTAACCATGGGCCACGAAGTTACCATGAGACCTGAGTCATCTATCATGAGCTGGGTGCTGTCTGGCCCATCTAGCCATAAAGTTGGGTGTGCACAGAAGCCCTCTATCATAAAATGGAAATGGTATATAAGATAGACCTTGAGGGGATCCTGAAGGCACAAGTAAGTTACATGAGGAAGTGGCCCAAATGCCCATGGCCTCCACTCCTTCCACCTTACCTTCTTTTTCCCAGCCCACAGCTATGGTGTCTTGGGGAGTTCCTTACAATCAGTTGACTGAGGAAGAGAAAACTGGCCTTGTTTACAGATGGTTCTGCATGATATGCAGGCACCACCCAAAAGTGGACAGCTGCAGCAGTGCAGCCCCTTTCTGGGTTGTCCCTGAAAGACAGTGGTGAGAGGAAATCCTCCCAGTGAGCAGAACTTTGAGCAGTGCACCTGGTTGTTCACTTTGATTGGAAGGAGAACTGGCCAGAGGTGCATTTGTATACTGATTCATGGGCTATCGTTAATGGTTTGGCTGGATGGTCAGGGACTTGGAAGGAACATAATTGGAAAATTAGTGACAAAGAAGTATGGAGAAGAGATATGTGGATAGATCTTTCTGAGTGGGCAAAAAATACGAGTATATTTGTGTCCCATGTGAATGCTCACCAGAGGGTGACTTCAGCAGAAGATTTTAATAATCAAGTGGGTAAGATGACCTGTTTGGTGGATACCAATCAGCCTCTTTCCCCAGCAACTCCTGTTATTGCCCAATGGGCTCATGAACAAAGTGGTCATGATGGTAGAGATGGAGATTATGAATGGGCTCAGCAACATGGACTTCCACTCACCAAGGCTGACCTCACCACAGCCCCTGCTGAGTGCCCAATCTGCCAGTAACAGAGACCCACACTCAGTCCCTGATATGGCACCATTCCCCAAGTTGTTCAGCCTGCTACCTAGTGGCAGGTTGATTACATTGGACCACTTCCATCATGAAAGAGACAGAGATTTGTTCTCATTAGAGTAGATACATACTCTGGATATGGGTTTGCCTTCCCTGCATGCAATGCTTCCACCAAAACTACCATCCGTGGACTTACAGAATGCCTTATCCACCATCATGTTATTCCACACAGCATTGCTTCGGACCAAGGAACCCACTTCACAGCAAATGAAGTGAGGGGATGGGCACACGCTCATGGAATTCTCTGATCTTACCATGTTCCCCATCAATCAGAGGCAACTGGATTGATAGAACAGTGGAATGGCCAGTTGAAGACTCAATTATGACACCAACTAGATGGCAATACCTTGAAGGGCAGGGGCAGTGTTCTCCAGGAGGCTGGGTATGCTCTGAATCAGCATCCACTCTATGGTGCTGTTTCTCCTATAGCCAGGATTCATGGGTCCAGAAATCAAGGGGTGGAAATAGGAATGACACCACTCACTATGACTCCTAGTGATCCACTAGGAAAATTTTTGCTTCCTGTTCCTGCAAGCTTAATCTCTGCTGATTTACAAGACTTAGATCCAAAAGGAGGAGTGTTTCCATCAGGATACACAACAATAATTCCATTGAACTGGAAGTTAAGACTTTTACCTGGCCACTTAGGGCTTCTTATGCTTCTGAGTACTACCATGCCCTGTGATTAAAGTCCATGCAAAACTGCAACAACCCAATCTAGGCAGGACTACCAATGGCCAAGAAACTTCAGGAATGAAGGTTTGGGTCACCCCCCAGGCAAAGAACCAAGGCCAGCTGAAGTGCTTGCTGAGTGTAAAGAGAACATGGAATGGGTAGTGGAAGAAGGTAGTGATAAATATGAACTACAACCACGTGACCAGTTACAGAAACGAGGACTATGATGGCATAAATATTTCCTCGTTTTGTTATGAGTATGTTTGTGTTTGTCTGTAAAGTAAATATCTTTGTTTTTTTATCTGGTCTCCCTTGTCATATGACATAAGCTGTATTGTTTATTTTGCAGTATTTAAGTTAAAATAAATCAATTTTAAGAGTTAATGTCACCCAAGGACTTGCACCCTATTGTGAAGAGATTTAGTGCATTTCTGGTTGTATGCAGGACAGTGGAGTATTGTTAGGTGAAATATATGTCTATTATTGTTCTCTACTTAGAGATAAAGTATGGTTTAAGGTGATGTGTATAACTGCCAAGTTGACAAGTTGTGGAATGTGATGTTAAGTTCTTGCATCAGCTTGGCCAGGTGATGGTGTCCAGGTGCCTGCTCAAGCAAGCACTGGCCTAACCATTACTGCAAGGATATTAGTGGCTGGTTACTAAACCAGAAGGTTGGTTTATTAAATCATCAGTTAATTGGCTGCAGCTGTGACTGATTACATCAACGAAGGTGTGCCTTCCCCAATGAAAGAATTCAATCAGCCGGATTTAATCCAATCAGTTGAAGACTTTCAAGCAAGGCAGATAAGAGGATCTTCACTTCTTCTTTGGTTAATCAGCAAAGCATTTCCTGAGGAGTCCATTAAACATCTTCATTGGAGTTGCCAATTTGCTGCCTGCCCTGTGGAATTTGGACTCATGCATACCCACAGTTGCATGAGACACTTTTATAAAATCTTATATTTGTAGATATCTCTTGTTGATTCTGTTTCCCTAGAGAACCCTAACTAATACACCTACATAACTTTGGTTTCAGAAAAGAATTTTGGTACTGAGACTTCAATGAAAATCTCAGAGGAGGGCAAGGGAAAGAGGTTCCTCCATTTCTGCCTGCTTTGGTGATGATATGAAGCCCTCTTTGAAAGTTAACTCTAAGTCGGTGGTTTGCACAGTTTGATCTCTAGACCAGCAGCATCAAAATCACCTGGAAACTTACAAATGCAAATTCTTGAGCCCTATTCCAGACCTACTGAATCAGAAATTCTAGGGGTAGGTCGCAGAAATCTGTTTTTTTGACAAGCTTTGCAGGTGATTGGAATTTAAGAACTACTGCTTTAAATCCTTTGGCTGATTCTGAAACACATGTGTATTTGCTGACAGTATTTGCATGTAATAAAGTTCCCTTTAACAGGTGGGAATTTGCTATCAGTTTGCCAAGCATGCAATAAATTGTATCAAATCACTGATTCCTTGACTGAGTTGCTCTTGGGGATAAGAAAGCTGGGTGTGTTAGGGTTGCAGTGTGGGGCTCTGGAATTGAATAACACTAACACTAACCTAAATCCTTTGGAGCCAAACAATGCTGGCACAATTAACCTCATCCACACCTCCCCAATCTCATCCCCACAACCCAACAAGCCAATGAGTTTTGTGGAACACACCTTATTCAAATAAATTTATCCACCATACAATTTGGAGGTTAGGTGGGGTTTCCTTGGACTGGGGTGGGGGAGAGAATAATGTCAAGCAACCTCTCTCCCCACCACCAAGCAACATGTTTTTCTCCCAGATTGGTTTTGGTGGAGCAGGACAAGGGAACCAAAGCTGCAGGGCATCTTCTGGCATATGGTCATTTCAACATTAGAAACACTAGGTGTTCATTTTCTAAGTGAACACCAATGTATAACAGCTACACAGAAGAAGCAATGCTCCCAGGTAGATCAAAGGCCCCAGGACCAACTTGACTCTGGACGGAAGGAGGTCTGTAAATTTTTTTGATGGATTCCTTTACAAATAGTTATCCAGGGGACTTTTATATAATTACTCCATGGGCAGAGCAAACTTCTCCCCCATGGAGTAACTATATAAAAGGCAGAAAACAACCGCAACAGTGGCTCCAGGGAATGAGTGGCCAGAGAAGAGCCTCTACAATATATAGGGGGGACCTGGACGGAAAAGCAGAGAAATTACAACTGAAAAGATGGGGTGAGTTTTTTCAATGGTGATCACCTCAGGGACTGACAGCTACATGTCAGCTGGAGCAGGAGAGGAAGGAGCTCCACATCCCATCTCTGGAACCAGCTGAGGAGATAACCCTTCTCAGTCCCACAGCCAGGAGCTCCTTGTGAGGGGACTTGGGAACAGACTTGTATTAGTCATACACAGAGACCTTGCTACAGTGTGCAGTGCCTCCCCTCAACCCTGAGGGAGACTGTTATGGGAGCCTGATTTGGGGGAAGACTGGGGAAACCTTCCCTCAGGAGGAGAGGGGACGCCAGAGCTGAGCAAAGCTTATCCGACAATTAGCAGGCATGAGAGACAGTCTGTGTTCTGCTGCCTGTATCCTTTCTGCATGGAGCCCTGCTGCATGCACAGGTGGAAAGTGCCACATGGAAGCACCAAGAGCCTCTCCCATACCCAGAGGCCCACAGGTGCACATTGGGCAGGAATCTTGTGGGCTGACTAAAGCAGGGCTCTTCTCAGCTGGCTGAGGGCTGGGGAAGAATGAAACCCAAAGCCCCACAGCACAAGCTTAATCCACTTGGAAGCCTGGGAATCACCAGACTCACTATGCCCTCAAGTTAATTCCCCACTGAACTGTACAGTACACACCCCCACCAACAGGGCTGGCAGTCTCCAGTGTGCACGGAGAACTGCTGCACTGATAGGATTTCCACCTGATTTGGACCCCACCCAGCATGCAGCCACAGTCAAGGAAAAGTGGGCTTGAGAGGAAGAGGGGGCCCAAGAGCACCATCTGCTGGGAAGACAGTGAAAGTACACTCTAGCAAATTGTGGTTCTGCCAAATTTTATACAGATGTCCAAGTAGACTTGCAGCTCTCAAAATAATTTATTTAAGATAAGCAAATGCCAAGAAAGCAACAGAAAATCACAAAGCATATGAAGATTCCAAGAAGATATGGCTGTGCCAAATGACTAAATTTAAAAACTGGAGGAGACACAGAACTTGGAACAACAAATCAAAGAAGTACATACAAATCTCCAAAATAACTTCAATGGGTTGGCTAAAGACACAAAGGACATCAAGAAGACATTAGAAGAGCATAAAGAGGAAATTGAAAGAGTAAATAGAAAAAATAGCAGATCTTGTGGAAATGAATGACACTGTAGATCAAATTAAAAATATGCTAGAGACACATAACATCAGATTTGAAGAGGCAAAGAGACAACCATCTTAATGGGAGAAAATATTTGGAAACTACATATCTGATAAGGGAATGATATCCAGCATATATAAAGAAACCCAAACTCAGTGACAAAAGTACAAACAACACAATTATAAAATGGGCAAAAGATATGAACAGACATTTTTCCAAAGAGGAAATACAAATGGCTAAAAAGCACAGGAAAAAAATGTTCTTCATTAGGTATTAGGGAAATGCAAATCAAAACCACAATGAAATATCATCTCACATCTATAAGAATGGCTGCCATTAAACAAACAGGAAACTACAAGTGCTGGAGAAGATGTGAAAAAATTGGAACACCTATCCACAACTGGTGAAAATGTATAACAGCACAGCCACTATGGAAGACAGTTTGGCAGTTCCTCAGAAAACTAAATATCAAGTAGCCCTAAGACCCAGCAATTCCATTATTCAGTATATACCCAGAAGATCTGAAAGCAGTGACAAGAATAGGCATTTGCACATCAAAGTTCATAGCAGCATTATTCACAATTCCCAAAAGTTGGAAACAATCGAAGTGTCTTTCAACAGAGGAGTGGATAAACAAAATGTGGTATATACATACAATGGAATATTAAGCAGCAGTTAAGAAAGAATGTGGTCCTGAAACATGTGACAACATGGATGAAACTTGAGGACATAATGCTGAGTGATGTAAGTCAGACACAAAAAGAGATATATTACATGATTTTACTAATATGAACCCCCTACATCATGTAAAATCAGAGTCTTAAAATGTAGAATATAGGGGACCTAGAGATAGAAGCTACAGAAGGGGGAGTGGTTACCTAATATGTACAAACTATTAATGAGGTTGAATTTATTGGTATGGGAATGGACAGTGGCAATAATAGTTCATTAATGGGATTATAAGTAACAGTGACATATTGAAGGTGAATATGATTGAAGGGGGCTGTTTAAAGTCATGAATCTCACAAATTAGCACAGCAAATATAAAAAAGTCCTTGTATGATCTACTTCAAAGTTATGACACTTGTACAGAGAATTAACAAAAGAGTCGTATATGTGAAAAACTACCTATTGCATGCTATGGACTATATTTAATAAGAATACCTTTCTATTACCACACAAATATTAGAGGTAAATAATTGGGGGGGGCAGATAAGTGTTGTGTTTTGAGTTATAATAATTGCTTAAAATTCAGAGTGATGATTTTACAACTAAGTGAGGATAACATGAGAAACTGTTTATGCTGGATAGAATATATGCTTTGTGAAATTAGGGATCCCCTACTTAATAAGTCAAGCCTTCAATTTTGAGGCTTGCCCTTGTGAAACTTACTTCTGTAAAGGGGAGGCTAAGCCTATTCATAATTATGCGTAAGAGTCACTTCCAGAGAACCTCTTCCAGAAGGAGGCTCAGATGTGGCTTCTCTCTCTCTCTCTAAGCCCAACTCTACAAACAAACTCACTACCCACTCCCCTACATGGTACATAACTCCCAAGCGTGTGAGTCTCCCTGGTGACATGGGACATGACTCCCAGGGATGAGCCTGGCCTTGGCACCGTGGGATTGAGAATGCTTTCTTGACCAAAAGGGGGAAAAGATATGTAACAAAATAAGATTCTTTGGCTAAGAGATTTCAAATAGAGTTGAGAAGCTGTTCTGGGGGTTACTCTTATGCAAGCTTCAGCTAGATTTTGCACATTGCCACAGTATGCCAAGCCCATCCAATAGTATTCCTGAAAACCCTAAAGAATATCCAGGTCTCTATCTGAGACTCTAAAAAGTTTCATTCACTAAGTTTATTCTTCAGAAACTTAAAACCTCCAGATTGTTCTTATGCCATATAAGTCCCAAAACCCAAAAGCACCAGCCTCTTCAAGAGCATCAACCAGCTGCATCCCCCTTCACCATAATGTGGACACCCCTTTTTCAATATGAACAAGGTAGAGTGGTCATTGCCTAAATATCCCTAAAGATTGAGGCAGTGATCAAATGAGAGAGAGGAGTAGCATCTTTCACAAAGGATTATTACTACTGAATCATTACATAGATATTTCTTTTTAGTCTCTAGCATATTAGGATAGCTAGAAGGAAATAACTGAAATTGTGGAACTGTAACCCATACCATACTTTGAAATTTACTCTATAACTACTTTATAACTGTATTTTGAAAGATATCACTTTTCTGTATATATGTTACGTGTCACAATAAAAAATGTTTAAAAAAATAGTTATCCATATTTAAAGAAGCTGTTTTCCTGATAGGGCATGATTCTTCAGTTTTGTAAACTGAACATTAATAAGTAGTCATTCTGCCCCATGTATAATGCCATCTTCAGTTTGAGGTAAAGAATAGCTCTTTCCTGTATACTTGCAATTATTCTAGTGCAATTTATCTCTCACCAATCCCTTGTTACCCAGGTAGCTCATTCGGTTGTAATGGGACATTATTGCATTAGAAGTAGTTACTTGCCATGTATTTACTAGAGGTTTTGCTGTAGAAATCACCTCCAAACCTTGATAGATTTTTAAATAATGTTCAAATTACTAGATTGTATTCCCAACTATCCTGGTTTTCTGCTTCCTAATCCATATTTTATGTTCAACTAAAAGGTCACCACAAATACATTCACTATTTGTCTGGAATTTCTGGAGAACAGGAAACATGAAGATAGGGTTTTTAATGTTTTAATTTTTATCAAAGTAATACATTTTAATTTATGGGACTATAATGCACCTTAATATAATATCTGAATGACATTTTTCATGTATGTATCTGCATCTTCTCTTCAAAAGTGACCTGGTCACACCACCAGGAGGTAGGTAGATCCTATAAGCATCAAGGTTCCCAGTTTTCAAAGAGAAAAATACACAGCTGAGACAAAATAATTTACCACAACATACACAGTGAATCATTGACAAAGCCAGAAACAGAATCCAGGACAATCTAGAAACTCTATGCCACCCACTTCATCTACCAGCTTTTTATCCTCTCTCTTTGACCTCTCAAAGCACATACCACAGACTCTACACAAGACAGAACTCTGGATAATGGTAATCACGTGAAATTCTCCACTTTTCCATCTGTTCTGCCTAGTTTAAGGGTCCTTCCACGGGGGAGTGAGAAGGCACATCAAATAGTGCCCTCTGGGTTTGCTTTCTTCTACAATAACAAGCCATCCCTTTACATTTCAAACCATTTTTACCTCCAGGAACCATTCTCAGCTCCACAGAACCTTAGATCCCAGCTTTCTTTCTAAGATAGCCTGAAATCAGTCAGTACTAACATTGTGACTTTTTCTTAACTTCAATGTGATTATATTACAACAGTAATTGAAATTTCACAGGTGGATTAAAAGAATTTTCCCCCTGGAAAGTAGGCTTAACAAGAAATACACCCTCCTCAGCTAGAGGTATTTGGCACTTCCGTCTGAAACAGATACCACTTACCCTCATCTTGATCAATGATGATGACCAATCAAGACACCTAAAAAAGGGAGGGCTGTGGTCATGTGAACTCATGAGGAGGAGGATCTCATGCTATCTCCAGGTTGCAGTCGAGTGCAGCTGCCTTGAGATGCAGATGCGCCCAGGTGGCTCATTTATTCCCACTATTACCTGACATAGAATCAACTTCCAAAGCAGTAGGGGAACAATAGCACTGGGAGAAAGAGCAGCCTTGGGTAAATGCATTCCAATTCATGAAACTCACCACAGTGCGTGGTTTGTGAAGCCACAGGAAAATGTTAACCAAGGGCCAGACTTAGTAAAAATAAAGCAGGTGAAAAAATAATAATAATAAAGTATTTATAAATAAATGCCCTTATCATTCATTCAGTCAACAAACATTGCTTAGTGGCTAAGACCTTCCAGGCACAGTGAATGTCAAAATGAGTGAAATCCCAAACATGGGGAACTCACAATGGACATTTTTAAGAAAAGCAGAAAAATCCCTTGGACTCATGATTATTGTCTTCCCCTACTGGCCTGAGTCTGGTGCCTTGGTCCCTCCCTTTAGAGTATATACTGACATCCACAAGCCTCTACTTCAAAGAAGAAAAGTGCCCAGGACAAGGACCCCATTAGGCAACCATCCTCGGTCTCAATATCTTCACCAGTTTATCAGATTAATTTTTCTTATGCCAGGAAAAAATTGGCAGGGATATAATGGAGGGGGGGAGTTTGCTTTTAAAAAAGATGAGAGGAGGTCAGATGAAGAAATTAGCAGGAACCAAAAAGGCTGAAATACTCAAAATAATATTCAAGGATTACAAACAATGTTGGCACACTGAATCTATCTGAGACAAAAACATATCAGTCATCACAGGGCTTCTGTTCCTTAGCCTGCCTTTTTCTAGCTATGACTGAGTGGAATTTCCTCTTGTGGCTCTACTACATACAGCTGACTACATCACACTGGCTTCGAATATATAAGTTAACAGCAAACTAATGATTTTCCTATAGCTGACCTGTAATTACACATTTATCCAACCTAAATTCACAATGGTCAGCTTCCCTTCAATGCCACAGAACGGGACTAAAGAGAGGTGGTGTGAAGAGTCTGGCCTTCATGAGCACAGTCTGCAGGTGAGAGCAGGACTCAGGCAAAATACGCATGGCAGAAGACAGCCACGGCCAGGAGGATGATGCCATTGGTGTTGACTATCATTCGCCACAAAGGCTTCTCAGAGGTGTCTGTTAGCTTCATTTTCATTGCTTCCTCCTGTTCCTTGGTCATCTTGGGGCCCTTCTGCTGATCCAGCCCACAGAACAGGTCATAGGCCCTCCTGCAGCATCCTTTCTTCTCCTCAGGAACTTCTGTGTCAAGGCAAAGGCATAAAAGAATAATTAGATAGAGAAGTGGGAGGGACCTGAAAAAGTTTCCAGAGAAGAGGCCATGCTGAAATTTCCCAATTTTCTTGTTTGTAGGAATGGAAATAGAACAACTTGTTCAAATGAACTTAATAAATCACCCGACAATGGTAATAGTTGGCTCCTAATCCTTAGGATCAGCTATCCTAAGTTGTATCTCGATCAGATTCAAAACAATGCAAATGCATTTTGATTTATATAGTCAGAGTCAAACGAGAAATAATTTATGAGAGAGTTAACAATGGGCTGGGGATCTGTGATATGTGAAGAACACAGAAAACCCACCTCTGAAACGGTATACTGGTATCTATTTGCTACACCACTGGAAAGCAATGAGACCAGCAAGACTCAGAAGGGCAGTGGCTATACCTGAAAATTCCAAGGCTTCACAACAGACCCTGCCAGGTGGTGATGATGGGTCTGAACAGTCCCTGATGCAAGGGCAAAAGTGATAACAATTGCAGGTCTAAGTATCTAATCTTGTGTATCAACACTGCTGAATCAAGCCATCCAACAGGACTTGCCACTCAAAGTGAATGGCCACCAAGAGAACTGATTCTCTCCTTTGAGCCCAAGTGTGGCACTGGATGTAGACAGACTTGGGTTTGAATCCCAGCTCTACCACTCACCGGTTGTAGATCAGGCCCACTGTCTTTTATCCACTACTCTGAGCTCTCCATTTTTCAGTCACAGAATTTTAGAATGGAAAAGAATCTTAGTGACCAAGCACATGTGTGTCAGAACTGGAACAAATCTTAGCTTTATGGCCTTGCTATTTCACATCTCTTATCCTTAGTTATCTGTACAATTGAAAATATAGTATCTTCTTCATTATAAAACTTAATGACAGCATCCAGTACATAGTGGGTGACAAGAAGTTTCCGTGTTCTTCCATTCTCTTTCCTCTCACACACATAAGAAAAAGAGACAAGACTCCTTGAACTACTACTCTTAATCCACTCCACCAGAATAGGAGGATGGGGAAGGAAGGGCAAGGAATTGCACTCACTAACCAACCGAAATGAGAAATACATGCTTATCTGGATTATTAAAAAGCTAGGTGGCCTTGGGACTTTCTCAGTTTCTTCATCTTAAAATTGGAAGAATCATTCTTGCATTGTTTGCCCTAAAAGGATGATGTAGTACTTAAATCAAGTACTAGACTAAGTTAAGGTATTCATAATTAAAATATATTATATCATCAATCATCTTGATTATAATGATGGTGATGGTGATGATGGTACAGCTACAAGGCTTCCTCATGCAATTGTTTCTCAGAGAATGGTTAGGGTGACATCCATGGCATGCAAAAAAAAAAAAACCTCTCAAGCAAGTTTACTGTGCTTTAACAGGTCAGAGTGTTCAGTCTGATTTCACCAAAAGTTCATCAAGAAACAACAGAATTCTAGTGCTACTATGAACCTCAGAAGTCATCGAGCCACTTCTCTAGCCTGTTTGGGATCCCCTCTATAGCATCCCTGATAGATGCACACTTCTCACTCATTTCTTTCTAGACCAACTCAGTTAGAAAACTCTCCCTTAATATTAATTATGGTGGTGATAATAGAAGCCAATTCCTGTATTCAAGCATTTTCTCATTCAATGTTTCCAGCAGTGCTGTGAGATATGGACTATTATTTAATATGCTTTTAGGTGAAGAATCTGAGCGTCAGAAAAATGGATTCAGTTGCCCAGGGTAGTAAATAGAGGAGTCAGTATCTAATACCACTTCTTTCTGATTCCAGATCCCACACGGTCACTGCACTATCCTGCCTCCTTACTTTGAGTTAAAATTGAATGGGTTCTTTACGTCCATCAGTCTTAGTTCTGCCCTCTGGTGACAACAAAATTAATCTCTTCTTCCACTTAGAAACCCCTCAGCAAAAATAAATGAATAAATAAAAATACAAAAGTAAAAAAAAATAAAATTAAAATAAATAAAATTTAAAAAAAACTTTTTTAAAAGCATCTCACAATGAATTTCTGCTGCTTGACTATTTTCTTGGTGAACATTTGAACTAAGGCAATGACTGGGATTGGTGATCTAGCCAAGTATTTTGAAACACATTGGTTTGGTGTTTACAGGGAAATAAAATATTCTTTTTTCTACTTAAAAAAAAAAAAGAAAGAAACCTCTTAACACTCAAAATACCTTCATCCATGTCCCATTCAAAGCTCTAATAGTCTTACTCAATGTGGAGACATTTTTGGAGATGGGAGAAGTAGGGAGCATGTTAAGCAGGAAAACAAGGTAGAGGGTGGGTGTGGGGTGCTGCCTTTTTTAGCACTGTGATCAGCTACCTGTGTCTCCAGGCTTCCTCTAGCACTTGCATACTCACAGGTTTTAGAATAGAAAGGTTCTTAAGGGATCACCTGCACTGTATCAGAGCTGGGGCCATAGGCTAAGCCTCCCAGAGTCTCAATTAACATGTCTATAAAATGAGGTGATAAGAGCAAAGGATCTTTAGGGTCCTTTCCAGAGCTAGGAGTCCTGTTGGCCAGATTCAGAACTTGTTCTGCTGCATCTGAGCTCTCCTTTGGAGCGGTGAGATCTCCAGCCCAGCACCAGATCAAGCACATATTACCTTGAGCTCTCATGCCTCTGCATGCCTTACATCTCTACAGCCATCCTCCATGGGTGTCTCTCCCATGTAGGGAGGTAAGATTGCAACACTGAAGCTGAGGGAAGGATTTCTCCATGATCAGGATACTTCTCCAAGCACTGACTAAACATTGTATGTTTGCTGATTTGATATGATAAGTCAGTGAGATATAAGGTCCCAAGAGCCTATATTCCATTCCCCTGATGTCCCCAGAATGGACCATAACTTTGATTACAACTGTTCTAGGTTCAGAGACTATATCAGAAGAGCTCTGACTCTTTCCTTGTCCTTGGCAATGCCCCAAGTTGAGGCAGGGTGGCAAGTTCCTAATGTACACATTTACTGAGCAGTACAAAATGTGAGGGAGGAGAGGTGGATGATTCTGCACCTCCTTGCTCCCCTTGGTCAGGACTCAGAATTAACTCCCCCAAACCCATTCACCTATCTTATCCCCACCTTACTCCTCTTACTCTCTAGGAGAGAGATCTGAGCTTTGATAAAGGCACTGAGTGAAGGCTTCAGTAAAGTGGCCTTGCTATTACTGTATGAGTAACATTTTAGGGCTTGGGAAATAGGCCCTGAATCATAAATCACCAATTTCAATGGTCTCCTCCGGGGCTTCTTGGATATCCTCCTCTCCTGCATCCAGGTCAATACGCTCCTCTTTGCTGTTGCGCAGACTCCAACAGAGACGGTAGAGCTGTGGAAAAAACAGGACAAGTCAGCAGGAAGAGCCAAATAGTGTCTTGATCAAGAAGATGGGAGAATAAAAGGATATATGTCAAGAAAGAATAAGGCATACAGCTTCAGTCCCAGCAGAAACACATAACAGATCCCATGTACATTACCTCTAAATATTTTGGGAACTTAGATATAAATATTATACATGCATATGTTAGCCCTTATGCTATTCTATTCAGAGACTACCTTGAATATAGAAAGGTGTGTTGAATGAATGAATGAAATCTTGTTACACATCAATGCATTGGTTCCTTTTAACACTGGTACTGGGAACTAAGACTAGACATCCATCTGTCCTAACCAGCAGTATAAGATCAGATTTTGTGCTATGTATTTGTCATATTCTGGGATGAATAATCTGTAGAATCATGAGCCATGTTAGAATAGGGGCACAGGTTCTTCTGACATTGTCTAAAGCATGAATCACAAACTTGGAGAAGTCTGAAAATCAATCAATACAATACATTTATCCCAACCATGCCCTATTGGTGACTACCTTGCTTTGTATAAGTCAAGAGAAGGCATGGAGCTAAATGTGTTTGGGACCGCAAAACTTTAAAAGACTGGGACAAGGAAAAGCAGCTGACATTACTCAAAGAAAGCCTGTGACAGATCCAATAGACATGACGATGGTTCTGATGCTATAAAAGCAGTCTTTGTTTGATATTAAGGGTGGTCTTGAAAATTTGGAAGTGAAGTTAAAGGTCTCTTAGGGATTCTGTGGACCCCTGTGTGTGTGTTTGTGTGTGTGTGCACACACCCACATGCACACACACACCCTCTATGGACAAATATGACCTTGGGTTAACTTTCTAGCTCTGTTCTATTGGAAACCTGAATAAGGTGGAATGTGAGCCATGTTGGGTTACCAGACTATACTGCTTATGTTTAAAACAAGGCTTCTAATTAGTAAGCTGCTTCAGGAAGGCAGTGAACCATCAAAGGTAAAGAAGAGTACTTAGCAATTTTTGATATTGTTAGAAACGTCTTCAGTTCTATGGATAACTGTTTGGTGGCTTAATTGGGAAAAATATCAAAGGAGAAATCATACTTCAGGCTTCTGTGAATGTGGTGATTCTTGTAACTAGACATGTCCCTTACTGGAACTCTGGAAGCTATGACTATGGAGCTGTCACAAGAAATATCAGTTCCTAGTTGGGACATGGACCTCTAATCCAGGGTGGCCTCTGGGCCTGCCCAAATGATCTCATTCCCTTACACCTGGGCTGTCCTTTGGAGAGCAGGGGCCAGAGAACAGCCCCGGAACTTAAGTGTTGGCTGCTGTGAGAACTCCCAGTGAAGACACACACCTGATACTGCCCTGCTGACACATTGTGCTTCCTGTCCTGTGTCCTTCTACATGAAACCAATGCCAATTATGGCCTATTTTAGTTGTGTGAGTGTGAAATGTCTAATTGAGCCAGGGCTAACCATGATGGGCATTGTAGCATGAACATGAAACAAGGGCAGAATAGGTCTCCCAAATGTATACTCACATGCACATCTGGAATGGGCTTGGTAAAGAGGGAGATGGTCACAATGGTGATGATAGAAATGATAAAGAGGATGATGGCAAAGTACAAATAGTGCACACCACAGATAATTGTGGGACAGTTGCTGGGATTCATGCAGCTCCCGGTTCCATAGGCAAACTCAGTCAGCATACGGGCTATCCCAATCACAAATCCTAAGATCAGTCCCCAAAAGGCTCCCTGTGAAAGAAAACCTTAGGTTAACTAACACAAAGCACACAAAACAGCTGGGCATCCTATAATTTCTGGTAGAGCAGAGGCAAGAGAATAAAGTTTGGGGAAATGATAGCTACAGGCCATCTGAAGAATACGGCCAGGAGTGTCATGTCAGGCCTTCAGAGAGTATATTTATCATGTTTCAGGGACATGATTTTTGCATGGATTGTAAAATAAGGATTCATAATATAATGGGGTAAATCATCTAAATAACTGGTATAGAATATCAACCCAAAGCCTTAAGAATTCCAAAAATAATTCCCTTTAACTTTAAAAATAATTCAAACCTCTCTGCCCTCAGCTACTATCAGAACCAGACTCCAGATTTAGGAATATTCATATGTAAAGTAATTAATTACTTGTGAAATAATTTGTATTCTTTCAAATACAGAAAAGGAAACCAGGTCCTTTGGAGAGGCAAAAGCAACTTTTCCATCAAAATATAATACTTTCTTCTTCCACCCTCCTTATAGATCCAAAATCACTATTTGTAAGTTGAGAACATAAAACCATACTACATGTTTTTGCATTAAAGGTTTGGTTCTAAATTAGAGATATGGAAGCCTTTAAAAGGCACTTGGAGAATAATTTTACAGTTTTTTTTTTAACTTACTTATTTTTATCTATCTATCTGTTTTGGGTCAGTCCATACCTAAAGGATCAGGTCTAAATCTGGAGGCCACGTTTTAAGGGGGGCAGTGACAAAATAGAGAGTGCTCTTAGAAGGATGACCAAAAGGGGCCTTCATGATTTGTTAAGTGTTAACCTTAACATCTTTGCTAGACATCATTAGCCCTATACTTTATATTACAGGTGTGCTAATTTCTTGCTATTCTTTAAATATGCCATGAATGTTCATGTCCCCCAGTCTTTGTACAAGTCATTCCTTCTTCCTAGGAGAGCACAGGCTCTTCCCTTCTTTGGTGACCTTGTTCTAGCCCAAATGACACCTCCCTTCTCCCACGAAAGAACTGGATGGGTGTCTTCTGCTGTGGCCGCAGCACTGTGGATTCTCCTCCACGCCAGCACCGACCTGACTGCTATGGAATCACTCATCCACTTCTCTGTCTCCTCACCTGAACTGGGAGCTTGTCCAGAACAGAAACCATGTTTCACTCGTCTTTGTGTTCCTAGTGCCTAGCCCCATGTCTGGTATCTGAAAGAATCTGCTAGATGAATAAATGAATAAGGAAAAAGAATTTGTTCCCCATTCATTTGTCATGCACTTATTCTCTCAAAAAAAAACTGTTTCTTGACTTTTAATTTGTGTGAATAGTATTGATAAAATTTTCTAAGGCTTTCCTTCTTTTTTGGCCATTAACCTCTTCCTATTTCTTTAGTCTGAAGGAACTCTTGAAAATCTCTGATAGCCTTCGACATTTTCCTAGAGACTTGGAATCACCCCTCAATAAGTACAGTGACTGATCAGTTCTGAGATCACCTTGCTATCTCTAATTACTACTCTCTGGAGATTCTGGCCCATGGTTTCTTAACCTTGACACCAATGACATTTTGGGCCAGATAATTTTTTGTTGTGGGAAGGGGCTGTCCTGTGCATTGTAGGGTGTTCAGTAGCATCCCTGGCCTCTACTCACCAGATACCAATAGCATCCTCCAAACAATGACTAAAAAATATTTCCAGACATTCCCAAATGTCCCCCAGGTACAAAATCACCCCCCACTGAGACCCACTACTATAGATATATCCCAGTTCTTAATCTTGTTTTGTTTTGTTTTGCTTTGTTTTGTTTTTGAAAGTCCTGGTCTGTTGCTAACTCATACCTGCTTATGATCCACTGCTATACCCAAGTGGGCTTCTGGCCATGCTTTCCTAACTTATTTTTTAGAAATATTCTAGTAAACCAGCTCCTGCCAATCCCCACTGAATCTTATCCCAAAATGTGGGCCCATTTCTCCAACTTGTCAAGGTCACTTTGAGGTTTCATTCTGATCTCTTGAGGTTGTTTATCTGTATACCCAGTTCTGAGTCACCAGCAAATCTGTACTATATTCCTTAATGGCAAATGCAAAATGAAGTGAGACCTAAGTGGTGATTCATGTACCTTAAAGCTGGGTTATTCTAGTGAGATATTTCCATGGTTTACATTTATTCTGTCCTATTGATAGAAAAGGGGTGTCTCTGACCAGAAATATGTCATCATTTTTATTGTTTCAAGCAAATAGCCACATGGCCAGCACCCCCACTTTCCCAACCCACCCCAGGCAGGCAGACAGCTGGATACAGAGACAACC
Organism: Choloepus didactylus; assembly: GCF_015220235.1. Classification (NCBI taxonomy): domain Eukaryota; kingdom Metazoa; phylum Chordata; class Mammalia; order Pilosa; family Megalonychidae; genus Choloepus; species Choloepus didactylus. The sequence continues at coordinate 29,978,582 of NC_051329.1, read as the reverse complement.
AAGAATACCCTAGTCTTAGGGTATATCCAAAGGCTCCATTTCCACGGTGGTTTAAAACTTGCAATGGCACCCTGCCGTTGACCCAAATTCTTTAGCCTGTCTTTTATAGAGTCCTTCCTAACCTAATATTACCTGCCTTTCCAACTATTCTTCCATTATCCACAAATATAAACTCCCTCTTGAGCCAAGTGAGATACCTTATATGAACTTTACCCTCACCCCTATCTGTTCCACTTCTACCTCCAAATTTGGGGAGGTACTAGGAGGTACTGTTCTCTCTGCCTTGAATGTCCTCTCTTCCTTCTCCAACTTCAATCCTTCCAGTCTCACCTCCTCCCCAGGGCCTTCCCTGATGGTTTCAGTCTGTGTTAATGTAGCCTTTCTGTGAATCCCTCCCTACTTATATTTTGTGCCTTACTTTCTCCTCAATTGTTACCTACCTTACACTATTCTCCCTATAAACTGCTTGAGCACCAGGACTTTGCCCTTCACTGGGCTCTGGAAAGTGCTGGCTAGAAAGCCAAGCTGGCTGCAGAACCATTGGAGGAAGCCTGTGCTAGGACTTCTGGAGTTGCTTGCCCAAAGGGCTATAGATTCCCAGGGAGTGCCATGCAGTCAAGTCAAAATCACCAAGCTTGGCTAGGAAATATACAACAATGTTAGTTCTGTACCTGCAGATAATGTTGGGGGGAAAGGGGAGTCACAGAAGTTCACTCCAACTCTCTGAGAACCATAAGATCCTTGGGGGCATTCCCATGTATACTCCTTACAGCACATCCATTTCTGTTCACAATCTCTGGGAAACAGAATCCCTCCCACAGAGAAGATGCAAAGCCATGTGGGAACTTCTGTGCTGGAATGAGTTTTCTGGACATACAAGGATGATACCTACTGGCTCATTGACTCTCTTGAAGAAAATAGCAAGCAGAAAAACAGCTGCAATGGGTGGTCCCAAGTAACTGGTGATGGACTGAATGTAATCAAAGAGCTGCCCATTCTGTGCCGTCTGCACAATGGGCACCCAGGCAATGCTGATGCCAATCAGGACCAGGATGAACAACCTAAAATCAAAGTCCCCACAACAAAATGTCAGTAAACAACTCTACATGCATAAATATATGTCACTATATATCAACTATATATATATATATCAAATATGACCGCAGCAAGAAAAATTAAATTAGCAAACTCATTCTTTAGGGTTTTTTCCTTTTGTACTCTGCCTTTAGGAATTCATCTGTGTCTATAATTAAGTGAAATACACTTGAATTTCAGTTACAACCTAGACCCAGAATCCCACTTTGAGGCAGTAGAGTATACAAACAAGAATATGGACTTTGGAGCCAGAAAATCTTGAATTCAAATTCGTATTCTCTCTGTATGGCATAGGGACACATTAGTTAACCTCTGAGTCTCAATTTCCCCATCTGTAAACTAGGAATAATATGAACAATTTTTCAAGGTTGGAATGAGGATTAGTGAAAGCAACACACCTAGCAAATAGTAAGCACTCAATAAAGAATAAAAACTTATTATTTTCTTCTTCTCCTCCTTCTTCTTCTTCATAATAATAAACTTAAAACTACAAGCCAAGAAGAGTTTATAAAGTAATAGTCTAGATGGAAAGGAACAATATCAGGTATTTCTAACTCTCCTCCTCTTCAGTTTCACCCCAGAGCTTCACTTAGAAAAGATTGGAGGGTTCCCTCACAGGTTCTTCTTACCCATGCTTTTGATTTAATTGGTAGGAAGGCTGTTATTCTCTTACTTCACTTACCTGTATTTAAGGCAAAAGAGCATAGAGCAGTGTTTTGCTCCCATCTTTCTTCCCATGGAATGCTCTTCCCATTGTCCTCCACTTACCCAAATCTTATGCACCATTTTGGACTCAGCTCAGGTTCTTCCTACCTTAGGAGCCATCCCCAACTACTGCATGTCATGCTCCTCTCTCCCTTCTCTGATTGCTCTTACAGTCCCTACAGCAGATTTGGAATTTTTTCATGTAATTATAAGTTTGTCCAGGGAAGGGACAAGTCCCAGGGTAGCAATCATAGGATGCACAAAAATGTGAACCCCTACATAATCTCAGGACTATGAGATCTAGTACTGAACAGAGCAACAAAATGGTTCTCTTCCCATTTTGGATCTTGAGCCTTATAAATAATAGAAAGAGTCAGTAAACTCCTTTCTAAAGAAAAACCAGTCAAGGTAATTGTGCTGCTTCCTGTGAATCAGGGTAATAGACTCTGGCCTGGTTCGTATCTCCCCTGGGTACCAGGTGTCTTGTTGCCTGAGAGTGGCTTGCCATTGTTCCTTTCCTTTCTTCACCCTAGCACAGCTTATGAGACCTATGGTTCTGTTGCACTCACTGGAACCTTTTCCTTAATGACATTCCAAAAATTTGTTCCATCTGCTCTGACGAAGTTTATCTGCCTTGGCCCCATGGAGAGATAGAGCAGAGAGTCTCTTAAACTCTACCCAAAGCATCTGCTCTATTCCAAAGCATTATGATAATAAGCACACCTGATCCATGTATTATTGGTTTGCTACTTTCAGTATCCTCTTGTGTCTATTAGCCCTTTTGACATAGTGTTTTTATACTTTACAGGGCATGTTAACTAGCATAATCTCACTTAACCCTCAAAATGGTCCTATTAAATGTTGCAGAGAATGGTCAAGGCATTTGAGGAGTCTGGGCCTCCAAAGGATGGCTACTATGAATTGCTGCAGACTAAGGGGGGCAGTATGGAGCAACATAAAAGGCCCTGTACAGGGACCCAGTTGACCACAGGTTCCAATCCCAGCTCTGCCATTGTCCAGGTTGTATTGCTTTACGAAGGATAAGCCTCATTTTGCTTGTTGATAACCTAAGTGTTGGGTTAGATGATCTCTGAGGTCACTTCTAGTTCCAGAGAGGCAACTGGATGATCTCCAAGTTAAAGATAAATGACACTAAAGGGCAAAAATAACTAGCCATAAGGATACTCTCATTCTTCCCAGGCTTCTGTCAAACTTCTCTGGCTTGAGGGGTAGCACAGTTGGAGCCTCTCTGACCATTCAAGCTTTGAGACTGCATGGTAGGGGGAAAATTCATTTACCTTCCAGCAAGCATGAGCTCCTTCTCAGATGCTCGCTTCCGGACCTTGGTATAGATGTCCATGGTGAAAAGGGTGCTGGCGCTGTTAAAGATGGAGGTTAGGGAGCTCATGAGAGAGGCCAACATGACTGACAGCATTAGGCCTCGCAATCCTAGAAGAAAAAGAGGTCCTGAGTGTCACACACAGCCCCTCAGCTCCTTTTGTGCTTGGGAAGTGTGAGGGCCCAAGGCTTGATAGCTTTCTGAAACCATACCAGGTTTTCTGACTTATCTCCTTAGATAAAGAGTTGTAAGGAATGGATTGTGGCTTTAAATTTTGTAAACCCCACAGCAGCCAACAAAAACCTGGAGTGAAATATGTATGAGGTAAATATTTTACGATTGAATGATGACAGTGATGATGATGATGATGATAGTGTGTGTGTGTGTGTGTGTGCATGTGTGTGTTTCCATCTGCGGGGGGCTTTTTAGAGATCTCACATCCAAAAGTTTCACGATATAGCAGAAATAGATTTAAAGAAGGATTCAAAAGATGGGGTTCTTTTTCTAACTCTGCCAATAATCACCCATTATTTGATCCTAAGCAAAGCATAGGATCTGAGCCCCATTTCTTGATGTGCTAAATGGGGATAACTACAGATGTCCAGATCAGAATAAGGGATTATTATATTTAAAGTTTCCCCATCATGGCAAACATTGTTGGCTATAATCTCTTTTCCCCGCTCCCATGACAAGGAAGGCACAAGATTTTACCTGCTGGGGCTGGAAGGCCAGACCAAGTTGAGGGCCCACTATCTGAGAGTATGGATTTATGCCGTTTCAGGAGTAGAAGTAATTTTAGGGGTCACCTAAGCCAGCCAGCCATGTAATACACGAATCCCTTCCACATTCTTCCTGCCAAACCCTCCAGCAATAAGAAACTTACCACCCGACAGGGAGCCTATTACCTCTTGTGCACTTCTGTCTAGGCTGAAATCTGCTGCCCTTCAGAAATAGACCTTGCACTACCCACTAGATACATATGGAACAGGTCTAAGCCTTCTTCTATTTTCCCATCTTTCACATATTCAAACCCAACTCATGTCTCCTTGAACTCTCTTCTCCAAGCTAAATAACCTCAATTTCTTGCAATGTTCCTGGATGACTGGGTTTAGGGGACCCAAATACATAAAACTTGACTGAAATCTCTATTAAATTTCAGCTTGTTAGATTTGGTTCAAAATATTCTGGCTCTCGAGATCTTTTTGCAACACGATTCTGTCATTCCTCTAGGCCTTTTGTCTCTAAATAATTTAATGGTTTCAACTACAGCCTTGCAAGAGGAATTACCTATGGCAATTATTTTTTCATTTGTTAGGAGGTTTTTTAAATGGCTCTTCCGGGAATTATATAGTAGTTGTGCCAGTTCGGTGTACTATGTCTCCCAGAATGCCATTACCTTTGATGCAATCTTGTGTGGGCAGACATATTAGTGTTGATTAGATTTTGGAATCCTTTGGGTGTTTCCGTAGAGATGCGCCCCACCCAGCTGTGGGTGATGACTCTGATTGGATAATTTCCATGGAGGTTTTACCCCACCCATTCAGGGTGGGTCTAAATTAAATCACTGGAGCCATATAAATGAGCTGTCAAGCATAAGGAACTCAGTGCAGCTGAGAGTGACATTTTGAAGAGGAGCTACAGCCAAGAGGGACACTTTGAAGACTAAACTGGAACTGAGAGAGGAGCTTCAGCTTACAGAGACATTTTGGAGACAGCCTTTGAAAGCAGACTTTTGCTTCGGAGAAGCTAAGAGTAACTAAGAGTGACATTTTTGAGGCGCTGAAGCCTAGGGAGGAACATTTTTGAGGAGCTGAAGCCTAGAGAGGAACATCCTGGGAGAAAGCCATTTTGAAACCAGAACTTGGAGCAGACATTGGCCACGTGCCTTCCCAGCTAAAAGAGGTTTTCCAGATGCCATTGGCCATCTTCCAGTGAAGGTACCTGATTGTTGATGCATTACCTTGGACACTTTATGGCCTTAAGACTGTAACTGTGTAACCAAATAAATCCCCTTTCATAAAAGCCAATCCATTTCTGGTGTTTTGCATCCTGGCAGCATTAGCAAACTAGAACAGTGGTTGGATTATATAGCAGATCACAACCTATTGGAGCTATAGAAGGAGTTATATAAATTTAGTCCAACCCTCTCATTTTTCAATTGATAAAACTAAAATCTATGTGAAGGAACTAGTAAGTTGGGCTTCTAGCCCTAGCTCTGCCATTTGCTTAGGTTACTTCTCCTAGTTAATTGCTAAACTGGGACTGAACTCTCCCCTCTGTACCACACTATCATCAAACCCTCATTAATTTTTTTGGATATATTCAAATATTTGTTGAATATAGTTTTACAGTGGTCCAGGAAAGAAATAATGGTATCTCAGACTAGGGTAATGGAGGTAAAAGTAGAGAAAGGTAAATGAATATAAGAGATATTTAGGAGGCAAAATAAACAGAATTTGATGATGGATTGGTAGAGAAATGTTTACTGGCTGAGTGTAGGAGGCTAGATCTTCAAATGAGACCAAAAAAGCAGCTAAAAAGGATGAAAAAAAAAGACTAACAGGAGAATATATTCTCATAGAATCCAAGGGAAGAGAGTAACTCAGGAAAGATGCATGTTCAGTAATGCTGACTACTACTGAGCAGTAAAGTAAGATGAAGAAAGGAAAATATCTATTTTATCTAGCACAGGGAAGTCATTGGTGAATGCAGTGTTCACAGAAACCAGATTGCAGTGGAAGGGGAGGGAATGGCAATGGTACATAGAAGCACAGTTTCTCATTGTTCTGTATGCCACACATCTTTTTATTGTGCACAACTCACTGTAGCAAAGCATTTGGAGCTACTGTCCTCCCCTAAAGTGTGCAAATCTAAAGAAATCCCAAGAATACCTCCACAGAGGCCAGTGTTATCCAAGTTAGACTCTAAACAAGCCATAGTGACTCTTGCTAATTGCAGCTTTGATTAATAAGCAGTCCAGTTAAATGGAGTGGTTAACTTTACTTCCTTTGAATTTTTGGCCTCCATTAGGTAGAATTTTGAAATATTTCTTCAACATGAAACCTGAATAGCAGCACCAAATTTAGACCCCAAAAGTCTGTCTATTCTGGACTCACAATTCCTTATGGTGAGAACCTCCTTGTATCCCATCCATTTACTGCTACAAACTTCCTCACTCTTGAGCTAAAATCATTCCTTGCTCTTTTCTCCATGTATTTCCTTGGAACAGTCTTGCAATCTGAAAGTCAATTCATTCTCCAGGTAAAACTCTTTTGGACCTAAGACACTTAGTTCAAGCTTTCATGTTAATATCTGTTGGAAAGCTTTGGTAGAACTTCTAGATGAGCATGAAAAAGGCATCTTTTTTCCCTAACAAGCTTGCAGATCACCCCCTTTTCAAGCCTAACTGAGTGGACAAGTTCCAGTACTCATAGAGACCAACCAAACCATTCCCACTGAGAGAAAACATATTCAAAACCTGAGAACAAGCAGGGACTCAAACAGATATGTGAACACTGAGGTTCATAGCAGCATTACTAACAAGAGCCAAAATAATCCAAGTGTCCATCAACTGATGAAGAGATAAATAAAATGTGGTATATACATACAATGGAGTATTACTCAACCATAAAGAAGAATGAAGTCCTGATACATGCCACAGTATAGATGAGCTTTGAAAAAATTATGCTAAGTGAAAGTCAGACACAAAAGAACAAACATTGTATGATTCCACTTACATGAAATAGCTAGAATAGGCAAATTCATAGAGACAGAAAGTAGATTAGAGGTTGCCAGGGGCTGTGGGTTAGGAGAATTGAGGAATTATTGCTTAATGGGTATGGAGTTTCTATTTGGCATGATGAAAATTTTTGTAAATAGATAGTGGTGATGATAGCACAACATTATGAATGCAATTAATGCCACTGAATTGTATGCTTAAAAATGATTAAAATGGCTAATTTTGTTTTATATATATTTTACTGCAATTAAATTTTTTAAAAAAAGAGGGCCTCCAGAATAAGGCTTTCCCTATTGATTGCCCAGACTCAGAAATGACTTTGCCCCAGAAATCTACATGGAGAATAAACCCTTCCCCAGAAAGATCCTGTCAGCAGGACTGACTCTCACCATCGGGCATGAGCTCCACCACTAGGGTCGGATAGGCGATGTTGGTACAGCCAACCTCAGTGCCACAAAACTTCTTACATTCTGAGGGGAGGACACAGGCGACTTTTTCTGGGAGAGACAAAAAGCCATATTAGCAAGCAGACATCAGGAAAACAAGTCCAAGATTCATTTTCTTAAAACAAGGCTTCCAACATGACGTTCCTGCCCAAGGCCCCAAAATGGCCCAACAAAGAGTGCAGATCCCAGCTGAGCCCTTCCATGCCATGCCCCTTCCCTATTATCCCTGACATATCCCCAAGCTCTGACTGGGGAGAAAAGGCAAGTCCTGGGCAGAGGGGAGGAAATAAGGGAATGCATAGGATTGGGAGGGAGGAGACACACTGCTTAAAATTAATTTAGCTAGCTACCCTGCAGCTCATCAGTGATAGTTGTCATGTTTCCCCTGAAGATCACAGAGACTTGTGGCTCCTAATTTAGAGGTTTACTTTAAGCAGCTCTTACAAGTAGGGTTGGATGCCCAGACAACTGAGGAGTTCCTCAATGGTAAATCTGGGGTAGAAACAGAAAAGAACTGGCCTGGGAGAGGAAGGGGACATGAGCTAGAAAATTGGAGTGAATTCTAGAAACTTGGAAAGAATTCAGATCAGCAAACACTTAATAAGCACCTACTACCAGTATATTTCATTTAGGGCTGCTACATATAGCACTGATTCATTACAGTACTATCTCAAATATTTTAATAAATAAATGCGTGTTATATCCATTATAATATGAACTACTTAGTCACGTATGTTTTTCTCATACCAGGCAAACCATTGTAGAAATGTCGGAGACTTTAGGAGCACTTAGCCAATGACAGCAAGTACCCCCATATTGTCCTGACTTCATTTACGGGAGTGTTCACCAAATTTTCACTCAGCTGTGATCTCTTTGTATCTCATACTCCAGGAAACAGTTCTGATCCATAATGGCTAACAAAAAAAAAAAGCAAATGGCGATGCTGGAGAGGCTCAGGGCTCCTTGGAGGAAATGGGATCAAGAAACAAAGTTCAGAGCAGCAGGCACTAAGAGACTGGTAGGGGGTTCTTTGACATTAAGAAGGGCATCACACATACCATATAGCCTGGGAGGACTGAGCAACAACAGAGCAAATAGTAGCTAGAGAAAACTACAGCTGGAGGCAGGTCATGACTTCAGAGGATTTGAAAAAAAAGTGGGGTAAGCATTTGCCTATGTAAGAAACCGGTGAACACAGTGCCACAGGCTCTGTGCCCTGTGCTATTAGAGGACAATAATGCTTGGTAATCATGTCAAGAAAAGAGGTGTGGTGGTGGGGGGGGGGGTAGATGCAGGGAGCTGCAGGGCTTTGGAAGTGACTTGGAGTCAGGAAAATAAGAGACAGTTGCCAGTGAGTCCAGGAGAAGGCATTACCTGTGTACAGGATGCGGCTGATCATTCCTGGCATCACCATGAGGAACATGGGCAGCAGCTTCAGGTACCCGCACATGATGCAGCCAGCCTTCACATGGGACATGTTCTTGGCTGAGAGACAGCGCTGCACAATGACCTGCCAGGGAATGTCCAGTCAGGCAGGGTGCAGACCAGAGAACCCCGCAACAGCCTTCTGTTACCCCAGCCTCCCTCCCATCCTGGGTCTTTGGCTTGGCATTCCCATGTCACCTGGGCTCAGCTACCTCCAGACCATGTGAGCCCTGCCCTACTTTTCCCAACCCCACAAGCCACAGACAGATGGGGTTTCCTATGTTGCCTTGGGGAGGACCCCATCAACCATGCACTCCCAGCTTTGGTACCTGATCTGTGCACCAGTACCACAAGGCAATGATGGACAGCCCAAAGATGAGCCCAGGCCATGGGAGGTCTCCCTTGAGAGGATCTCGAAAGATGTGGAAGGAGTCAGCCCTCGGGGTATAGCATTCTTTCTTGACAGTGATATTTCCATCAGAAATCAAGGTTGGAATGGCATTCATGTACTTTGTCATGAAGGTTTCATACCCTCCCACTTCGTAAAAAGCTGGAAAACATTAGTAACAAAAATCAACATCCTGAAACTCAGAACTCTTCTTTTCCTTTTGTGGATGCCTGAGAAACTGAGAGGCTCCGATCAGCAGGCCAGAGCCCCCATTGTGTGATTTTTGGGCAAGTCACTTTTCCCCTCTGGCTCTCAGCTTTTTCATTGGTAGAATGGAATTATTAACCATGCCCAGCCCCCTCAGGGCTACTGTGAGAGTACTCCAACCATGCATCTCTCTACAAAAGGAAGGTATTTTAATTGTTAAGGGGAAGACTTCAACATGCACAGAAATTGGAACTCTCAAGCACTGCTGATGGGAATATAAACTAGTGCAACCACTTTGAAAAAGTTTGGCAGTTCCTCAAAAAATTAAACGTAGAATTACCATTTGACCCAAAGGTTCCACTTCCAGGTATATACCCTAAAGAACTGAAAGCAGGGACTCAAATAGATAACTGTAAGCCGATGTTCATAGTAACATTATTTGCAAGAGCCTAAAGGTAGAAATAACCCAGGCATCCATTGACAGAGATATGGATAAACAAAATGTGGTATAATGGGATATTATTCAACCATAAAAAGGAATAAAGTTCTGACACATGCTACAATAGGGACAAACCTTGAAAATGTTGAGTGAAATAAGTCAGACACAAAAGGACAAATATTGTATGATCTCTCTTATATGAAATACGTAGCATAAGCAAATTCATAAAGACAGTAAGGAAGTAAGTAAGAGAGTGGGAGTGGGAATGGAGAGTTATTGCTTAATGTGTACAGAATCCCTGTTTGGGGGTGATGAAAAAGTTTTGCTACCATGGTGATGGTAGCAGAACATTGTGAATATAATTAATACCACTGAATTATACATTTAAAAATGGTTAAAATGGGAAAGTTTGTATTATATATATATATATATATGTTACCACAATAATTATTTTGAAAAAAGGAAGACATTAACTTTGGATCAGATGCTCTGTTTTTTCCCCTCAGCCCCTGATGTCAGCCTTTGGGCCTTTGGGACAACAGAGGTAGACCTAGAGATACATAGACCAGGCTGTAGGTACCACCTCTGGTCCCAGAAGTGTGGTGGGATGGACAGAGAATGAGCAAGGAGTCTGGAGCACTGCCACCTACCACCTGTGCATCCTAAATAAGTCATTCTATCCCCTGCCTTGTTAACTCCAGATCCTGCTGGGAGAAACAGAATGAAAGCTTTCAGAAAACAGAATAGTAGAAATTGGAAAAGAGGCTTCCCAGGACACAGAGAGTACATGAGGCCCCCTTAAAAATAAAATGCATCTCTAAGAATTTTCTGGTTTCCCTTGTGAGTTCTTGTTTAATCCATTGGTTGTTTAAGTGTGCTGTTTAACTTCCACATATTTCTGAATTTTCTAATTTTCCTTCTGTCATTGACATCTAGCTTCATTCCATTGTAGCTGGAAAATATGCTTTATATGATTTAAATCTTTACAAATTTATTGAGACTTATTTTGTGACCTAACATATCACCTATCCTAGAGAATGATCCATGTGCACTTAAGAAGAACGTGTATTCTACTGTCATTGGGTGGAATTTCCTATATATATATCTGTTAGGTCTAGTTGCTTTATAGTATTGTTTAAGTGCTCTGTTTCCTTATTGATTTTCTGTCCAGATGTTCTATCTGTTATTGAAAGTGGTGTACTGAGGTCTCCTACTATTACTGTTGAACTGTTTATTTCTCCCTTCAATTCTGTCAATGTTTGCTTAATGTATTTTGGGGTTCTGCTATTTAGGTGCATGTTATATTTGTTATATCTTGGTGGATTGACTCTTTTATTGAAACATAGGGTCCTTCTTTGCCTCTTGTGACAATCTCTGACTTAAAGTTTATTTTGTCTGATATTAATATGGCCACCTCAGCTCTCTTTTGGTTACTACTTTCTTAGATTTTTTTCTATCCACTGAACTTTGAACCTATTGTGCCTTTGGGTCTAAATTGATTCTCTTGTAAACAGCATGTAGTTGGATCATGCTTTTTAGCTATTTTTCCAATCTCTGCCTTTTGACTGGAGCATTTAACCCATCTATATCTGAAGTAATTACTGATAAGGCAGCCATTTTGTCATTTTCTTTTTATACATTTTATATTTTTTGTCCCTCATGCCCTCCACTGCTGCTTTTTTTATGTTTATTGTTGATCCTTTGTAGTGACAAAGTTTGATCCCCTTCACATTTCCTTTAATGTGTATTTTTTAGATATTTCCTTTGCAGTTACCATGGTGTGGTGGTTTGCTGCTGTATTGAACCCAGAAAAAAACATGTTCTTAAACTTAATCTATTTCTGTGGGTGTGAACACATTGTAAGTAGGACCTTTTGATGAGGTTACTTCAGTTAAGGTGGACCAATATAATCAGAATGGGTCTTAATCCTATTACTGGTGTCCTTTATAAGCAGAATGAAACTCAGACAGATGGAAAGAAAGCCATGGGAAGCAAGAACCTGAAGTTCAATGGAATTTGGAAGAGAAAAGAGGAACCAGGAGAGGCCACTGTGTGCACTGCCACGTGACAAAAGAGCCAATAACCAAGGATCGCCAACAGCCAACCCCAGAATGACAGTTTTCAGGAAGAAAGCATTCCCCTGATGATGCCTTGATTTGGATTTTCTCTTAGCCTCAAAACCATGAGCTAATAAATTCCATTTATTAAACATTTATTAAACACCACTGCATGATGTTTGCTTGAGCAGTCAAGGAAACTAAAACACATGAGGTTTACATTTAACATCCTAAAGCTATAACAATCTAACTTAAATAGATACCAATTTTTTTAATCTTCATTTTATTGAGATATATTCACTTACCACGCAGTCATACAAAACAAATCGTACATTCGATTGTTTACAGTACCATTACATAGCTGTACATTCATCACCTAAATCAATCCCTGACACCTTCATTAGCACACACACAAAAATAATAAGAATAATAATTAAAGTGAAAAAGAGCAATTGAAGTAAAAAAGAACACTGGGTACCTTTGTCTGTTTGTTTCTTTGTTTCCCTCCCCTATTTTTCTACTCATCCATCCATAAACTAGACAAAGTGGAGTGTGGTCCTTATGGCTTTCCCAATCCCATTGTCACCCCTCATAAGCTACATTTTTATACAATTGTCTTCGAGATTCATGGGTTCTGGGTTGTAGTTTGATAGTTTCAGGTATCCACCACCAGCTACCCCAATTCTTTAGAACCTAAAAAGGGTTGTCTAAATTGTGTGTAAGAGTGCCCACCAGAGTGACCTCTCGGCTCCTTTTGGAATCTCTCTGCTACTGAAGCTTATTTCATTTCCTTTCACATCCCCCTTTTGGTCAAGAAGATGTTCTCCATCCCACGATGCCAGGTCTACATTCCTCCCCGGGAGTCATATTCCACGTTGCCAGGGAGATTCACTCCCCTGGGTGTCTGATCCCACGTAGTGGGGAGGGCAGTGATTTCACCTTTCGAGTTGGCTTAGCTAGAGAGAGAGGACCACATCTGAGCAACAAAGAGGCATTCAGGAGGAGGCTCTTAGGCACAATTATAGGGAGGCCTAGCCTCTCCTTTGCAGCAACCATCTTCCCAAGGGTAAAACCTACGGTAGAGGGCTCAACCCATCAAACCACCAGTTCCCTATGTCTGTGGTCATGTTAGCAACCATTGAGGTGGGGTAGGCCAATACCCCTGCATTCTCCACAGGCTCCTCAAGGGGGCACTACATATATTTTTCCTTGTTTTTTTTTTTTTTTGTTTGTTTGTTTTTTTAACCTTTTTTTCCTTTTTAAATCAACTGTATGGAAAAACAAAAATAAAAAAAAAAAAAGAAAGAAAAACATACAATAAAAGAACATTTCAAAGAAACCATAACCAGAGAGTAAGAAAAAGACAACTAACCTAAGATAACTGCTTTACTTCCCACCTGTTCCTACTTTACCCCAAGAAAGTTACATAATATAGCAACATTTCTGTGAACTTGCTCCTACTATATCCATCAGAAATTAACAGACCATAGTCATTCCTGGGCATCCCCAGAACGTTAAATAGCATATCTGTTCTTCTTGGATTACTGTTCCCCCTTCCTTAATTGCTCTCTATTGCTAGTTCCCCTACATTCTACATTATAAACCATTTGTTTTACATTTTTCAAAGTTCACATTAGTGGTAGCATATAATATTTCTCTTTCTGTGCCTGGCTTATTTCGCTCAGCATTATGTCTTCAAGGTTCATCCATGTTGTCATATGTTTCACAAGGTCGTTCCTTCTTATTGCCGTGTAGTATTCCATCATGTGTATATACCACATTTTATTTATCCACTCATCTGTTGAAGGACATTTGGGTTGTTTCCATCTCTTGGCAATTGTGAATAATGCTGCTATGAACATGGGCGTGCAGATATCTGTTTGTGTCACTGCTTTCCGATCTTCCGGGTATATACCGAGAAGTGCAATCGCTGGATCGAATGGTAACTCTATTTCTAGTTTTCTAAGGAACTGCCAGACTGACTTCCAGAGTGGCTGAACCATTATACAGTCCCACCAACAATGAATAAGAGTTCCAATTTCTCCACATCCCCTCCAGCATTTGTAGTTTCCTGTTTGTTTAATGGCAGCCACTCTAATAGGTGTTAGATGGTATCTCATTGTGGTCTTAATTTGCATCTCTCTAATAGCTAGTGAAGCTGAACATTTTTTCATGTGTTTCTTGGCCATTTGTATTTCCTCTTCAGAGAACTGTCTTTTCATATCTTTTGCCCATTTTATAATTGGGCTGTCTGTACTATTGTCATTGAGTTGTAGGATTTCTTTATATATGCAAGATATCAGTCTTTTGTCAGATACATGGTTTCCAAAAATTTTTTCCCATTGAGTTGGCTGCCTCTTTACCTTTTTGAGAAATTCCTTTGAGGTGCAGAAACTTCTAAGCTTGAGGAGTTCCCATTTATCTATTTTTTCTTTTGTTGCTTGTGCTTTGGGTGTAAAGTCTAGGAAGTGGCCGCCTAATACAAGGTCTTGAAGATGTTTTCCTACATTATCTTCTAGTTTTATGGTACTTTCTTGTATATTGAGATCTTTTGTCCATTTTCAGTTAATTTTTGTGTAGGGTGTGAGGTAGGGGTCCTCTTTCATTCTTTTGGATATGGATATCCAACTCTCCCAGCCCCATTTGTTGAATAGACCATTATGACTCAGTTCAGTGACTTTGGGGGCCTTATCAAAGATCAGTTGGCCATAGATCTGAGGGTCTATCTCTGAATTTTCAATTCAATTCCATTGATCTATATGTCTATCTTTGTGCCAGTACCATGCTGTTTTGACCACTGTGGCTTTATAAGCTTCAAAGTCAGGGAGTGGAAGTCCTCCCACTTCGTTTTTCTTTTTTAGAGTGTCTTTAGCAATTCGAGGCATCTTCCCTTTCCAAATAAATTTGATAACTAGCTTTTCCAAGTCTGCAAAGTAGGTTGTTGGAATTTTGATTGGGATTGCATTGAATCTGTAGATGAGTTTGGGTAGAATTGACATCTTAATGACATTTAGCCTTCCTATCCATGAACATGGAATATTTTTCCATCTTTTAAGGTCCCCTTCTATTTCTTTTAGTAGAGTTATGTAGTTTTCTTTGTATAGGTCTTTTACATCTTTGGTTAAGTTTATTCCTAGGTACTTAATTTTTTTAGTTGCTATTGAAAATGGTATCTTTTTCTTGAGTGTCTCTTCAGTTTGTTCATTTCTAGCATATAGAAACATTACTGACTTATGTGCATTAATCTTGTATCCCGCTACTTTGCTAAATTTGTTTATTAGCTCTAGGAGCTGTATCGTCAATTTCTCAGGGTTTTCCAGATATAAGATCATATCATCTGCAAACAATGACAGTTTTACTTCTTCTTTTCCAATTTGGATGCCTTTTATTTCTTTGTCTTGCCGGATTGCCCTGGCTAGCACTTCCAGCACAATGTTGAATAACAGTGGTGACAGCGGGCATCCTTGTCTTGTTCCTGATCTTAGAGGGAAGGCTTTCAGTCTCTCACCATTGAATACTATGCTGGCTGTGTGTTTTTCATATATGCTCTTTATCATATTGAGGAAGTTTCCTTCAATTCCTACCTTTTGAAGTGTTTTTATCAAAAAGGGATGTTGGATTTTGTCAAATGCTTTTCAGCATCTATTGAGATGATCATTTGATTTTTCCCTTTTGAATTTTTAATGTGTTGTAATACATTGATTGATTTTCTTATGTTGAACCATCCTTGCATGCCTGGAATGAACCCCACTTGGTCATGGTATATGATTTTTTTAATGTGTCTTTGGATTCGATTTGCAAGTATTTTGTTGAGGATTTTTGCATCTATATTCATTAGGGAGATTGGCCGGTAGTTTTCCTTTTTTGTAGCATCTTTGCCTGGTTTTGGTATTAGACTGATGTTAGCTTCATAAAATGAGTTAGGTAGTGTTCCATTTTCTTCAATGTTTTGAAAGAGTTTGAGTAAGATTGGTGTCAGTTCTTTCTGGAAAGTTTGGTAGAATTCCCCTGTGAAGCCATCTGGCCCTGGGCATTTATTTGTGGGAAGATTTTTGATGACTGATTGGATCTCTTTGTTTGTGATGGGTTGATTGAGGTCTTCTATTTCTTCTCTGGTCAGTCTAGGGTGTTCATATGTTTCCAGGAAATTGTCCATTTCCTCTACATTGTCCAGTTTGTTGCCATACAGTTGTTCATAGTATCCTCTTATAATTTTTTTAATTTCTTCAGGATCTGCAGTTATGTCACCTTTTTCATTCATTATTTTGTTTATATGGGTCTTCTCTCTTTTTGATTTTGTCAGTCTAGCTAGGGGCTTGTCAATCTTGTTGATCTTCTCAAAGAACCAACTTTTGGTGATATTTATCCTCTCTATTGTTTTTTTGTTCTCTGTGTCATTTATTTCTGCTTTAATTCTTGTTATTTCTTTTCTTCTACTTGGTTTAGGATTGGTTTGCTGTTCATTTTCTAGCTTCTTCAGTTGATCCATTAGTTCTTTGATTTTGGCTCTTTCTTCCTTTTTAATATATGCATTTAGTGCTATAAATTTCCCCCCAGCACTGCTTTTGCTGCATCCCATAGGTTTTAGTATGTTGTGTTCTCATTTTCATTCGTCTCTATATATTTAGCAATTTCTCTTGCTATTTCTTCTTTAACCCACTGATTGTTTAGGAGTGTGTTGTTTAACCTCCAGGTATTTGTAAATTTTCTAAGTCTCTGATGGTTATTGACTTCTAATTGTATTCCATTGTGGTCAGAGAATGTGCTTTGAATAATTTCAATCTTTTTAAATTTACTGAGGCTTGTTTTATGTCCCAGCATATGATCTATTCTGGAGAAAGTTCCGTGAGCACTAGAAAAGTATGTGTATCCTGGTGATTTGGGATGTAATGTTCTGTATATGTCTGTTAAATGTAATTCATTTATCAGATTGTTTAGGTTTTCAATTTCCTTATTGGTCCTCTGTCTGGTTGATCTATCTATAGGAGAGAGTGATGCGTTGAAGTCTCTCACAATTATTGTGGAAACATCAATTGCTTCCTTTAGTTCTGCCAGTGTTTCTCTCGTGTATTTTGTGGCACCTTGATTGGGTGCATAGACATTTACGATTGTTATTTCTTCTTGTTGCATTGCCCCTTTTATTAGTATGTAGTGGCCTTCTTTGTCTCTCAAAACATCCCTGCATTTAAAGTCTATTTTATCTGAGATTAATATTGCTACACCTGCTTTCTTTTGGCTGTAGCTTGCATGAAATATTTTTTTCCATCCTTTCACTTTCAATTTCTTTGTGTCCCTGTGTCTAAGATGAGTCTCTTGTATGCAACATATTGATGGTTCATTTTTTTTTATCCATTCTGTGAATCTATATCTTTTACTTGGGGAGTTTAATCCATTTACATTCAACGTTATAACCGTGAAGGCATTTCTTGAATCAGCCATCTTATTCTTTGGTTTTGTTTGTCATATATATTTTTCCCCTCTCTCTATTAATATCCTTTATTGTACCCATACCGAATCTCTTTAGTACTGAACCTTTCTCCAAGTCTCTCTGTCCTTTCTTTGTTTCTCTGTCTGTAGGGCTCCCTTTAGTATCTCCAGTAGGGCAGGTCTCTTGTTAGCAAATTCTCTCAGCATTTGTTTGTCTGTGAAAAATTTTAACTCTCCCTCAAATTTGAAGGAGAGCTTTGCTGGATAAAGTATTCTTGGTTGGAAATTTTTCTCACTCAGAATTTTAAATATATCATGCCACTGCCTTCTTGCCTCCATGGTGGCTGCTGAGTAGTCACCACTTAGTCTTATGCTGTTTCCTTTGTATGTGGTGAATTGCTTTTCTCTTGCTGCTTTCAGAACTTGCCTCTTCTCTTCTGTGTTTGACAGTGTGATCAGAATATGTCTTGGAGTGGGTTTATTTGGATTTATTCTATTTGGAGTTCGCTGAGCATTTATGATTTGTGTATTTATGTTGTTTAGAAGATTTGGGAAGTTTTCCCCAACAATTTCTTTGAATACTCTTCCTAGACCTTTACCCTTTTCTTCCCCTTCTGGAACACCAATGAGTCTTATCTTAGGACGTTTTATATTATCTATCATATCCCTGAGGTCCGTTTCGATTTTTTCAATTTTTTCCCCATTCTTTCTTTTATGCTTTCATTTTCCATTCTGTCATCTTCCAGGTCACTGATTCGTTGTTCAGCTTCCTCTAGTCTTGTACTATGAGTGTCCAGAATCTTTTTAATGTGGTCAACAGTTTCTTTAATTTCCATAAGATCATCTATTCTTTTATTTAGTCTTGCAATGTCTTCTTTATGCTCTTCTAGGGTCTTCTTGATATCCTTTGTATTCTGTACTATGGTCTCATTGTTCATCTTTAGTTCTTTGAGTAGCTGCTCTAGGTGCTGTGTCTCTTCTGATCTTTTGATTTGGGTGTTTGGGCTTGGGTTATCCATATCGTCTGGTTTTTTCATATGCTTTATAATTTTCTGTTGTTTTTGGCCTCTTGGCATTTGCTGAACTTGATAGGGTTCTTTCAGGATTTGTAGACCAATTGAAGTCCTTATCTCTAATTTATCAGATCTACAGCTTCGTGGAGTACACTTTCTCTAATTAACCAGCAGGTGGCGTCCACGAGCCACCTGTTCTCCACAAGCCAGTTCTCCCATGCTTTGCCTTTGGGGTGAGTGGGGGAGTGAGTCTTGTGGGGTCCAATTGGTGTACCAAGCTTGTGTGTGTAGTTGGTGTTGCCCGCCCTGTATATGAGGCGTGTTTCTGGGCAGTCAGGGAGGGGGGTGGCTCTAACAATCAAATCTCCCTGGTCAGCCTGGAGTTTTAAAGCTGCTGCAATGGTCTAATCCTTCAGTTCAGTCCTGCCACAGTTTGTCTCTGCCACTGACCTACAAGTCCTTGGTATTCGCATATGGCTCCTGAGACTTGCAAGTGGGTCCCTCTTCCAGGGTGTGCAACCCCTGATCCTCTGTTGAGGGATGACTGTGCTATGTCACAGGTGAGTGCCGTCCCCCCAGGGCGCTTCTGGGCTGCTGGGCTGTGTAGGGAGGCTCCCAGTCTGCTGAAATGATGGCTGAATGGGGCTTTGTTAATTCACACTGCTCCACCTTCCCAACTATGGGACAATCAGCTGAGGTTGCAGGGAAGGCTAATGTCCACGCCCAGTTTTGTGGTGTGTGCCTGTTATTTGACGCACTTCCGTCACACTGGGTTGTGTGGGGCAGCTCTGGGCTATGGGGCTGGCGATGGTCAGGAGTGTTTCCTGTCCACCAGGATGATGGCTGTGAGCGGACACCCCCCTTTTCTTGGGAAGTTGTGGTGTTTAGTGAAATTTCTCAGCCACTGGATTATTGCCTTTTGTCTCAGAGCTCTCTTAGTTCTGCTCTTGTCTTGACCTGCCGAAATTGCAAGTCTTTGAAGCTTTCTGTATTGGGCTTCTTAGAGTAATTGTTTTAGAAAAAGAAAAAAGGATTAAAAAAAAAAAAAGGGGGGGGGCCCTCCTCACAGAAATAATGGGTTATTGAAATGCTAAGAGACAAAGCAATTAGGGCCATTAAGGAAAGTTCCACAGGGCAGAGAGATCAGCTTTTCTTCGGGATTTGCATATGAGCCTGAGGGCCTGAGCTCTGCCTTTCCCCTTACTATGTTCACCAGAACTCCAAAAATCCTCCGCTTTTATTTTGGAGTTTTTTGTGCTGTTTTTTTTTTTTCTATGCCTGTCTCCTCTCTGCTGGGCTGGCTGCTCTCAGATTCTCTGGTGTCTGGTCTCAGTCTATCTATGGTTGGAGTTTGGATCAGTAGAATGAGTTTCTGATAAGGGCTGCCACTGCAGTTCTCCCTTCTCCTTCTGGGAGCTGACAGCCCCTCCTCCCATGGGACTGAGCCTGGCAGGGAGGGGCGTGGGTCCCCTGGCTGCAAAAACTTACAGATTTCGCTGATCTCAGCAGTTTGACGTGTTCATGAGTGTTGTATGAAGTATGCCCAAAGTCAGATTGCTCTGTGGTGTCCAGTCCACGCAGTTCCTGACTTTCTACCTACTTTCCTGGAGGAGTAACTAAAACATACAGCTCACCAGTCCGTCATCTTGCCCCGCCTCCCCAATTTAATTTCAATAGCACACACAATCTATTTTCTTATACCTCCCCTCCCCAACTCTTCCGGTTGCATATTATATCTTTCCATAACAAATACCCCTGGATCTTAGGTCTCCATCTTCTCTTTAGGATTTCAAAGACAAGTAAAATTTCAAAATATTGTTGGGGGTGGGCAACAAGGCCAAGTTTTAAATTCTGTCAAATAAGGATAGTAAAAAAGAAAATTATCACCTACTGTCATCAAGTAATAAAAGAAAGGACATTTAACCTCAAAATGTAAACAAATCATAACCCGAGATCAAAAATAACACTTGAATATATTTATCCTGATGGAAAACTCACTACACTATCGTTTATTCTTTTTGTCCACTTGGCTGCAGACAGACCATGTCAACACAGGCCAACACTAGGGACCAGTGGCCCAGACTATCTAGAAAAGGTAGCAGAGAATCCAGGTGTTCTCTGGGTCACTCCAGCCTGAGACCTCCAGTGGTGCATAAGGGCCTCTGCACACCCATAATGAGGCATCAGTCGAGCCATTTCACTCCCCTTGGAAGAGCAGAGCCCTTCCCAGCTCACTGCCTGGGTGGGCAGCAGGCAGAGTGGCCAGATTTGCTTTTCTCTTACTGTGCTGCAGGCCCTCTACCACTGCTCCCATGTCAACCTGCTGCAGTTACACTTACCAAACCCAGTCAGGATGAAAGACCCTACCAGCATGATCACCGTCTGCAAGGTGTCCGTGTAAATCACAGCAGCTAGGCCCCCTAGCAGGCAAGAAAACAATAAATACATCTGAGCTCATGCTGAGGGCAATCTGCCTGCCTGCTTCCTTTCCTCATCCTCTACCCTTTTACCTCTGCACACCTTCTAAGCACACCCCTTCATTCACTCACCTGCCTCTTCCTGCCTTCCCTCCCTTGCTCTGCTACAGCTCTCTACTACTCAGCATGTACCAACATCTCCACTGTTCACAGAAATGCTTGAAAGACCTTGGGGAAGGGAGCACATTTTTCCCTAATTGAGGAGGAAGAGGGTGATGTGTCAGTTTTAAACCAGGAGACGGCTTATAGGAGATGGCTCCTCTATGGTGAGACAAAGCATCTTCCACCAACAAAGTCAGGGTAGAGCAAAAAGCTGACTACAGATATCCAGAAACATTACTAAACTGGCACCTTTCAGAGGGCTACTTGTATATCCGCTCTTTCTTTTCTCAGACCATCTAAGTAACCTCTTGTCATCAAAACTAATTGGAACAGGAACCTAGGAATGGGGGTCCAGCTGAGCAGCCAGTTCTACCACTGACCTTGCCCCCCTAACTGGACAGAGTGACACTTATGCAAAGGTGTCCTCAATTGTTAACCTGTCATCAGCTAATCCAGTAACCTCTCTTTTGTCTTCCTCCAAAACCTCTTTCTATGTGTTACTCCCTCCCAATAGTAGTTTCCATTCCCTATGACATAAATCCAAGGCCTCTGTCTGGCTTCCAAGTCCCCTCTAGATTTGCCTCATTTGAAGCATCAAACCTTATGGCCCACGACCCACACTCTACCTCACAGTGACCATCCTCCTCCAGCCAAGCCCACCTGCCACCCCATGACAGGCCCATTCTCACCTCTATTCCTCTGCTCACTCCATTTCCTACACCTCCAATCTCTTCCTGATTTTCCCAATTTAGTCAAGTCCTCTCCACAATCTGCAAGGCCAGGCCCTATCCTGCATCCTGTAAGAATTTTTCCTGACTATTCCAGCCAACACTGAAGTTTTCTGAGACCACCCACATGATCTGTACAGTCTATGAATGGAGACCAAGAAAATACCCCATTATCAAACTGTTTTCTTGGTAAGTAGCATTCTCTCTCTCTCTCTCTCTCTCTCTCTCTCTCTCTATCTCTATCTCTATCTCTCTCCATCCCTCCCTCTCTCCCTCTCTCCCTCTCTCTCTCTCTCGTGGAGAAGCCATGTCTCCTACTTCCTCTCATCCTTCCCAAGTGCCTAAACCCAAGCTTGGCATGAGCTGCTGGATGATTTGAATAGACTCACCTGTGATTGTATAAAGGCCAGTGATCAACAATAGGATAAATATGGCCAGGTACAGATCCAGACCCAAGGCCAAATTGATGAATATGGCCCCAGAGAAGATATCTGCCTGAAAAGGAGAGGATAGTGGAATTAGGAATGAAAGAGGCCAGCTGACTGCAGGGTGCACCCAGTGCCTGAGCTGAGGCACTTGCAGTGCAGAGGACAAGGAGGCAAACACGGAGGTGCTAGGAGAAGCTGTCACCTGAGTAGACAGAGCATGTCAATGGCTGAATTTTTCAGAATCCCAAGGTTGATCCCACTCCCCTTGCTCTTTGGCTGAAATTCCACAATTAGAGGTTCATATTTTTATCCCCAGCTAAGAATATGAATATCTGATGGAGAGTCATACTCTATTCCTGAATTTCCCAGCATGATTTACTCACGATGATAATAGGTATTCCATGAAAAAAAGGATTCATGCCCAAAAGTCTGTGATATGCTGGATAAAACAAAGTTTAAGCAGTTTCTTTACCACACAACTTCTCTGAGCCTTTAACATACACTGTGTCCTACGAATCCCTAGGGAAGGAATATGGTATGCAACATTTCACAAACTTCTTTAAGCACTGTGCTAGTTTGGATATATTATGTCCCACCAAAAGCCATATTTGTTAATGCAATCTTGTGGGGCAGACGTATTAGTGTTGATTAGGTTGAAATCCTTTGAGTGTTTCCATGGATATGTGACTCAATCAACTGTGGGTGAAACATTTGATTAAATTATTTCCATGGAGATATGGACCCTACCCATTCAGGGTGGGTCTTGATTTAATCACTGGAGCGATATAAGAGCTCAGACAGAAGGCGCTCGCTGCTGCAGCTCAGAGAGACATTTGGAGATGGCCTTTGAAAGCAGACTTTTGCTGACACTTTGGGGACGCTAGCCCAGTGTTTGCTCCAGAGAAGCTAAGAGAGGACAAAACTCCCCAAGAGCAACATTTTGAAGAACGCAAAGGAGCTGAGAGGGAAACTGGAACACAACCTGGGATCAGCAGACGCCAGCCACAAGCCTTTCCAGCTAACAGAGGTTTTCCAGACACTATTGGCCTTCCTTTGGTATCTTAATTTGGACATTTTCATGGCCTTCAGACTGTAAATTTGTAACCAAATAAACCCCCTTTATAAAAGCCAACCTATTTCTGGTATTTTGCATAATGGCAGAGTTAGCAAACCAGAACAACCATGGAACCCTTTTTGTCAAGGAACAACTATTAACACCTTGAGGTTTCTCACCACCCACGTCATGGACTCCTGCTCTAAACTATTATCCATTGGTTTACACCTTAGTACACAAAGGTTCATTAGACATATTCCCAAAAGCAAGTTTGATTGCCAGAGGATCCATGAGTGAAACTTCTCCCTCCACACCTCCTGAGTGGATGAAAATTTCAGTGACATAATAACTTTAACTCCCAGGCCCAGATGAAGTCCACCTTGAACAAACACAACCAGAACCTCATCAAGGAGGTCCTGTATGGTAGGTTTGGTGCTAGGTGGTTTATTTGGATTATCTCATGAAACTTTAGGAAAAATTGTTCCTTCTTCACCCCTGACTTCAATTTGGGCACTGGAGCTCTGACATGAGTTTTTTTTGATGTCCCTATATGCCCAAACATTTCTCTTCTTAATGAGGGGTGTTTTCCTCCATTTCTAGAGGACTTAAAACTTTACAGAGGGCTTTCACGTGCATGGTTTGTTTTGATCTTCAAAACAGAGTAATCAGACAGGCAAATTGGCTCCATTTTACAGATGAAAAACACATAATCAATGACTTGCTCAAGAGCTAAAATCCAGGTCTTCTGTCTCCAAGTCCATTGATACTTCCACAACATCAAAAGTTAAGAGTCTTCCCTTCTGGAATATTTTGGCCGAGTAAAGCTTTTAAAATTTCTTACTTATTAAAATGATTCATGTGTATGGTTTTATTAAAGCAGCAGAGTTTCAACGGCTGAAAGATTTCAAATGGAGTCGAGAGGTCTCTCTGGAGGGCATTCTTATGCACTATATAGATATGCCTTTTTAGTTTTTACTGTATTGGAATAGCTAGAAGGAAATACCTGAAACTGTCGAATTGCAACCCAGTAACCTTGATTCTTGAAGATGATTATATAACTATGTAGCTTACACGGTGTGACTGTGTGATTCTGAAAACCTTGTGACTCACACTCCCTTTATCCAGTGTATAGACAGATGAGTAGGAAAATGAGAACAAAAATTAAATGAAAAATAGGTTGGGATGTGGGGTTGAAATGTTTTAGATGTTTTTTTTTACTTTTATTTTTATACTTAATTTTATTTATTTTTTTTGAAGTAAGGAAAATGTCCAAAAATTGATTGTGGTGATGATTGCATAATTATGTAGACTGCATAGTGTGACTGTGTGGCTGTGAAAACTTTGTAGTTCACACTCCCTTCATCCAGCACATAGACAGATGAGTGGAAAAATGGGGACAAAAATTAGATGAAGTATAGGGTGGGATAGAGGGGATGGAAAGAGTTATGGGTTCTTGTTTGTTTTCATTTTATTTTGGAGTAAGGAAAAGTTTCAAAAATTGATAGTGCTAATGAATGCACAACTGTATGAATGTGCTGTGAATAATTGATTGTACACTGTGGATGACTGGAAGGTTTGTGAATGTACCTCAAAATGCATTTTAAAAAGTAAATGAGAGGCGGGGCAAGATGGCAGACTGGTGAGCTGTATGTTTTAGTTACTCCTCCAGGAAAGTAGGTAGAAAGCCAGGAACTGCGTGGACTGGACACCACAGAGCAATCTGACTTTGGGCATACTTCATACAACACTCATGAAAACGTGGAACTGCTGAGATCAGCGAAATCTGTAAGTTTTTGTGGCCAGGGGACCCGCGCCCCTCCCTGCCAGGCTCAGTCCTGGGGGAGGAGGGGCTGTCAGCTCCGGGAAGGAGAAGGGAGAACTGCAGTGGCTGCTCTTATCGGAAACTCATTCTACTGATACAGACTCCAACCATAGATAGACTGAGACCAGACACCAGAGAATCTGAGAGCAGCCAGCCCAGCAGAAAGGAGACAGGCATAGAAAAAAAACAACACGAAAAACTCCAAAATAAAAGCGGAGGATTTTTGGAGTTCTGGTGAACTTAGAAAGGGGAAGGGCCCTGAGGCGCATATGCAAATCCCGAAGAAAAGCTGATCTCTCTGCCCTGTGGACCTTTCCTTAATGGCCCTGGTTGCTTTGTCTCTTAGCATTTCAATAACCCATTAGATCTCTGAGGAGGGCCCTTTTTTTTTTTTTCTTTTTTTTTTAATCCTTTTTTCTTTTTCTAAAACAATTACTCTAAGAAGCCCAATACAGAAAGCTTCAAAGACTTACTATTTGGGCAGGTCAAGTCAAGAGCAGAACTAGGAGAGCTCTGAGACAAAACGCAATAATCCAGTGGCTGAGAAAATTCACTAAACACCACAACTTCCCAAGAAAAGGGGGGTGTCCGCCCACAGCCATCATCCTGGTGGACAGGAAACACTCCTGCCCATCGCCAGCTCCATAGCCCAGAACTGCCCCAGACAACCCAGTGTGACGGAAGTGCTTCAAATAACAGGCACACACCACAAAACTGGGTGTGGACATTAGCCTTCCCTGCAACCTCAGCTGATAGTCCCAGAGTTGGGAAGGTAGAGCAGTGTGAATTAACAAAGCCCCATTCAGCCATCATTTCAGCAGACTGGGAGCCTCCCTACACAGCCCACCAGCCCAGAACTGCCCTGGGGGGACGGCACTCACCTGTGACATAGCACAGTCATCCCTCAACAGAGGACCCGGGGTGCACGGCCTGGAAGAGGGGCCCACTTGCAAGTCTCAGGAGCCATACGCCAATACCAAGGACTTGTGGGTCAGTGGCAGAGACAAACTGTGTCAGGACTGAACTGACGGATTAGACTATTGCAGCAGCTTTAAAACTCTAGGATCACCAGGGAGATTTGATTGTTAGAGCCACCCCCCCCTCCCTGACTGCCCAGAAACACGCCCCATATACAGGGCAGGCAACACCAACTACACACGCAAGCTTAGTACACCAATTGGACCCCACAAGACTCACTCCCCCACTCACCAAAAAGGCTAAGCAGGGGAGAACTGGATTGTGGAGAACAAGTGGCTCGTGGACGCCACCTGCTGGTTAGTTAGAGAAAGTGTACTCCACGACACAGTAGATCTGATAAATTAGAGATAAGGACTTCAATTGGTCTACAAATCCTAAAAGAACCCTATCAAGTTCAGCAAATGCCACGAGGCCAAAAACAACAGAAAATTATAAAGCATATGAAAAAACCAGACGATATGGATAACCCAAGCCCAAGCACCCAAACCAAAAGGCCAGAAGAGACACAGCACCTAGAGCAGCTACTCAAAGAACTAAAGATGAACAATGAGACCATAGTACAGGAGATAAAGGAAATCAAGAAGACCCTAGAAGAGCATAAAGAAGACATTGCAAGACTAAATAAAAAAATGGATGATCTTATGGAAATTAAAGAAACTGTTGACCAAATTAAAAAGATTCTGGACACTCATACTACAAGACTAGAGGAAGTTGAACAACGAATCAGTGACCTCGAAGATGACAGAATGGAAAATGAAAACATAAAAGAAAGAATGGGGAAAAAAATTGAAAAAATTGAAATGGACCTCAGGGATATGATAGATAATATGAAACGTCCAAATATAAGACTCATTGGTGTCCCAGAAGGGGAAGAAAAGGGTAAAGGTCTAGGAAGAGTATTCAAAGAAATTGTTGGGGAAAACTTCCCAAATCTTCTAAACAACATAAATACACAAATCATAAGTGCTCAGCAAACTCCAAATAGAATAAATCCAAATAAACCCACTCCGAGACATATACTGATCACACTATCAAACACAGAAGAGAAGGAGCAAGTTCTGAAAGCAGCAAGAGAAAAGCAATTCACCACATACAAAGGAAACAGCATAAGACTAAGTAGTGACTACTCAGCAGCCACCATGGAGGCGAGAAGGCAGTGGCACGATATATTTAAAATTCTGAGTGAGAAAAATTTCCAGCCAAGAATACTTTATCCAGCAAAGCTCTCCTTCAAATTTGAGGGAGAGCTTAAATTTTTCACAGACAAACAAATGCTGAGAGAATTTGCTAACAAGAGACCTGCCCTACTGGAGATACTCAAGGGAGCCCTACAGACAGAGAAACAAAGAAAGGACAGAGAGACTTGGAGAAAGGTTCAGTACTAAAGAGATTCGGTATGGGTACAATAAAGGATATTAATAGACAGAGGGGAAAAATTATGACAAACATAAACCAAAGGATAAGATGGGTGATTCAAGAAATGCCTTCACGGTTATAACGTTGAATGTAAATGGATTAAACTCCCCAATTAAAAGATATAGATTCACAGAATGGATCAAAAAAAATGAACCATCAATATGTTGCATACAAGAGACTCATCTTAGACACAAGGACACAAAGAAACTGAAAGTGAAAGGATGGAAAAAAATATTTCATGCAAGCTACAGCCAAAAGAAAGCAGGTGCAGCAATATTAATCTCAGATAAAATAGACTTCAAATGCAGGGATGTTTTAAGAGACAAAGAAGGCCACTACGTACTAATAAAAGGGGCAATTCAGCAAGAAGAAATAACAATCGTAATGTCTATGCACCCAATCAAGGTGCCACAAAATACATGAGAGAAACACTGGGAAAACTAAAGGAAGCAATTGATGTTTCCACAATAATTGTGGGAGACTTCAACACATCACTCTCTCCTATAGATAGATCAACCAGACAGAAGACCAATAAGGAAATTGAAAACCTAAACAATCTGATAAATGAATTAGATTTAACAGACATATACAGGACATTACATCCCAAATCACCAGGATACACATACTTTTCTAGTGCTCATGGAACTTTCTCCAGAATAGATCATATGCTGGGACATAAAACAAGCCTCGATAAATTTAAAAAGATTGAAATTATTCAAAGCACATTCTCTGACCACAATGGAATACAATTAGAAGTCAATAACCATCAGAGACTTAGAAAATTCACAAATACCTGGAGGTTAAACAACACACTCCTAAACAATCAGTGGGTTAAAGAAGAAATAGCAAGAGAAATTGCTAAATATATAGAGACAAATGAAAATGAGAACACAACATACCAAAACCTATGGGATGCAGCAAAAGCAGTGCTAAGGGGGAAATTTATAGCACTAAATGCATATATTAAAAAGGAAGAAAGAGCCAAAATCAAAGAACTAATGGATCAACTGAAGAAGCTAGAAAATGAACAGCAAACCAATCCTAAACCAAGTACAAGAAAAGAAATAACAAGGATTAAAGCAGAAATAAATGACATAGAGAACAAAAAAACAATAGAGAGGATAAATATCACCAAAAGTTGGTTCTTTGAGAAGATCAACAAGATTGACAAGCCCCTAGCTAGACTGACAAAATCAAAAAGAGAGAAGACCCATATAAACAAAATAATGAATGAAAAAGGTGACATAACTGCAGATCCTGAAGAAATTAAAAAAATTATAAGAGGATACTATGAACAACTGTATGGCAACAAACTGGAGAATGTAGAGGAAATGGACAATTTCCTGGAAACATATGAACAACCTAGACTGACCAGAGAAGAAATAGAAGACCTCAACCAACCCATCACAAGCAAAGAGATCCAATCAGTCATCAAAAATCTTCCCACAAATAAATGCCCAGGGCCAGATGGCTTCACAGGGGAATTCTACCAAACTTTCCAGAAAGAACTGACACCAATCTTACTCAAACTCTTTCAAAACATTGAATAAAATGGAACACTACCTAACTCATTTTATGAAGCTAACATCAATCTAATACCAAAACCAGGCAAAGATGTTACAAAAAAGGAAAACTACCGGCCAATCTCCCTAATGAATATAGATGCAAAAATCCTCAACAAAATACTTGCAAATCGAATCCAAAGACACATTAAAAAAATCATACACCATGACCAAGTGGGGTTTATTCCAGGCATGCAAGGATGGTTCAACATAAGAAAATCAATCAATGTATTACAACACATTAACAAGTCAAAAGGGAAAAATCAATTGATCATCTCAATAGATGCTGAAAAAGCATTTGACAAAATCCAACATCCGTTTTTGATAAAAACACTTCAAAAGGTAGGAATTGAGGGAAACTTCCTCAACATGATAAAGAGCATATATGAAAAACCCACAGCCAGCATAGTACTCAATGGTGAGAGACTGAAAGCCTTCCCTCTAAGATCAGGAACAAGACAAGGATGCCCGCTGTCACCACTGTTATTCAACATTGTGCTGGAAGTGCTAGCCAGGGCAATCCAGCAAGACAAAGAAATAAAAGGCATCCAAATTGGAAAAGAAGAAGTAAAACTGTCATTGTTTGCAGATGATATGATCTTATATCTAGAAAACCCTGAGAAATCGACGATACAGCTACTAGAGCTAATAAACAAATTTAGCAAAGTAGCGGGATACAAGGTTAATGCACATAAGTCCGTAATGTTTCTATATGCTAGAAATGAACAAACTGAAGAGACACTCAAGAAAAAGATACCATTTTCAATAGCAACTAAAAAAATCAAGTACCTAGGAATAAACTTAACCAAAGATGTAAAAGACCTATACAAAGAAAACTAAATAATTCTACTAAAAGAAATAGAAGGGGACCTTAAAAGATGGAAAAATATTCCATGTTCATGGATAGGAAGACTAAATGTCATTAAGATGTCAATTCTACCCAAAGTCATCTACAGATTCAATGCAATCCCAATCAAAATTCCAACAACCTACTTTGCAGACTTGGAGAAGCTAGTTATTAAATTTATTTGGAAAGGGAAGATGCCTCAAATTGCTAAAGACACTCTAAAAAAGAAAAACGAAGTGGGAGGACTTACACTCCCTGACTTTGAAGCTTATTATAAAGCCACAGTTGCCAAAACAGCATGGTACTGGCACAAAGATAGACATATAGATCAATGGAATCGAATTGAGAATTCGGAGATAGACCCTCAGATCTATGGCCGACTGATCTTTGATAAGGCCCCCAAAGTCACTGAACTGAGTCATAATGGTCTTTTCAACAAATGGGGCTGGGAGAGTAGGATATCCATATCCAAAAGAATGAAAGAGGACCCCTACCTCACCCCCTACACAAAAATTAACTCAAAATGGACCAAAGATCTCAATATAAAAGAAAGTACCATAAAAATCCTAGAAGATAATGTAGGAAAACATCTTCAAGACCTTGTATTAGGCGGCCACTTCCTAGACTTTACACACAAAGCACAAGCAACAAAAGAGAAAATAGATAAATGGGAACTCCTCAAGCTTAGAAGTTTCTGCACCTCAAAGGAATTTCTCAAAAAGGTAAAGAGGCAGCCAACTCAATGGGAAAAAATTTTTGGAAACCATGTATCTGACAAAAGACTGATATCTTGCATATATAAAGAAATCCTACAACTCAATGACAATAGTACAGTCAGCCCAATTATAAAATGGGCAAAAGATATGAAAAGACAGTTCTCTGAAGAGGAAATACAGATGGCCAAGAAACACATGAAAAAATGTTCAGCTTCACTAGCTACTAGAGAGATGCAAATTAAGACCACAATGAGATACCATCTAACACCGGTTAGAATGGCTGCCATTAAACAAACAGGAAACTACAAATGCTGGAGGGGATGTGGAGAAATTGGGACTCTTATTCACTGTTGGTGGGACTGTATAATGGTTCAGCCACTCTGGAAGTCAGTCTGGCAGTTCCTTAGAAAACTAGATATAGAGTTACCATTCGATCCAGCGATTGCACTTCTCGGTATATACCCGGAAGATCAGAAAGCAGTGACACGAACAGATATCTGCATGCCAATGTTCATAGCAGCATTATTCACAATTGCCAAAAGATGGAAACAACCCAAATGTCCTTCAACAGATGAGTGGATAAATAAAATGTGGTATATACACACGATGGAATACTACGCAGCAGTAAGAAGGAATGATCTCGTGAAACATATGACAACATGGATGAACCTTGAAGACATAATGCTAAGCGAAATAAGCCAGGCACAAAAAGAGAAATATTATATGCTACCACTAATGTGAACTTTGAAAAATGTAAAACAAATGGCTTATAATGTAGAATGTAGGGGAACTAGCAATAGAGAGCAATTAAGGAAGGGGGAACAATAATCCAAGAAGAACAGATAAGCTATTTAACGTTCTGGGGATGCCCAGGAATGACTATGGTCTGTGAATTTCTGATGGATATAGTAGGAGCAAGTTCACAGAAATGTTGCTATATTAGGTAACTTTCTTGGGGTAAAGTAGGAACATGTTGGAAGTTAAGCAGTTATCTTAGGTTAGTTGTCTTTTTCTTACTCCCTTGTTATGGTCTCTTTGAAATGTTCTTTTATTGTATGTTTGTTTTCTTTTTAACTTTTTTTTCATACAGTTGATTTAAAAAAGAAGGGAAAATTAAAAAAAAAAAAAAAAAAAAACAAGGAAAAAAAAAAAAAGATGTAGTGCCCCCTTGAGGAGCCTGTGGAGAATGCAGGGGTATTCGCCTACCCCACCTCCATGGTTGCTAACATGACCACAGACATAGGGGACTGGTGGTTTGATGGGTTCAGCCCTCTACCACAGGTTTTACCATTGGGAAGACGGTTGCTGCAAAGGAGAGGCTAGGCCTCCCTATGGTTGTACCTAAGAGCCTCCTCCCGAATGCCTCTTTTTTGCTCAGATGTGGCCCTGTCTCTCTAGCTAAGCCAACTTGAAAGGTGAAATCACTGCCCTCCCCCCTACGTGGGATCAGACACCCAGGGGAGTGAATCTCCCTGGCAACGTGGAATATGACTCCCGGGGAGGAATGTAGACCCGGCATCATGGGACGGAGAACATCTTCTTGACTAAAAGGGGGATGTGAAAGGAAATGAAATAAGCTTCAGTGGCAGAGAGAATCCAAAAGGAGCCGAGAGGTCACTCTGGTGGGCACTCTTATGCACACTTTAGACAACCCTTTTTAGGTTCTAAAGAATTGGGGTAGCTGGTGGTGGATACCTGAAACTATCAAACTACAACCCAGAACCCATGAATCTCGAAGACAGTTGTATAAAAATGTAGCTTATGAGGGGTGACAAGGGGATTGGGAAAGCCATAAGGACCACACTCCACTTTGTCTAGTTTATGGATGGATGAGTAGAAAAATAGGGGAAGGAAACAAACAGACAAAGGTACCCAGTGTTCTTTTTTACTTCAATTGCTCTTTTTCACTCTAATTATTATTCTTGTTATTCTTGTGTGTGTGCTAATGAAGGTGTCAGGGATTGATTTAGGTGATGAATGTACAACTATGTAATGGTACTGTGAACAATCGAAAGTACGATTTGTTTTGTATGACTGCGTGGTATACGAATATATCTCAATAAAATGAAGATAAAAAAAAAGTAAATGAACAGTGGGGAAAGTATGGGAGTCAGATGTTTTGGATGTTCTTTTTTATTTTAATTTTTATTTTATTTTTTGGAGTAATGAAAATGTTCAAAGTTTGATTACGGTAATGAATGCCCAACTACATGACAATACTGTGAATATAGTACTGTGAACAACTGATTGTACACTGTGGATGATTGCATAGTATGTGAATATATCTCAATAAAACTGAATTTTTTTAAAAAAAAAGCAGCACAGAATGTCATACATTGAAACGTAAGAGTGGCCTCACTTCCAGGCACTCTGCCCAAAGGTGACCACTATCAAGAGCTTTTAGAATATCAGAAGACTTTTTTTTTTTAAGAAATGAAAACCACATTTATTTAACAAAAACGTTAACTTACATCTAATAGCACATAATATAGAGAGTGGTTTCCATCCTTCTCTCAATAAGAATCAGTGAAACGGTTTTCAAGGATGACCAAAATAATCATCTGGTCCAACTCTGAATGAGTTTTTAGTTTGTGTGCTCCATGCCCATATCCTTTTTTGGGCCAACTATTAGTGTCATCTAGTCTAGTGCTCATAGATATGTATTGGACTAGCTGTGTCCTTGTATCTGGGGCTTGGCACCAGGCCCTTTGGTTGTAATTGTTCAAATATAAGACATGAAACAAAGCACCTGCATTGAGTGTATTTCTCTGTCTGGATTACATACCCCTTCCATCGTTGGCTTTTAATCTTGGTTCATGCATTTACATTCTTTATATTGTCCTACCCTATCGGAAGACTTTTAAACGGCTTGTTGAAAATTGTATATTAATGATATAGCCTACAGTCCCTAAAAATAATAATTATGGAGATGGAAACATGGAAAAATGTTTACAATTTAATGTGAAGAGCCGGGAGAAAGACAACAAAATCATATGCATATTCTGATCTCACATCTATAAAAGAATGCACACGATATGGTCAGAGTCAAATATGAAAATGTTTGTATTAAGGTTACAGGAACATAGGTGCTTTTACCCCCAAGATTTTATTTAATGCCATTATTACATTGTTTTTACAGTTTTTAAGATGGGAGCAGCAGAAATTTTAAAAACCCAATACATTCTTTGTGGATATATGGATATACACACACACACACACAAACACATATATATGTGTGTGTGTGTAGTAAAATATAAAAACATAGATCAGAAGAGTACATACCATGTTCAAGACAGTAATTGAACAGGAAGAAGTGAGATAGGATCCCCTCCATTATATCTGTAACACTTGATTTCTTTAAAAACACAATGGTAAACTGTTAGATCTATGAAATTTGGGTGGTGGATATAAAGGTGTTTGCTATATTATTCTTTGTACTTTTCTTTACGTTTGAAGATTTTCATCAGTGTGTGTGTATATATATATGAAAAGAAGACTGGGTAAGGAGTACACCACCAGCTTGGACATTAAAGAACTCTCCTATAATCCTACAACGCATTCATTTTACAGCTCATCCTAGACTGCTCCTTCCCTAAATTACTCTTAGCCCTTAGTAAGAAAAAGATTTAATTAAAGTAATAGGCTGCTAAGGAAAATCAACTTGAAGTGAAATAGAAAAGCATATTCCTCTAGACCAAGGGTTGGCACTTTTTCTATAAAAGACCAGATGGTAAATAGTTTAGGCTTTCCAGGATAGATAGTCTCTGTTGCGTCTACTCAACTTTGTCACTGTAGCATGAGAGCAGCCACAGACAATATATAAACAAGTGGGCATGACTGTGTTCCAATAAAACTTGATTTACAAAGACAGGTAGAGGGCTAGATTTGGCCCAAGGGCTATAGTTTGCTGGCTCCTACTCTGTATCAATTCTATAGGTAAACTGTCTTCCCATAACTTTGAAAATTTTTCTGAACAATGACAATGGGATAAAGGGAGGATCCAGTTGAAAAATCTCTTGGAGAAACTGAATCTCAGGCTGTGAGCCTTAGGCAGGTTACTTCACCTCAAGTCTAATACCTTGAGATCTTATGAGTTAATATGTGTGTGTTTGTTTCCCAACCTGCTTGATTAGGGTGTGTTTGAGCACCCAACAAATCATGCTTGACAATGAGACTTGAGGGGGA
The DNA here is from genome assembly GCF_015220235.1 of Choloepus didactylus. NCBI lineage: Eukaryota > Metazoa > Chordata > Mammalia > Pilosa > Megalonychidae > Choloepus > Choloepus didactylus. The sequence continues at coordinate 29,943,987 of NC_051329.1, read as the reverse complement.
GAAGTCCCATTATTCAAATTTCTCTTTCCAATTGTGAAAGTGAATGCCCAAGTGATGAACTTCAAACCTTGAACAAAAGATGAAGCCCTTATTTTCACCCAAGGATCCAAAATGGACAATGGCCTTGCTATAAAAGTTTATTGCATTCGTGACCTGTGATAATAGCCCCAGGAAATATAAACAAGGACATTTGGCCACCACGTGTAATTCATAAAATCTGAGCCTTATCTTAAGTGACTGCTCACATTTGAATAAAATACATGAGACCAGGAAATTTTACAGAACAGAATGCTTCTCAGAGCTTGATAAGGGAGACAGTTATAGTCAGGAATTCATGGCAGGGCAATCAAGACTCAAAGCACAAAAGGATGTGGCCACAAGGTGGCCAAGACTCCATGCAACCACTGCCCAAGCACCTCGGTCGCATTTGGGCCCTGCACCTGAAACAACCTTGACTTTCTCTCTCCCATCAATCACACATCTGCTGGATCCCTACACCCTCCCAAGCCTTCCCAGGTACCTGGTTGTTCTCCACCTGGATATGGATCTCAAAATGCCACTCTTCCTCTCTTCTCACCCATCACAAACTATCAGTGCCTCTCCCAACCCACCAACACACTTGCACACCAAAACTGATTAATCCTCATTTGTGTACAATATAAATTCCTTACTACCTTACCTTGTTAATAATTCTTTTCCTTTGTCCATGAACCTTGCACTCATGGGTATATTAAAGTAAGCTCCTAGCAGGTTCAGTTGCCATCAATTTAATTCTTTTAAAGATATCATGTTTGCAACCCATGGTGAATCCGAAGCCAGCCAAATTTACAAAGACAAAGCCTTGCCTGTCTGTACTCTTCCCTGCCCATCCCCTTTGCCCAGATGTTCCTCCTTCCATCCTTCATAAACCCAATGTGTGGCTGATGTTCTTGCCTCACATTCCTCTAAAATTCAACTCTCAGGTGTCATTTATATTGTGAGGTTGATTAATCAACCACCTTAGCTTTTCCCAGGGCCTTGGATTTTAACCTACTCTATACTGGAAGAATGAAAGATTTAGAAGTTGGGGGTGGAGCATGATGTCAAAAGTTTGGGACTGAGTATTAGGAAACCTGCTTCCCATTCTACTTCTGTTACTGTTTAACTGCACAAGTTCCCCTCCCCTCTCTGGACCTTAGTTTTTCCACCTGTAAAATGAAAGCACAGGACTAAATGATCTACCACATTCTGCAAGCCCAGCATATTTCAGAAAATTGTGAGGAGAGCACAGACTTTGGGACCAGAGAGATCTAGGTCCCAATCCTGGCTTCTGGGCAAGTTACCTAATTTCTCTGACACTGAGTTTTCCCTTCTATATAGTGGAAAATAAAATTAAAATCCCTACCGATGCTGTACACGTCTAAGACCTTGAGATGGGGTAAGTGCAGGGCATGGCACTAAATAAAGGGCAGCTATCATCCTTATGCATTACTCAAGAGATTGCTGGCCCTTGGCAGCAGGTGGAACAGGTATGACTTTGGGCAGGGCCTCTGGTAAGGAACCCCAGGAATCATACAGAGTGGGAGTAACTTACAGCATCTACAATTAAAAAGTAAAATTCAGAGAAGCTGACTGTGGGAATTGGGCTCCATCAGGATCTGAGCTGAGAGAAGCTGCCCCTCAGCCACGTGGGGGCTCCCAAGTCCAAGAGGGTTTAATCAGTAACCCAAAAAATCAGTGATTGGGAAGGCAAGGAGAGAGGCTGGGCACTTAGCTCATTTATATGACTATCCCAACACCAGCTCCAAGGGCAAAGAGGGCCCTTTCCATGGCAACTGCAGTCAACAGACTTTTACCTGCTTGAACTGTGGACTTGGGGGAAGACACGTTTCCAAGAAAGGGAAGTCCAGTGCCAAGACAGATACCAAGTTAATAGAAACACATAGAGCTGCCTCTCAGAAGGCCAGCATGTGCTGGGGAGCAAGAGAGGGCAGGTTCTGAGATAGCAGGTGCCCAGCCCTCAGGATAGTGGACTCACCGAGATCTTGGTGAAAATGTAGAGCAACAGGGACAGAATAGAGAGGTAGATCTGGATCCGCTGGCCTCCAAACCGCTTCCGTAGGTACTCTGGCATTGTCACCACCTGCAAGGGGTGCAAAGGAGGTCACTCCTAGCCAGAGTGACCAAAGGGCCCAGAGCAAGCAGAGCAATAGGACCCACCCTGGTGTCAGAGCCACAGAGGTGTGGTCAAGAATTCATAAACTGAGGTGGTCAGATGGCCCCAGTCCTGCAGCCGTTTGCTCCTCTCAATCCTACATGCTTGGCCACTGCAAGGATGTGAGTATTATTCCAGCAGGTAGAGATGCCCAATAAACATCTGTTCTTAAGTGAACACATGACTGGGCTTAACCAAGAAAGCAGATCCTTGCCCTGGAGGAGGAGCAGGTATTCTGCAGTAGGTGCCCTGCAGAGCACCTACTGTGAACAAGACATCATCATAACAATGAGGGTATCTGTTCAGTGTGCCAAACGAGGTGACCAGGCAGGATCTCTGCAGACTCACTGAGCTAAGGCATTGTGGTGACAGGCCCACCCATCTGTCCTCCTAGCTCCTTTCCACAAATTCCAGCTACACTTCCTGACTTTCTCCCTCGATGCTACACCTGTGGTTTCCTGGGACCAGACATGTCTCACTAATAGTCAGTAACCATCCAGAAAACTAGAGTCTGCCATGCATTTCTTCTGTATTACTATTAGCACCTAATGTATAGACTTACACATCATAGATGCTCATTATATCTCACTGAACGGATGATACTAAAACTGTCATATATTTAGGTTGACTTAGTCAAGAGACCAATCATTCATTCAATAGCTGAGTATCAGATGTGTGCTCAGGAAACAAGGGCTGCTAATATATAAAATGAAGGGGAAACAGTTCTTTTTCTCAAGTGACTTTCCATCCAGGGGCAAAAACAGATAGTAATATATTAAGAACAAGTGCACAGCATGCCATGCAAGTACACACCCAAGGTGAGGAGACACAATGCTTCAGAGGAGTCTGAATAAAATGAGTTTACTTGGGGGAACTTCCTAGAGAGAGGAGTTATGAGCCTAGATGGAAAAGAGCAGCCAGACCCAGGCCAAGTGGATCTGTTTAATGCACCTGTGGGCAATCAGGAACTTTATACCTTGGGAACAAAAGCCAAACCGCAGGCTATTCTCTGCCACTTATTCTGTGAAGTTTCCCCTGCCTTCTGTGAAGACCAAGTTCATGCAATAACCTTTGCCAACAGGAAATAACAGCAGATACTTACCCCAGCTTTAATGTAAATGGGGACAAACACCCAGCCCAGCAGAACCACCAAAATCAATGCCTGAAATAAAAAAGGAGGTGGAGTCAAAGCAGAAGGAAACTTAAACCATCCCTGCTGCCTTTGGGGGCCCCACACCCTGCAGCAAGCCCTCCTCCAGCTGCCGCAGAACAATCACCCAGCATTTTCTCTTTATGGCACTGAGGACAACTCCCTAGACACCAAGGGAGACTGGAGGAGGTCTCTGCTGTCTGATTGGTCCATGGGAACATGGGAATAGGAGTTGGGCAGCAATGGAGGGGAACCCAGAAGTCTTCTCACTGCCAATCACAGCCCTCCCACTCCAGTGAGAGCACCTAGCTCTCCTTTGCCCCTTCCCTAGTTAATAAGGAGTAAAGTAGTATTTAGAGACTTTTAAAATAATAACAATCATCTTAATGATAATAACAACAATGGAAATAGTGGTAAGCATTTCCAAACTTCCCACATAGCTGTAAGGTTACTGGGACGTTTGGCTTTTTTAACACCAACAGGAAAGAGAAGAAAGAAATACTATTGCCAGTAACTCACCTCTACATGTCTCTTTCCCCAGGGCTGACTTAGATCAATGGTTTTCTTATGCTATTCTGGTGGAAAGGAAAGCAGGATCTTGGGACTCCTGAAGCTGTGCCCCTCCTCCATCTGCACCCCAAAGTAGCCCCAGAGGATCCCTAAACCCTAGAGCTCCTCAGAGCACAGGATGAGTTGGCTGACTCCGGACAGAGTAATTCTGCTGCTACTCACGTTCCATTCAAAGCCCCCAGTGGCGATGCCTGCAGCTGCTCCCGTCCCTGCTAGCCCCACAAAGTGGCCACTTCCAATGTTACTGGCGAAGAGAGAAGCTCCGATCTGGAAACACAAAGGTAAAGTCAGATGAGAACTCTATGCTTGGCCAGGACACTCTGCATGGGCAAGAGAGAATAGAAACAAGGCAGCCCAGAGAAGGACAAGTTTAAAGGAGAGGCAGGCCGGGAACTTGACTGTGCTGTGGCCAATGTGGGCATTTGGAAGGGACACTGGGAATTATTCCCAAGTCAGATTATCTGTGAGTCTTTTGTAAGCCCAACCAGGTACCAAGTAGTGAAGATGTGGAAGTTGCGGAAAGTCCCACAACCCATCACTCCTCCCCTGGAAGTCCTCCCCATAAGGCTATAGGCTCAAGGGCAAGACCTGTGCACTCACCTTCCTATTTTCCAGCGCACATGGTTTTATGGCTATGCCCAATACAGGCTTTCAGTAAATGTGGACAATTTTGTAGAAGGTAATCATTTAAAAGGAAGTCTCTGGGCCTCAGTCCCCTTACTTGGTCAAGCAAGTACCTCCTAACTATTAAATTCTGTGATTCCAAGTACTACCAATGAACAAGGGTGGAGTAAATATGGACTATTTTGTAGAAGGTAATCATTTAAAAGGAAGTCTCTGGGCCTCAGTCCCCTTACTTGGTCAAGCAAGTACCTCCTAACTATTAAATTCTGTGATTCCAAGTACTACCAATGAACAAGGGTGGATATTATTAATAACAATTCCCTATATGTCCACAGTATTTTTAGTTTTTAAAAAGGTCCTAGAGACCCAACAGACACAGGCATTTTCAAGGATACACATGTCTAAATATATAGATTAGAAGACAAACTGGAAGGACATATATTACATAGCCAAGAGTGGAAGCCAGCAAGGGTAGAGGAGGATCAGATTGTGAATCAGAGACTAAAGAAAAAACATCAGGTGAAACAAGAGATAGCTCCTGCAATGACCAATCATGATCCAGTGCCATCAACTCAATTGTCCCTGATATCCAAAAGAATTCCAGAAGGTTCTAAGTCCTTCTATACCCAGGAGGAGAAGGTATAGCAGCATTCAATAAGTATCAAACAAGTTTAATTATCCCCATTCTGCTAAGCAGATGAGGGAAGCTTGTAGTTGTTAGTCAAGGTCCTTAAGAGGGTGCAAATCAGGAACAAACACATATTTCCCAAAAGACAGAAAATGCCTAACTGTACCAACCCCTGCCCCCAATATAAGGCAGCAAGGGGAAAATCAGAAGAGAGGGAGATCCCTAAAGGCGTGTCCTGAGAGTAGTCTCCAGGAGGATGATGAGGAGATAGTGGAATAAGTGCATTCTTTCATTCAAAAGTCAAATATTAATTTAGCACCTACTAAATGTGCCAAGCACTGTTCTGGACACTGAAGACTCAGCTGTGAATAAAACAGACAAAATCCTTACTCTCAAGAAGCTTATATTCTAACAGAGGAAACATAAATAATTAAACCAACCAAAAAAAGGACTCAGATCATGGTAAGTGCTGGCAATAGAGTGGAGAGTCAGGGAAGGTCCCTCTGTGAGGGTAACCTGTAAGCAGAGACCTAAATGAGAAAACCAGTCAGCCATGCAGAGATCAGAGGAAAAGCATTCCAACAAAGCAAAGACCTCGAGCAGAAAAGAGCATGAATGTTTGAGAAGCAGAAAGAAGGCCAGAGTGGCTGGAGTGTGGTGGGCAAGGAAGAAGGTAGTATGAGATGAGGCTAGAAATTCAGTGGGAACTAGATCATGGAGGTCCAATAAGCCAAGACAAGAAGTTAGAATTTTATTCTAAGTGTGTGGGAAACCACTGGAGAGTTTTAAACAAGGGAGGAACAGGATCTAATCTGCTTTTAAAGATTGCTCCTTGGGGGTAAATGTAACAACACTGTAATGTAATTAATGCCACTGAACTGTATGCTTAAAAATAGTTAAAATGGCAAATTTATGTTGTATATACGTTACCACAACAGTGAAAAAAAAAACACATGTAAAAAGTATATTGTTAAAATGAAGAGGGCAAAAAGTATGAGTATGTCCTAGGGTGGGCTGTGAGAGAGAGCTATGGACTCATTGCCCTATTGAGAAATCAACTGATCACTCCTAAAAGTGAAAAGTCAAGAAGTAAACATATAACTGGTTATTTAAATTTATGAGGACAAATATTTGAATAATCAACCAAAAAAAAAGTGTCTGAGGAAGAAGACATCAGTAAGAAGGACCAATAGTTGCTGTTTTTAGTAACATGCCTTGTAAAACCATTTGATGCTTGAAATTTTGTGCACGTGTTATTTTAATAAAAATAAAAACAGATAAAAATAAAGCAATACATTAGAAAAGATTGTGCTCTAAATTGTAGAGAGCACAGTGTTGAGGGGCAAGAGAGAAAACAGAGAAACCAGGTGGGAGGCTGTTGCTTTCTATCTAAGCAAGAGATGACAACAGCTTGGACAAGGGTGGTAACAGTGGAGATAAAGTGAAGTGTAGAGATTAGGGGTATGCTTTAGAAACAAAATTGACAGGCTGTGTTGATAGATTAGATGTAGGAACTGAGAGAAAGAGAGTAATCAAGGATAGCTCTTAGATTTGGGACCTCAGTAAGTGGGGGGAGACCATCAAGAAGAGAAGCTAGGGCAAATGCAGGTAAAGGGGAAACTACCTCCTTGATGGGGATTTGTTATTCACAGCTGAGTCTTCAGTGTCCAGAATAGTGGTTGGCACATTTAGCCCCATTTCCCTTCTGCATGTCCTGACCTTTTCATGTATCTTTTCATGTATCACCTCTTGCTTAATAAATTATTAAGCCTAATGTTGTACTATTAAGAGCATAATTACCAGTAATGATTAACTGCATTAGATTAATCTTAAATTCCAAAAGTCCTCTTCTTCATCCCCACAAATGGAGACACTGTACTTTAAGCAGCCTCAAGCTGTGCTGAGGTTCCCCCTCACCATCTGAGAAGGAGATGAAATGGGGATCAGGAGAGCTTTGGAGATACTAGACTTTCCTGGGCCCAAGTTCTGTTAATTTCTGTCAGGGGTACCACTGTTCTCCCAGTCAATCACCTGGCCCCATCCTCATCTCCCTCCCTCCACCCAATGGACTGCACTCAGTCATTTGCCAAGACCCTGACTCTGCCTTCATAGTATCATAGACTTCTAGAACTTTCTATATCACCCTTGTGCCAGCTGTCATAATCTCTCACCCAGACTATTGCAACAGTCTTCTAATCAATCTCCAGTCTCCCCCTCCCATAAACCATCCTACCATCCAAAAGACCAGTTATCTCCCCAAAGCACAATTTAGATCATGTCACTTCCCTATTCAGAAACCCTCCCCAACTCCCAAATGGACCTGCCATTAGTCTTCCTGACAGCTCCAAGTTTAAAGACATGGTTCTAGGAATTAGCAAGATTTCAAGGTAAAGTTCCCTCCAGTGAGAAAGCAGCATGGCCTTACAATTTAGGTTTGAATGTTTTCCTGACCTCCTCAATCTTCTTTCATGGCCGGGTTCTGAGAGGATCCTATGACATTATGAATCAATAATAACTGGCATTCATCTGGTCCTCAATCCGTGACCCTCCCCTTCCCATTCTTCCCAAGAGAATAGTTACTTCATCACTTATACTCCCTGCCCAATTTTCATATGGCTTCTCCTTTCACAAGAGCTCATTAACAGCGCTTTCATCACCCCAATTTCCCAAACACTCTCTGTCCACTCCTCGCCCATGTTTATGCCCCTTTAGGAATCACGCCCCATTTAGGGAGTGACCCAAAGACATGAATCATCGTGTCCTCCTCCGTCATTTCCTCCCTCATTCCGAGTTCAGGATTTTTAGTCTTTATCTAAAATTTCCCCAACTTGACCCTGCTTCTGACTAATATCTTTCCAAGCCCTCCTCAATCCCTGAGGACTCAAAATGCCAATACAAGTATTTAGAAAGTTTTGCTGCCCTTGGGCAAGATAAGCTGGTTTTGACCAAACCCAGCAGCTTGAATAGCATGATATTTGGGGATTGACATAATGTCACATCACAAAAGGCTATGCTTTCCTTTGACTTTAGTGAATTAACAATCATGTTTTACTGCCTAAATTTCCTCCCTTAGAAGACTGGCAGGAGGAGAAATATATGGAGAAATTAGAGGATCATTGGATCTCCCAGAGTTGGGTCGGCCCACCAATGTCACAGCCTGAATATCCCATGAAAAATTCCCCAAGTGATGGTCAGCTCCTGGATACATACAAAGAACTCCCCATTTTATGAGCTGCCAAGTCCATGATGGGACAACTCTAACTGTTAAAAAATTCATTTTTAGTATATGCCAAAGAGAGTTGAAAACAGGAATTTGAACAGATACTGTACAAGAATCTTCATTGCGGCATCATGCACAATAGCCAAAAGGTGTTAACAACCCAAATGTCCATCAGTGGATGAATGGATCAACGAACTGTGGTATATCCACACAATGGAATATTATTCTTCCATAAAGAAGAATGACATTCCAACACATGCTACAACATGGATGAACCTTAAAAACCTCATGTTTAGTGAAATAAGCTAGATACAAAGTATGATTTCACTTAAATATCTATAATAAGCAAATTCATAAAGACAGAAAGTAGATTAGAGATTACCAGGAGCCAGGGGGAAAGGGGCATGGGGAGTTATTGATTAATAGATACAGAGGTCCTATTTGGGGTAATTAAAAAGTTTTATAGTAATGGATGGTGGTGATGGTAGCACAATGTTGTGAATATAAATAATACCAGTGAAATATACACTTAAAATAGTTAAAATGGAAAAAAAAAAAAAGTTCTTCTTTACTTTGAGCTGAAATTGACCCATTAAATTCTACTTCCACACTCTGGGGTAATACAAACAAGTCAAATCTCCACAAGCCAGCCCTTTCAATATCTAGGGACAAGGTTCACACACCCCTCAAGTCTTCTCTGCTCTTCACTGGCCATGGCCTCAAATGCCACTACCCTTGCTGTTCTCTGCTGCCCTCAGTCTCATCTGTCTGAGTCCCCAGGTAGACCTCAGACTCAAATAGACTAATCCAGACATGGGGTGGCCAGAGTGGTATTAGCATCATCTAACTCCAGATCCTATTTACACCTACCATTGAGCCTTGGCATTGGTGAGGACTGCTCCAGCCCCTCTAAATTCCAGTCACTATCAGAGAATCTGCCTCTAAGTTATTGGGCCATTTAACAAGAACAGATTTCCTCTATTTGCAATTTAGCTTCCTGATAAGACTGATTTGTTTTGCCTTAATGATGCAGTGGTTACATCACTTAAAATCTTCCACTTCAATCCCTCCAGAGTTTGACATGAATTTGATGTTTTCCCGTGTGTCATCTCTCCAAGGAAACTGACTTAAACTACAAAGGAAAAACATCTAGCCAAATCCGTTTCTCCTCACAAGCTATTAATGTCAAAAGTCAGAAGCTAGCAGAGGATGAATTTATCTCTCAAAAACAAGAGGTAGACATTAGTTTATTTAATGATCACTCTATAGATACCTAACTCAGCCCCAAAAGTGAACTCCGTGGACCAGTGCAGCTCACAGCGTGATCTTCAGGCCAGAAGCATCGGCTTCTCCTGGGAGCTTATGAGAAATGCAAATCCTCAGTCCCCACTCCAGGCCTACTGGGAGAGGGCCCAGAGATATGTGTTATAATACACTCTAGAGGAGTTGCTTATGCACAGTAAAGTTTGAGAAGCCTGCCCTAGACTATATCGAAAGTCATCCTTTCCTCCTTAGACTTGTTTGGACTTCTCTTTGAGAGGACAGAGACTAATTACACAATTGTAATGCTAAGATATGGAGGACCAAATGTTTGGGGTAAAAGAGGCTCTCTCCAAAATTCCCTGCTTAACCTCCAGAGTTACAGATTTGCCACCACGCTACTCATGCCACCTTTGGGGAGACACTCTTGATTCACCACATACCAACATATAGCATGAGGACTGAAAGAAGCTTTGACTGACCCTAACCTGTGAAACCCCAGAGCTGGCAGGCTCAGTGGAAACAAAACTTCCAGAATATCCTCACACTACAGCAAAGTTTTGGAGACAACACTTCCAGTGGAAATCCACTGAGGCCGCTCGAAGCCCTCGTGAGAAATCTATCCATAAACAAGTTATCTCCTCAAGAGATGGGGCTATAAGAATTCCAATAGAGCAGTCTTGACCACCATAGGAACAAAAATTGCCAAGGGAGAATACCTCCATGATGAGCTTGAAATTTGGAAGAGGAGTCACAGGCACTCAAGGCTTTCCACAACTGAGCCCCTTCTCCTGCCCTAACCCCAGCAGCCCTTCCATGTCCTTTCGTGTCCCCTAAGCTCTGGTTAAATGACACTGATTCAGTCTCCTTGACATGCTCTTGCTTTCCCGCTGCCTGCCTTTGTTTATACCATTTCTCTGCTTAACATCTGCCTACAAACAAAAAACAAAAACAAACAAACAAAACACTGCCCCATGTTCAAAATGAAGCTGAGTCCTACCTCTCTGCTGACATCACCCAGAGCCTCTAACCTCCTCTTCTAATCTCTTGCCCCACTCTGTTCTGCTCTCCAGTACATGCCACACCCCATATTGGTAACTGCTTCTGCACACATATTGTCCCCCCAGAAATCTTCTAACCCTCAAAGAGCATTTCTGCTTTCACTTGGCACAGGACCTCCCTTGCACACAGCAAGCGCTAAGTAAAGGTCAGCTGAATGAGTGAGTGATATCAAATCCCTGGACACTCCTCTGGAAGAGAAACGGGGACCATGAGGAGCTAAGGCCTTAGAGTTGCATTTTTCCTGCTGGCTGCTTGGGCTCAGGACTCTTCCCAGGGACATGCCAAGGACCACTCTCTCCTCAAAGAGGCAATAAACCTGGCCTGCCAGGCCACACAGAGGCCCATGAGAAAAGCGGGACATCCTATAGATTCTGAACTGCCCAAAGACATAGATAAGGTAACCTGTATGTCCAGTGTTAATAAGAACCAGACCACAACAGAATCTGGCCCCCCTTGCTGACTAGTCTATCAAAAAGGCAGAGTTTCTTAAATGATACTATTTTGTGTTGGCACATAAATAGGCTCTCCCATATATTGCTGGCACAACCCTTCTGGAAAGCGGTTTGTTGGTATGCATGAAAATAATTTAAAAGTTTATCTCCTACCATATAATCCTACTTTTAGGACCCTATTTTAAGCAAATAATCAGAAATGAAAAAATTTATATATAAGGATGTTCCAACATATATGGCCAACAATAGGAAAATGATTGAATAAATTAAAGTACATATTTATGATGGAATATTATGCAGTCACCAGAAATTACAGCTTTGTGCCATAAGAATTTAAAGAGGTTGTTACGACATGGGAAAATGCTCATGATAAAATTTCAAATAAATAAAAACAATATGCAAACCTATAGACTCCATGATCCCCCAAATTTTAAAATATATGTATGTATATAAATTGATGGACATATATCCAAATTCAACAATAGTTACTTTTGGAAGAGAAAACAATGAACGTTTCTTTTTTACTTTGCTTTTTTATACTTTTCTACATTTTCCACAATGCATTTGTGCAATTTGATAATCAGAACACAGCTCTTTAAAACCTTTAACAATAAAATACAACAATTCCAGAGCTGTCTCAGATTTACTCACAGACCCTAAGGGATGAAAATAAAGCCTGCAGTTAAATTCTACATTTATTTTTGGGAGATGTAGAAAATGACATGAAAATGACATTGAATGCTAACCAAAATGTTATTTAGCAAGGTAGAAAAAAGAATATAGGCATTTTAGATCAGCTCATCTGATGTTAGAGCTGGAAATACCTTGGAAATTATAAATATCAACCTTGAATTTGTTTTGTATGACTGCGTGGTATGTGAATATATCTCAATAAAATGATGATTTAAAAAAAAAAAAATATCAACCTTGTCATTTTCAGATGAAAAAAGATCATAGCCCAGAGGAAGAAAGTGATTCAGGTTTACATATTAATTTCATCTTTACCTCCACACCCTAAGAAAAGTAAGACAGCATATGAACACTCAGGACCCAGGAGTCAAGAATTGCCCCAGGCAATGGAGAGTTGTGTGTAAGTCTTTCTAGCTTCACAATCAGAGGCAGACAATGGATTTGAATCAAAAATCATGCCTTAAAGCATAATTAAAATGGTATGGATCCTTAAGTGTTGGTGAGGAAGTGGGGAAATAGA